>NC_057785.1:4567447-4890901 GCF_014825855.1 Bombus pyrosoma | reverse complement strand
TGCACTCAGCCAATCGGTTAACCGAGGAAGAGGAATTAATTGGCGACCGAAGTCTTATAACCTCTAAAATCTATCGATTTCTTTATTAATAAAATTCTCGCTTTTATCGCATCGTGTCGTTTCTATTCAAAAAATGCATCGTAACTCGATTCGCAATTTCAAAACCAAATTTCAAAAATTATAATATTAGGCGTGCAGCTAGCTACAGAAGATTCAAACGTGCTGCATAAAATTAGAATGTATCGACAAGTTGGCATATTCGTGGCACTTCGATCTTCTAATTACCTGAACGTTTTTACCTTCTTATTTCTCAGACGAGCAGAGAAAACATTGGATAACTGTACAAAAATCGGGACCCAAGTGTTGCAATTATGCAAATGCAGACACGATTCTATCGCTCGACACCGAGATCTTGGGCGCGTCGATGGCGTAGAAAAGAGGAACGAAACTGAGAGAAAATCAAAATTCTCAAATTTCCGTTCGAGATTAATGAAACGTTTACCAGCACGTTTGTCACACTTTCCTGATTAAAATGACACCAAACACGCTATAATTTGGTCCAATTTGCTTAGCAAATAAACGACGAGTGTAAGTAAATATGATTCAAATTATACCGTGTTTGGTGTCGTGTTAATTACAAATATTTCGCAAATACATTGACGAAAGAGTAATTTAAAGAAAAAGGAATCAAAAATAAAAGAAATCTCACTTTCGAATTGCATGTACCTATTGGGTTGGCAACTAAGTGATTGCGGATTTTTCCATTACCATCTAACGACAAAATCCGCAATCACCTGGTTGCCAGCCCAATAGATACATCGTCCCAGCAACATCTGACGTTAGATTATGTTACGCTACTCTATCGAGCTTCACGGTGCATCCAGGGAACAAACCTCGGCCGTAGTGGGGATGACGATCGTGCAATTATGCAGAGAATACTTTCGTGCAATTATTAGCGAATGTTTCCTGTATTCACAAAACCCATGAACAAGCACCAACATTGTGTCTAGCGATCTTCGTGAAGCTACAAAGTCTAAAATCAGAATGCATTCTTGCCAGACTATAGGTGTTTCGATCGACCAAGCTAGCAGTTAGAATCCAGTCCTAACCATCGTCAGATTGCCCAAGATACCCTGTGGAACGAGCCTCCGGCCCGGATGTGCAGGAGCATGCACCGAAATCAAGACAGGAGCAGCATCGCGACCATTGGAACGACGAGAAGAATAACCGGTAAAAGCGATTTTTTGGTGCACGGCGAACACTGGGAATCGCGCGGCCTGTTGGGCGTGGATAGAAAGAGAAGAAACGAACGCATCGACGGGCTCCGGTAATTACTCAGGACGGAAGACAAACGAGCGCGGATTTCAATAACGACAGATGCACGGCGGGCGAACTAAGCGGATGATGATCGATAGTTGGGAAATCAACGAGGCGAGAAGCGGGATTCTCGATTTCTATGTCTCGACGTAGGAAATTGAATTTTTCTACGTGTACGCGGAGGCACAGATTCGCAAGAGGAGTCGTATGTTCCAGCTACATTAATTACGAAGGAGCGTTACAAGTTAATTATACGAAGGGGTGGATCAAAGTGACGAGTGGTAAATAGTTTTCTGTTGACATATTTAACACGTGTTTCACGCGTTTAGTGTTCGTGGCCGCCGGACCCATAAACCTAACCCCATATGTGGGTCAGCCTGGTTCCTGCTCAGACGTTGAATCATTCATCGCGAATAGGTGAATATTTTTACACGGGTAACGCGAACGTTTCGATTCTAATCTCCGAATGATATTGTGTATAATATCTTCTTCAAGATATTAAATAGTAATCAAACTGTAAAAGTGCAATACGCTTTTCTCTTTCGACTATCATCAACCGTCCTTGCCGTCTTAACCGAATATTTGTAGATAGAGTCACCTTGGTAATTATGTTGCTGGCACAGCTTAGTAACTTGGATTCGCTTCATTAGCCCAGCCTGGCCAACAAACCCCGTTATTCTTATGGTCCATGTTTATCCCTATTATTGTTTCAAGCACTCTACAAGTGCTGATTGAACTAATTGACTATTGTTACAGGAGTACTGTATCGCTAATTAGTCTTTCGACGATTGAAGATATCTTTGCAGATTTTCCTATATTCTATCTTTTGAACGCAACTTATAACTCTTCCTTCGCCCAACCAAGCTGTACACGAAAGGCCAAGGTCATTTTTGAAAGGCAGCTCTGGAAATTAGGCTTGTATCCCCATCTATTGTCCCTCTCTGCTGCCAGAAAACAGGCGTCAATAGTATTTGGCTTGATTTATGGAGGGGTCTCCGTCTAAAGACGGAACAGGCAACCCTCCTCTTCCTCTTCTTCTTCCTCCTCCTCCTCCTCATCCTCCTCCTCCTCCTTCCATCTACTACTCGTAGCTCGTTGTTGTTGCATTCGTCCTCGCCGGTCTCCCAGGGATCGCCAGGGAGAAACTTTATGCAAATCATCTCGAAGTATACATCAACGGCAGCTCTAGCTTCCTGCACGATGGTGTAGCCTTCCTCTTCGTCTCTCTGCCTCCCTCCATTGCTCTCTATTCCCCTCTTTCTCTTACCCTGGTCGTTTTACTTTTGCATTTTACGCTTTTACGAACTTCTCTCTAGCCGAGATGACCCACTTCGTGTCTTTCCGACGGAAAATACAGCCACCTCGACTGGACCTGGACCCTGTCTCCTTTCTCCCTTTATTTCCTTTTATTCCCGACCGTTCCCTTCCACCCTCTCTAGTTCAGTCTCTCTCTGTCCGCCTGTCGTCCTCTGTTTCTCCTTCCACGCCTTCCATCTCCTCCTGTTCTTCGTTCAGCTATTTCCTCCTTTATCTTTCGCTTTCATTTTTCTCTGCCTCGCCAACTTTTGTTAACGCGTCTCTTTGTTTGGAAGAGGAAGGGGAAGATCGGAGTTTCGCTTTGCTCGTTAGCACAGCAGGATAAGATTTCGTTCATCGCCGATGAGTAAAGCGGACACGAGTTCTGACGAGTAATTACGCCTGAGACAAGCGGCGAGGAGAACGCCAGAGCAGAGACATCCGCTCGTGGGAATGCAAGGGAAGGATTTTGGTTGGGGTGGAGGTTCCCTTTTAACCGGGTAACGGTGTTACCGACGAGGAAAAACTGCGATGTCACCGAGCTGTCGTTCGGGTTCAATCGAGGAATCGCGCTATCGATCGCTTCCCACCTCTTTCCACCATTAAGCACTTCCACCTCCTTGCGTTATAATTTACTGAAATAATATCAACGACATTGACAGCTTGCGATTTATGGATTGGAAAGTCCTCCCTTACCGTTTCACTGTTTTATATTCCGGCGGATAATTAATTTACAATACGAAGACGATACAGCAGCACGCGTCCAAGATACGTCAAAAATGTACATCTTCAAATATTACAGATACCGTGAAATATTTCATTTCGAGGAACTGAGGAATAGGGAGAAGCTAGCCGTCTAATTTATTGATACCAGTACGTCTCTAGCGTAAGGTGAAACACCCTAAAAAACAACCCTCAAACCACACTGTTTGGACATCCATCGTACCACCCATCGTTTTCATATCTACGATTAACCCCATAAATATCCCTCGTATATTTTGTTAGTTACGATGGACCAGAGTAAAGTCGCGATGAAATATCGAATCTGACTAGCTATAGCCATCTTCGATGATCACAAGCTCCACCTACAGAACTTCATTAGGAGGGGGGAAAAAAAACTTTGCAAAATACCAATTATAATAGAGAATAGGTCGGATCGGGTCGTTCGACGAACAAATCGCTAGAAATCTATGGAAGAATCGAGTCCAATGGCCAGTACCCTCTGTAATAGGGGAACAATTGGTGCTCCTGGTAGCCCCTCAAGTAGTTGTTCCCTAATTCCAACGATGGGACAATGGCACCGGTTTTGTCGGAGCTCGTTAATGAGATCTACAAAATCCTGGATAATGTTAATTGGGCCTGGTGACCCTCTGCGCCAATTGACTTTCCACGTGCAGGGCCTGTCCTCGAAATTGGACAGCTGCTGTCGTCCAGCAGGGGTCACGGACAGAAATTGGGCAGATGTGCGCCTCGAGATAATTGGCAGCGTGGTTTTTCGCGTGGCTCGCGCCTTCCTCCAAACTAATACCATGATACCATTGTTGCCCGGTTATCTGCATCAACTTTCCAACGAATATGGGCCATTTGTGGTCGATACTCCATCGCGGAACGTATTTAGTACGTTTGGGTTCACGCTTTAGCAGCGAGTGTACGTACCGGTATGTGGATTCTATCAAAGTGTACAGACCAAGGATGCACCGATAAATCAGCTATGATGATTTTCAAGAAGAAAATCATCGCATCCTGTCTATCAGCAATTTGCTAATTAGGATACGTATCGTGAGAAGCAAACAAGTGCCTGGGTGACTTTTAAGGAGCATTCCTTTTTCATCCTGAGTCCTACGGTACCAATTTTCTATGTTCCAGACTTTAATACTTCTTCCAGTTCTAACGGAGAAAAGAATTCGATCTCTTCGGGAAAAAATGATCAATGACTACTTGAGCACTCGTGTATTAGGTTTTCGATTGGTATGATCCAGAGACCGAATGAAATTAATAATAAGAGTGCAATAGAACGAAACAGTATAATCTGACGGGATTAACGTGGAACAGCGTGGAGGGAATTTTCGATACGTTAATACCTCTTGTCTCTAAAACCATCCGATAAGGGATGATAAGTTTCGTCGGTGTACGAAGTTGCTGGAGATTTTATTGATCCTTGTTCGCCGATTCACATGTTGTATCAATTTTGCCCGAGGCAATCTGCCGAAGAAGCCGCTATCCCGAGGACAGTGTTTTGAGTTATTGCCTTACTTTACGATCGTATTTTCGTTACAAGTTCTTAATAAAGCGTCCTGGGACGCATACAACTATACGACAGGTTGTAATAAATTAAATGTAACCGCGTAACGGCTGCATTCAGCAAGCGAAAAGGTAGACGAGCAGGTTCGAGTGAACGACTTCAGAACGACGTGGCAGCCATTAACCTGACCGATAATGCCGCGTTAATGTAGCCGAGTCGATTCGTCGCGATTAAAACAACGGTTCGTTCCCTTCATTTACGGCCAATTGCGTCGATTCGTCCATAGAATCCGCGGTTTCGCGTATTTCGGCCATGGGCTTTACCGTTTCCATCGCTACGCCAAATAAATTCATTTCTCCTCCACTCGAATTGAGGTTATATTCAGCATTACCGTTCAAAACGAATATAATCGACTATCTAGAACTTTTGCATCGTTCATCGATCGTTTACTCGTTGATTGTTATCGATCATTTACTGATTCAGAAAATTCTTTTAACCAAGCGAGACGAAAGCTGCCAGTATTCATCAAGCAGATCGAAAATGAATATAACTGGGTTTACAAAACCTTTTCATCGTTCATTTATTCTTTGTTCGTCGCACATTGATCTTTTATTGATTATTCAGTGATTTAGAATTTAGCAGATGCTTTTGAATCAACAAACATCATGATTCAAGTCGAAGAGATTGAAAGGGTTTCATTATTGAGGTTATGTTCGTTCAGACAAACAATAGCTATAATCTTCATTTTTAAAAGCATCCGATTTCACGTACACAACATGCCAAAAGTTTAAGAAAAATTGTTCTATAAATAGCCGAATAGTATAACCTTCTATCAGAAAAGTATATCAAATTGACAGTAGGAACGGATGAGGGTTTATCACAAAAATTCTTGTCAATACCTGAAAGAATTGCAAAGCACTCTTTTGAGAGGTTAGGTAAAGTCCGAAACCGTATTCCATTTGGATTGCATCGATTTCCTAATGCAGGAGGTTCTTTGGACGATTTAAAACAGCAAGAAGCCAGGATTCGTCGAAAACAAGGATCATCAGGAGCTCGAAGACGCTTCATTGTTGAGGTTATGTACGTTCAATTTTCTCTGACCAAAGGTAGAAAGTGGCTCTCGGCGATGCAGCGGAGCAGACGGTCGTACGAGTGTAAAACCAGCGTAAAACAGACGTTCTGTCGCTACGACTGGAACGTGAGCCTGCGAAATGATAGCCGGTGGAAGTGGGTTTTGACTCGCGTAAAAACGCGCCGGCTCGTTTACGAAAAAGCCTTGAAAGGTTTATAATCCCCTCTCGTTGCAATTAGGCGCGCCTAATGAGATTGCACTTAGGTTATGTGTGCAGGCGCGCGCGAACGCGAGTGTTGCTCTTTCGAGAAGCAATTTTCGAGTGACCTTGTTGCTCTCTTTCGACGAGTAATTAAGCAACGAGTCCGCTCTTTTTGCCTGAGAACGTCGAGGATACGCGTTAGTTAATTCGGAATATTGTTCCTTGATCGAGTGAAATATTATTTTCTTCCTTGTCAGGTTTCTGCTCAAACGGATTTTATCACGCGTTTCAAATACCATCCTACGTCTGCAAATTCACGTTTTCTGCCGCTCTTTTAATTTACGTAACCTATAACCTTAACCAACTTTAAGTTATTTTAACTTCACTCGAAGCTTTTACCTTTAAGCTCTCGCAACAACATTTGGAAATTCTTTCAAATAGCAACAGGAATTTTTATCACAAACGTTTTAATTCAAAGCTATTATCAATCCAAATGCATTGGGGTACTTTTAGGCATAGGATGAACGAACATAACCTCAACAATAAAATGCATTTTACTGCTATGCTAACTGCTATTGTATAACATGTATTAATCTATTTATACATTTTTCACGTTTTCTTACTTTCTCGTGTTACGTATTGTAGGTTAGATTAAAGAAGATCTTTTGACCAGTCAGCTGTTGCGACCTCTTTGAAAAATGTGTATCTAAAATGTGTCGGAAAAAGTAAGCGTCGACGAGAATACTCGTCAAACACACGATATGCGTGACTGTCATAACATAGAATTAAGTTGTAACGAAATGACTGTTTTGTTACTGACAGGGCTCGTCATAGCACAAAACATTGCTATTTCTTCATGACGAGTATACTCGTCAGAAACAGCCATCTGGTTAAGCTGATAGGAATATTAGGATGTTGAATAGCTGATAGGAATAGGATTGATACAACCAATGGAATTTAAATAGAAAATATTATTACGATAATTCAAATTTATAATCTGATCTATAAAAAGCAGCAAGCAATAAAAAGCTTCTAATGACATTCAAGCAAAGTGTCGAAATACTTGCAGACCAGTGGTCTTTCTTTATCCTCCAATACTGGAACGCACACTTATCTAAAGACCAGACAGAATTTGGAGGAACAGGGTTCAAAAAGCTGGTGGCGAAAGGGAATTGCCAAGGCCATGTAGCTGCCTCGTAACGAAGGATACTTTTTCAACCCTCTTCCATTATTGGGAAGAAGGAGAGGAACACGAAACGAGAGAAGAACAGCAGAGGATCCAGACGAAGTTAGCGACGCCCAGGGCCGACGTAATTGCTTTATCGCAACGACGAAATCCCCGTTAACACGCTTACCTAGCGGCTTCCTAGAAGGAGGTCAGGACCCGGGAAAAATACGTGTTATCCACGGCTCGACGTGTATCTCCTGTGGACGGCGTGGATCGAATTCGTGGAACGACCCTCCGGAGAGACCAGTCGTCGCTGCATAAGAGAAGACGAGAACGAGCACGATACGCAGGGGTTCGTCACGGAGGAACAGAACACGTAAATACCTTTGTTAATGATAGAAGATGAAAGAGAAGTTCTACTGTTCAGAGTAAACACGTTATTAATGAACTACTGCTAAGTAGATTGACCACTGTATTTATGAGAAATATGAAAATGCAAAAATGAGATAAAACAAATTTCTAGATTCCATGGCGGAGATAAAGTTGCTTATACAGTTTGATAGAGTAATACCATAGGATAATAGGAAATTCAATTGTGAAGGGGAAATATCTGCGTGTGACAGAACTGATCCAGCCTCTGTCGACCAACGATTCAATAATAGCTTAGTGTGACTATAAATTCAAGCAAAACTAAAATCTCAAATGGGTTAGAAGATTTAGTTGATTAATTTTAACCAACAAATAATACTCTTCCTCGTGCAACGTTTCAAATCTTCACGTTATCTTCGATTGTTTCGTTGTTTCGTTCCACGTGACTAGCCTCGTGTACAGGCTGACGAAGTAGAGGGAAAGGGAAGAAGAAGAAGAAATCCTATCAGACCTGTGTCATCCTGTAGCTTTCCAACATGCCAATTTTAAAAGTCCAGCTAACGTTTGTCATAGCATAATTTATCACACATCCATGGGGAGAGATAAGGATCGATAAATATTTATGGGGTGAGACACGAGAGAGGTTAGCAACTTGGACGCATCGCGGATTCTTCTATTCCGGATTCAAAGGTTGTCGAAGAAAATCGATCCAGTTTGTGGAAATCGTTTCCACGCACTATTTTTTCGACCACCAATACACATATACATATATGTGTATGTATATATACATAGACACACTGACCTTATACATCGTCGTGACGGTATTCATAGCGCGCGGATCTCTCTGACAGGGGAATAAATTCGATTTGAAATTGGCAGCCCTTCTGCAAGAGGGGAATCGTGTGGATAAATTTGATGGCGGTGAAGATGAATGAAAAGTTCCTTCCGACTAGGTGCAAGCTAGATATGTTGCTTGAACCAAGACAAGTCTAATTTTCGAGCCTGGTCCTGTTTCGGTGAATGAGTGACGTTGGGCCATTTTGGCAAGAAGGGAACCTAAGAACAGAATTCTTTCTCGGTACTGTTCAAGACTTCAGGCTAACTGTGATATGGCAATTACAGTACAGAACATAAAAGAGACATGCAATTCCATCTAATCTTCCCTCGCTCCCGTCCCATCTTCTCATACGACAGAGATCTGGTTTCTAGGAAAGAAAACGGGTCCCCGAGATGACTCACAGCAGACCTGATCGCTGACTTTTATTTTCTTTCATAAAGTTCGTTCCTAATTAGACCCAATTTGTTTTCTCGGATCCGCTCTGCTCTCAGATCTTGGCTTTTTCAGACCTGCCCCGATCAGGCCCTGAGCTTTTTCAAGTCTGCCTCGATCAGGCCCTGAGCTTTTTCAAATCTGCCTCGATCAGCTTCTGATCTTATCAAATCTGCTCTGATCAAATCCTTATTTATTCCCATGTACTCTGATCGGGTCCTTCAGGTTTCAGGTTTTCAGGAAACATCAGGACAAAGCACAAAGTGCTAAAATGATAGGAACGAAACACAAATGCGACTGACAAATGTATCGTCTAAGGATCGTGAGAGTTTAGAATCGAAGAAGGCTGCTCAAGATGAGCTAGTTAGCATCGGCAGTTGGCAGCCGATGGGTTTCAGGTGGCGCCGGCGGAACATCGAAATAGAAGCGGATAAATCAATATCCTAACGGTGTTTCCCGTGGTCGGGAAAGCTTTTTACGGCGAACCGTAGTTCCCAGCTCAGACCAAGGACAAATCGTAGAGGACACTTCCCTCCCTCTCACCGTGGGACCGATTGAAATTAAAGTTCGATGAATCACGGCCGTGAAAAAGGGACCATCTCGAGACTTGTACTTCGTGTTTCAGACAGAAAGGGGCGAAGGGGCAGGAAGCGATGGACGACGACTGAATAAAAAATCGAATCAGGATTTCCCCTCTTTCGAGCGTAAAACGAGTCGCTCGATGAGAGTAACATCTTCGTTGCAGGGGTAAATTATCGGACACGTGTACAGAGGGTTGGAAGTGGGGGAAACGTCAAGAAGAGCGCAATAGCGGAGATTCTGCTATGAAATCTAATCCTGTCCTTCCTTTCCTCGTTTTTCCAGCTGATATACTGGGTGATTCAGAAAACCAGATATTAAAGAGATATATATATATAGCTATACAATATAACAAGCGTAGCTATGATAGGTTTAACTATAAGAAAAGAGCGGACCACGCGGCTGTTTCAGGTGATAATTTTGTTATCGACGCAGTTGGGAAAACACGTTAAAGGAAGATGGTTAAAAGAGTACTCTATATAATAATTAATTAAGCTTTAAATGGAAATATTCTTTTGCAGAGATCGGAATCTTTTGGCCTTGTCGTCCTACGAAATGACTCGGTCTTACTTCAACGTCTTTAGGCGGATATTTCAGAATCACCCTGTAGATTCGGCAACCTATATGCGTAATAAACACGTTAACGTCTGAAACTGTTCCGACAAGTGCGTCCCGATTCCCGATGCCGAGTCTCAACGGTGAAAAGTGACGCTTATATCCGCGGCTTGAAAGCTCCCTGCCATTTTCCCCGATAAAATAAAACCGTGCGCCATCCCGCCGCCATCTTCGCAGGTGGAGGATCGTAGACTGCTGCAGGATCGCGGCTGTAGCGCGAAAATCGGGAAAAGATCGGCTCCGCTCTCTCGTTAGCCGTGTTTGCATTTCAACACTGAGCAAATTTGCACAGGTGAATCCGCAAATTTTACTTAGAACCGGTTAATGTACAGTTTGCTCGTTTGATTAAAAAAGTAGCGAAAGAGGGGGGCGGGGGAGACGAAGGAGGAAGAGAAAGAGAGACGAAGAAATAGGAAAACGAACCGCACCCGCTTCCCCGTGATATTTTCCCTTTTTTTCTTTTTTCCATCCAGACGTACGCTATAGTTAGCTTGGATTTAGATTTCATCTCGGCTAGATTCAGGTTAGAATCTTATTGGGTCTAGGTTAGGTCACAAACAAGTTCGAGCTAGGTCGAAGGCAAGTCAGCTTTGAGTTACGTTGGTCGAGTTCCTGATTTCTATTTTTATCCAAATCACAGGAAAACTTCAACCTAGCGTGAATTTATACGAAGTTTTATTTATGTTCAATACATCGAAATCAAATCATTCGTGGATCCAAATAACCGTAACTTGTTGTAACACAAATTTCAATGAAAGTACAACGAGAGCTCTCTCTCGGCTAGCATTTCGCAAACGCATCCTTTCATCAGAACCACACCTTTAAAACATACCTTTAAAGCATCCGCGAGATGATCGCGAATCCACGTTCACCAGGTAATAAACGAGTAGAAAGCGAGGTTCGCGCATGCCAGGCGTTGTGTGTGGAGCGAGTCGGTGAAAAATGTCCTTCATTCATTGCTGCCTTTTGTCTATCGCATAAAAGGACCAGCAGCGAATAGCGCGAGCCGCGTGAAACGATCAATTAAACGACACGTGCGGTACCGTTCTGTAATCGGTCGAATATTCAATCGGCCCTATCACCACCGACTCTCATTACGCATTCTCCCTATTGCATTTCCCGTAGAGACCATCGCCACGTTACATACACTTGCTCGCTGAAGTATTTAAACACCTGCCATGGAAAACTGTCGCGTATACGTTACATGCTGCTATCTATACAACATTTTCAAAATTGACACCACGACAGGACACGACTGTCGAGCGACAAAGTTAAAAATTACTTGATTCTGGTTCGAATCTATAATAGATGGTTGGATCATTCATTTATATGGAGATGCTTGAAGCTATTGGATTACGTTTGAACGAAGTTTGAGCTAGTTCGGCCAGGCGTGACAAAGTTAAAAATTATTTGATTCTGGTTTGAATCTGTAATAGATGGTTGGATCATGAATTTATACAGAGGTGCTTGGAGCCATTGGGTTACGTTTGAACGAGGTTTGAGCTAATTTGGTCAGCTGTAACGAAGTTAAAAAGTCACTTGATTCCGATTTCAATCTCTAATAGATGGATCATAAATTTATATGGAGATGCTTGAAGCTATTGCGTTACGTTTGAACGAGGTTTGAGCTAGTTTGGTCAGGTTTGATTCAACCGCGGGTCAGACTTCGCTTAAGTACGGATTAAGATCAAGCGTTGATAGGTTTAAAAATCATTTAATTTTCGTTCAATTGATCACTCGCGCGTTCGTTTTAAAAAATAAGAGATATCGTGCAATCGTTACATACATTTTCAAATTGCTTTCAAATTTTACCAATATAATCATGATGGTCGAGTCTCATAAGAACGTCAACGAGATTTCAAAGAGTTTCCCGCATATACATAAAAAATGTCTACGAGTTCTGGAACATTTTTGCGAGCATATGTATATTCCAACATGTTCGGCCGTTCAGCCAATCGCATTGCGAGGTTAACCATGGAAATAATTCCGCGTTCTATGATGGAGTAGCCTGTACACGTACCTTCGAGAGGTCAGCTTTACGATAGGACCGGTCGGTAAATTATAACTCCGTCGTCGTGGTTCAACCGATTCTCTGATAGCCGCGTGCATAATTTCTCTACGGTGAAACATCCTTATGATAGGATCGATGTAATCAGGAAGGGTTGTATTAATCCGCTTAATGGCAAGTCCAAGTGTACTATCATCGTGAAAATATCGATCAACGAAAATGAGCTTAACACGTTTCCCACCCGAATAGATCTGAATTGGATCTACGTCTGCACATAGTTTTAAGCTATGATGGGTTGAGGATTGCGCGTTTTCAACGTCACAACTACTAGAATGGTCAATTCACAATTTTTTGCCGGAGCTTTATAAATGATGGATTGGAATAGTTCTTTTCAAAAACGAGAAGCTAGCTGTATAACAGTTTTTTTTTTTTTTTTAACACTAGAACTACTAGTATAATTGATTCATCGTTTTTTACGAGAGTTTTTTAAATTTGCAGTAGTTTATTTTCGATGATCTAAATATTTCTTTTTTTCGTAAAACGGTTTACTCTTTCCACACAGCTTCCACTGCTTAATTTTTAGTTGCAGCGTTAATAAGTTCATTTGCTGTTTTATGTTTCAAAAACGTTCAACTACTGTTTCTTAGTTGCTACGTATCCAAGCGATGCCCTACGTATATACACAAACGATACCAAGTCGTCAAAAAAATTTGCGGTCCAACAAACGCCACGAAGGAAATATCTAAAGATCCAATTCCATGTAATACTACATACAGAAACTAGAACTATGTTTCAAGGCAATAAGGTAGACAGTCTAACCTAAAACCAGCAACGTACGTGGTCTGAAACTTATGCACAGCACCGTGTGAAGTTTTACTACGTACAAGTAGATTTCGTATGAAAATTATTTGTTAGCACATGATATGGATACGCTATATGAATAATTCGATAAAGCTATCAATTTGGTTAGAATAAATTTATCGAGCAGTTCTCGAACTAAAGCAATTATCACGAGCACGTTCGTCAAAAAGTCGATCGACGATCCAAAATCTCGAACGATCTTATGGATCCAGACATGTAGACTTTCCTATATTCTACATTGCCTTCACAAAAAAAGAGAAAATTATGAACGAATTCTTTTGTATCAACTTTTGTATTAGAGAAAATAGAATTTGAAAAATTCAGAGTCAATGAAATTGGTTAATGAGAGACAATTTTTCGCGTAGATAATTGACATGTTAAGTTGCTAAGTGATACGTTAATTGGTACATTGTTGAGGCCGCGTGTACCACCGATGGTACACGCCGTTATTGATTTCTTTTTATGCTCAGGAAACATGAGTGGTTTGAATGGGAAGCTCACCGTAGATTATACGACAGCCACGTGGCACGGAGAGTACCGAAGACGGAAGAAAAATTGTCGCAAAATGCTAAGTGGATTGAGTGAATTGAATATCTCGGCGTGTGTCGACTAATGTTTCTTTGCACGAGTATGTGGGCAATTTATGATACAATCGTAAGTCATTCGGTATCGATTCCCATTTAACTAATCTCTATCGTCGATCGTCATTAATCACGTGGCAAGTTTTACGTTTCTTATTCCGCGTCTCTTAGTCCATGACTTTGTGTCACAGTACGCACTGGTAGAGCACAGCGGCTCTATTTCTAGCGAGTTTCGAACTATAGCGCCGGTTACGATATAATAAATTGAAAATAAACGTGTGTTAGCTCCGATATTACGATGAAAATAAAATTTAACGATGCCTACAACATGCTATAAAAATTCATAACACAGACCAAATGTAACAAAATCCAATATCTGTTAACCAGTTAGCTGTTGCGACCTCTTTGAAAAGTGTGTCGCGAAAAGTAAGCGACGACGAGTATACTCGTCAAACACAGGGTACACGTGACTGTTATAATATAAAATTAAACTGTAAGGAAATGATCGTTTTATCTTTTTATTTTATTGCTGACAGGGCTCGTCGTGACACAGAATATTGCCGCTTCTTCGTGACGAGTATACTCGTCAAGAAACCGGTTAAATATAGATTTTTGATGGTCATGCAATTACTGACTGAGAGGTTAACAATCCCTTAGATGGGGTGATGACAGGTGAAAACCAAATTTGAATCGAGCAAAACACTGAACTAACTCGGATACTCGAAAAGCTGGCTGTCGAAAATCATTGATTTGTGCGGTTTTATAAAACTTGTCACTAGAATCCAGGTTTTTATGGAGAATTGAAAAGTGCAAAGATACGGAAAATGAACAAGATGAGATTAGAAAAACGTACAAAATGAGCATACAGAAGCATAAAGAGCATTGAACGCAAGTGAAACAAAGCTCTATGTCTACGTTCATTGCCTTAGTCACGTCAATAAAAATATGAAACTGCAGAAAAATCTGCAGTTTGCTATCTTTCCTACAAATTGGTCAATTTGTCCGGACAGTTACAAGTAGCCTGCATAAGATCCACTTGCCAGAAACTCAAGATTACACCTGAGAATCTTCGTTCGTCAAAGCTGAGAACATCGACCCATGTCTGCTGTCCGTTTCCTACGCCATTCTCGAGATCTTTCCGCGAATTCTTCTAAGTGGTTCAATCTGTTCCAGAAGGATCGGAACGAGGGTCCAGGATCGTTTAACACGCTGCGCGAATTCGTGGAACGCGCCAAAGCGACGTCTGACGTCGCAAGAGCGTCAATAGGTAGGCGAAGGCATCGCGGCGTTTTCGCAGGAGAAGCGGCAAGTCGAAAGAAATATTAAACGGAGAGTGCGAGAGAGCGAGAGGTCGAATATCGATTTTCGGTCGCGCTAATAAATAAGCGCATGCGTCTTGTGCCGCGTTTAGACGTGCTGCCCGAAGAGTACGTACTCCCAGTGGATTCTTCACGCCTTTTACGCCTCGAAATTCTCCCATAGGACGCAACCATAAACAGACACCATCTTGACTGATCCACTCGTTTCGCGGTTTGACTTTGGTCAGGTCTTGAATTAGGTGTTCGGTTTGTCTTGGGCCGAGTCTCAGGTAGGTTTCAACTATAGCAAGTTTGCATTAGGTTGTGTTTAAATTAGCTTTAGGTTTAGGCTTGCACCTTGATTAAATTGTTTAAAGGTAGGTCTGAACGTTTGAACTTGGCTTGCTTCAGGCTTGAATTAGGCTGCACTTTGTCTTATGTCAGCTCTCTGTTCAGTTCCAACTACCTTTAGATTAGGTTCCTGTTCGGCTTAATTAGCTTCGCACAGGTTGGCTAGGTTCGGATTTTCATTGGATCGATGAGTTCGAAAGAGTCGAGTTTGCTTTCAACTAGGCTCCCATTAGATCCTAGATTCAGGCTTGAAAGGTGTCATCCGCTGAAGAACTTCGTCCGCTATCGTCCGATTCCTCCAATTATCCGCACTCTGCCATCGGTCCACGATGGTAGCTCTAAGAGAAGTAGCATGAAACAGTCTATCCGTTCTATAGAAGCCAATATATTCTTTCGAATCTTGAGAACATGTCCTATGAGCTAACTACCGAAGCTACCAATCTAATTAATCGGATAATAGCTTCAACGGTTGGACTACGTGACTAAATCCAAATTCTGGAAATCTTGGCTGGTTCTATTTTCAGTGCAGCAAGCAGCCAGTGTGTCTTAACCAGCGATCACCGTAAAAGGAAAACAGCTGTTGTGCGTAATCGTGGGCGGTAGTTGCGTGGGCTTTGAGCCGAGGCTTTTCGCGACCGAGGGTGGGATTACAGAGAACGTGATTCGCGAGAAGACCAAGGGTCAAAGGTCAAAGTAACGCGATGCAACAATGTTAGCCGGTGCTGTTGACCCGACAAGGCGGCGTTATTGACGACGGCCGATATTCGCGTAACTGTGAACGCGGCATAATATTATTTCACCGATAGCCGTATTATAGCAACCGAAAGAGCAAACGTCGGTCACGGAACAAACGTGCGCGCATACGTTCGTGATCAACGATTTACGTTCGAATTACCAGAGACTCTGTCTGCTCTCTTCTCTGCCTCACGTGCAATCGCGTTCACGATACGTGAAAATGATATTCGTGTAAACGAGAATAGAAGTACGGTCGAGACCGGTGTAAATGCACGAGAACGATGTTCCATCGGATATTCACTGCGGGCTGATTCTTGATTACTTTTCGATACTTCAACGTTCCAGCCTGAACACAGCCCATGAATGTATAGAGATACGCGCACGTCGATATAACGACGACCTGCGTGGTACGATGCTACAGATTTATAATGAAAAAAGAACCATCTTCCACGTATCCTATCGATCATACGGACGTGTATTATACGGAACGTTCTAAAATTTCATTAACATTATCAGAGTCGACTGTAGTAATAACTTTGCTGAAGCTGAAACTTGATATTTTCTACAAGTCCTCCTTAACATTTATTGGTTTGGCAACTAAGTGCCAAGCCACTTAGGTGGTAATGACAAAATCCGCAATCACTTGGTTGCCAAGCCAGTAATATTGACATTAACATCGAATGCTTTTTATCAAACGTTTAAATATTCCATTCTTTAGATTCATTTGGCGCTTGTTGTATATCTTAGACAATTTCACGCTGCATATTAAATTTTTATTTATTTGTATCTAGTAAATATTTTGCAATATAACGTTTTTAGAAGACCCTGGTGATTTTCCAATTTTGTACTCAATTTTACCGCTTTTCCAGGTAGTTTTCATAGTATCAATCAGGTATCAAGTATAGATCAAACTGCTTGTTTTCAGAGCTGACACGATTTTAACGAATCCGCGAAGGATAAAACTGTCGCTAGGTTTAGTGATTCTCGTAGGTTGATGTTTTCGCGGCGAACAGACCGAGATACGTCTTGTGGGAGATAGAAAGATCATGAGAATCGTTATCCCGTTTGCAACCTTAGGCTGTGAAAATATCTTTAATGCGACAGTGGAAACAATCTGATTAATTTATTTCAAACTCTGTTAAAAGTATCTCTCAGTTATGAACCATCGTCTTCCATGAACACGTAGCAGCCGATTAATTCTGCCACGTTTTACTAACTTTCCTATTTTACTCGACAAGTTTCCACACCTCAAGATTTCCAGAATCTGTGGCCATTTGAAAGCACACGGACCATCATTCACCAATGTCTATCTATCTTTTACGTATCTAGGGATTTACCCCATAAAACCATCGGTCGATAAACATTTGTATAGTGACTTTTTCAATCTAATAGGATTTACTCATTTCTACTGGTGGCCTTGAACTGCACCTTGGCTGCATCGCTCCTGTGCTCGTATTCTTCCAATCTACGACTCGTTCTAAATTCTGTCACTTATTAGCAATTTAAATATCTTCGCTTTCATCATGGATAATGAATATTTTTGGAAATTGAAAAAAAGTTTGCCAGCTTGACAGGCGCTTTTGCAACCTCGACTTGAGTCCAACTTTGCCACAATAATGCGGAACAATAATGGCAACAAGTGCACGTTACTCTGACGCGATTAATACAGCGGGTCGTTAAGTAAGACGACTTTATTTACCGACCCTGGCTTTAATTGGGGTACCAGTTGCACGTGTCAGGATGATTTTCATCCCCCTGAGCAACGTCTGGCTCGCAGGCCGATGCCGTATTCGCGGCGAGTCGCGACTAGGTACGTGGCGCGACTGTATAGCGTGACTTTTACGCCCTGGAACGTGCCTGCTTCCTTATTTATCGAAGTCTCCGACACGGTGACTCGTACATTTCTCGCCGACCTACGCTAACGACTCTTCAGCCGAGTGTTTCCGCTTTAAGCCCGCCTCGTGCTGGAATTTCTTCTCTAACATCGGCCGCGAATTATTCCGCATGACTATCAACTTGGCCGAACACTAAGGGCGAATCTGAATCTACCGCAAATAGAAAAATACGATAGGAACGAGGCTGCAGTTCGAGCGAGTGGCGAAAATCTTCGATTTTCCAGCTTTCTGTCCAAAAGAGTATCGCACGTATGCTTGTTCCTAGCAAGATGCGTCTTTCATTACAAAATTCAAGAACACTCGTAGAGAACTTCAATTTATTATTATTTTGCCATTACATGCTTTGAACAATAAAAATACTCCCGTGGCGTCCTCAGCGAAACACGTGACTTCAGCGTGGCAGTCAGATGTTGACGAAAATCTGACGTGTTTTCGTCCGTACGTCGAATCAGTTAGCTTAACCCAATCGTTACTTTCACCCTCAAGACGATCGAACGTAAAGCCCGCGGAACCCACCCCCGAGGTTCGTCGTTCGAGTGTGTCGCGTGAATCTCTGGAACGATGAATCTGCACGATAAGAGCCCTTAACGCACAATACCCACTCGGATAGAGGATCTCGCGAGGATAATTTTGATAACGCCTCCAGGGACACTACGATACGAATCTCGATCCTAACGGATAATCCAGAGGGATGCGCAGGTTGCTTCGATCTCCACCTGATCGGGATAACGATGGAAATAATCGCTTGGAATTAACCTTGTTATCCGCTTTTTTATCGTACGGACGGTATATTACCGACCCGAAGCAGATCCTGACATCCAGTTGAATTTACGTCCCCTTTCACCGTAGGACGTTGTTCATGAGGATCACGATAGACAAAAAAAAGAGAGAGGGTGATCATTCGTTCTGTAAAGACTCTGTTTACGATAAACGTAAATAAATGGGAAATAACGTTGAGGGTGCTATCGCACGATTAGGGGTCTTCTTAGTGAAATTTTACGAGCCGCAAGTTATTGCAATAATTATTAGTAGATATTGTAATAGATGTTGAGTATTTTTGGAAAGATGTTCGATTATGGAGGGATAGAAATATATTTTACAGTTGACAAATAAGATCAAAGCAAACTTTTAATTTGTACGTATCTGGCTAGATTATCACTAGATTAGAGTTAGATTCGGGTTAAGATCTATTTATCGAAGACTAAGAAAAATGCTTGTAGGTAACACTGGACTGAATGTAACCTAAAATTACATTAATCATGACTAGGTACAATCTAGATCGAATTCAGAACACAAATTCATGAGACAATAGAAATTCTACTAGACTGCGATTTCATGGAGTAGAATTGAAGTGATGTACCGGTAGATTACTAAGAACAATTGAAATATGTATGGAAGGATATGAAATAAAATATTTCGTATAATTAGTTGAGGTTTGAAATAAATGTACCATTAAGTTACTTGAAGGAAATTCAGATAATACTTATGTGTACATAAAATATATCAAATAACATGAGAATTTTCTGCCGTATCGTCAATGGCCAATTACCATTTCTACAACTACGTTAATCAAAATTAAGATATTTGCGTGTTCATAGAATACATCAAATAACATCAAGTGGCCAATTACTATTTCTACAACTACGTCAATCAAAATTAAGATATTTACGTGTTCATGAAATACATCAAATAACATGAGAATCTTCTGTCGTATCGTCAATGGCCAATTACCATTTCTACAACTAAGTTAATCAAAATTAAGACATTTGCGTGTTCATAAAATACATCAAATAATATCAGAATCCTCTGTCATATCATCAGTGGCCAATTTACCATTTCTACAACTATATTGGTCAAAATTAAGATATTTACGTGTTCATAAAATATATCAAGTAACATCAAGTGGCCAATTTACCATTTCTACAACTATATTAGTCAAAATTAAGACATTTGCGTGTTCATAAAATACATCAAATAACATCAGAATCCTCTGTCGTATCATCAGTGACCAATTTACCATTTCTACAACTATATTGGTCAAAATTAAGATATTTGCGTGTTCATAAAATATATCAAATAACATCAAGTGGCCAATTTACCATTTCTACAACTATATTAGTCAAAATTAAGATATTTGCGTGTTCATAAAATATATCAAGTAACATCAAGTGGCCAATTACTACTTCTACAACTACGTCAATCAAAATTAAGACATTTGCGCATTCATAAAATACATTAAATAACATGAGGATCCTCTGTCGTATCGTCAGTGGACAATTACCATTCCTACAACTACGTTAATCAAAATTAAGACATTTGCGTGTTCGTAAAATACATCAAATAATATCAGAATCCTCTGTCGTATCATCAGTGGCCAATTTACCATTTCTACAACTATATTAGTCAAAATTAAGATATTTGCGTGTTCATAAAATACATCAAATAATATCAAAAACGTCTGTCGTATCATCAGTGGCCAATTTACCATTTCTACAACTACGTTAGTCAAAATTAAGATATTTGCGTGTTCATAAAATATATCAAATAACATCAAGTGGCCAATTTACCATTTGTACAACTATATTAGTCAAAATTAAGATATTTGCGTGTTCATAAAATATATCAAGTAACATCAAGTGGCCAATTACTATTTCTACAACTACGTCAATCAAAATTAAGATATTTATGTGTACATAAAATATATCAAATAACATGAGAATCCTCTGTCGTATCGTCAATGGCCAATTACCATTTCTACAACTATATTGGTCAAAATTAAGATATTTACGTGTTCATAGAATACATCAAATAACATCAGAACCCTCTGTCGTATCGTCAGTGGCCAATTGCCATCTCTACAATTACATTAATCGTGGCTCCATTAAGATTCAAAGATTCTACCAGCTTATAATTGCAATAAACGAATTCTAAATCTGAATGTAACCTGAGCCTCAACCCTTTATAGCATAATTAAAATTGACACGATATGATCAATTCTATATCTTGGTATATTTTAGAAGAACTGATTATAGCTACACCCTGTGTAAACCAGTTAACCGAGATAACTCGGTAGGCTGAATTTTATACGAATTGGTTATAGAATACGGAATCAGTGGCGTGCTTGAGTATATCCACCGTTTCATTGATCCCTTCGAATTTCCTGTGACCCAGAAGGGTGAAACGAAATCGACTTCCTCTATAAAGGATACCGTAACTCGAGGACTTCCGCTGGTGATAATCGTAAAAACTCGTTCCCCTACGAAACACCTCTCTTCATTCACATAACCCGCTTCACTCTTTCCGGATCCCGTACCAAATCACTGAGATCTCTGACGGAGGGAGGGTGTGCGTTCCGTGCGCGCCACTTGTTGCGAAAATGATAACCGGCTGAGCCAGTTCTCGCGATCGTTAAGGGTTGTACCTAGCTTCCAACAACTCTGCATGGAATCGGGCATTCATAACGAATATTCCTCCCTCTCGTGCTTCTCAAGTTCTTTTCGCGTTAAAGGCTAGAAATAGTGACGGATAATTTGAGAAATCGTAGATTTCATAACCAGACTACCGAGCTTTCGAGATTTCCCATTTCATCCTGGGATCGATGCCGATATTTTAACTTTGCCAATATACCTCAAAGTTCGTTCAGAATCTTATATTTAACGCGTTATCGCCATTTTAACCGGAGAGAATTTTTATCCTTTCATAGAATCCTAACCAGTCATAACTAGTTACGACAGATACAGGTTCTACATGAGTGTGGATATCGATCTCCTCCTAAGAGTTTGATCCATCGAATTGCGAAAATGTGACATTGTTGGAAAATATAAACGAAGCAAATAGGTCGATTTTATCTTCGTAAATCGTTCGTTATTCTCGTAGCGAACCGATCGAAATATTTTTTGCCAGAGACGAACAGGTCACGAGAATCGTCGATCCGTTTGGAACCTTAGACTATGAGAATATCCTTAATCCGATAATCGATATCTGATCCATTTCTCAAGGGATTACATAATCTGATTAATTGGTAATTTTCTAAGGAAGTGCAAGATTGTGGTTAAATATAAACGAAATAATGTTACGTCAAGATCAATTAGTATTAGGTTAATATTGACGTTAGGTCAGTTACGTCCTTGTAGAGCCAATAATAAGAGAGTGGATCAATGTCAGAGATAATTAATAACAAATATTAAGACGTTGAAATGGCGTTTATTTTCAGGCCATTGTTAGATTGCTAAGTCAATATTATAATATCGGCAGACTAACTTACTATTAACCAAGTTACGTCAATCTTAACGTATTAAACCAATATCACAATATTAAGTCAGAATTGGGACTTCATAGAGCATTAGCTCAATGCTATAATTCAATTACCACGCGACAATGTTAAAGTATCCGATATTAAAATCATATGTAAATGGTACAGATAATTAGTAACAGATATTAGGGCGTAATATCGAAACGAAACATTGCATTATTTACTGGAATATCGCGTGGATATTACGAAACTAGCCTAACGTCAAGACACCTAATTAACAGCGACAGATACACCGATCTATTAACTCAAAGCTAAACCATCAAAGCAACGTTCGTGTATCTACCATTCAAAGTCCTGTGAGGACCAAATTCGTCAGAACGAAGCTAATAGATCGGTGAAGGGAAATTTCAATTTCTTCGAGGCGATTGGAATTCACGATGACGCCGTGGATGGAAGAATCAGAGATCGGAACAAAGTCGGAGACAGTCGAATGGAAGGCAGCTGGAACAGCGGTTAAACAACGAGGCAAAAGGAGACAGAGTGGAGGAGAAAACCATGAGGAAGCAGAGTACGATATCGTCCGCCGTTAACGTAATTTCGTTTTCGAACTCGATCGAAACTCGCGCGGCACAGCCTCGAAAGTTGGCTCATTCCCATAGGAAGACTCGAGGATTCAGCCAGCCACGGATCGGCGCCTTTATTTCGATAATCCCTTTCGTTGGGCCGTTCAGAAAGGGTGAAAGGTAAAAGTCCCCTTGGGAATCGTACGACGATCCCGAGATCACCGTAATTAACCCAATAGAAGGCTAATTAAAAATTAAGGCCAATTATCAGTTGCCATTTGCCCCGGAGAGCTCTCTGCTCGCAACCAGATCACGAAAATTTTAGCCTTCGGTAATCTCTTACGGTTGGCCGTGCAACGCGTCTAATATTAATCGGGCAACGACTGGTGTCAGCCAGGATTTAAAGGGATTTTTTTCGCAGCCGTTGGAAACGAGAGTTTGTACAGCCGACTGGAAACGAGGAAATATCAGCGGATCGTAGTCGCTTCAATCCTCTCTCTATTTCACTGGATTAGCTGCGGAACCGTTGCCGTCTGTCGTTCTCCACTCGCCTTCCTTTTTCACGCGCAAGATTTCCATCGAACTACGCCATCCACCAGATTCTTCGCCCGCTGCCGATGACAAAAGCGATCCATGGATATTCGTCGAACCTTACTCGTTAATTCCATTCGAGGAACAACTTGGCGCAAGATACACTGGAGCTCGCCCCTTGGACCCCGAGTTCCTCGTTATCGTTCGTTTTTCAGAGCATCGAGGGAACGCGAGATCTGGTCGACTGCCGCGTAATACTACGACTAATCCCCGCCAACTTTACCCACCGAGTTTCGCTTCGCCCCTTCCGCAATTTATTTCGCTCTAACCAACTTATCGATCGGCCGATTTTCGCCTATCCTTCGGAGGAAACGAAAGAAAGATCGCGAATCCTACGTCTACTTGATCACGGCTGGCACATAAGCGTGATTTAATAAGTGAGAAAGAAGGTTAGATTCGCTAGATCTTTCGAAGCGTTCAGGGTCAAATAGGACCCTAATTTGGGTCTTGGGTCTATGGATGATTTGCTTAGGTTCAGGTTAGGTTCAACTGCTTATGTTGGATCAACGTTACGCTCACCTACTTATCTTCGATCTACGTTAGCTTCTGCTTCGGTTGTAATTGAATTTGATTTGGGTCTTGAGTCTCTGGCTGATTCAACTTGGATCTGACTGAGGATTCAACTTGAGCTTTCAGCCAGGTCTAGTCTATAATTGTGCTTATAATAGTCTCAGCTAGGTTTACATTACAGACCTAGACAATGTCTATGTTAGAGCAGATGTAATAGCATAAATCTGGGTTAAGATCGGTGGGAAATGTTATTGATATGCTGGTTAAGTTTGAACTAGATTCGAATCCACGTACATTAGGACTGTAATTGTGCGTATATAGGCCGAGTTAGGTCCACGTTAGTTACCGTATTAAGCCGTGGATAACTCAGAAAGTCATGTACTCGCTAGTTTTGCTCCCGTCACCTGACACACTTGACCTTCTTCTCGCGGTCGAGATATGCAAGAAAAAGGGTAGATAAAAGGGACGATAACTGGAAAGTCGGTTCACGATCACATAAGAGTGATTTGCCTGTACTTCGCTTAGACCGTGAAAGATTGATCAGCGATTTCGGTGCTCGTTAACACGGCCACACAGGCTTCGTCTAATTTCCGTACGATTATCGGTGTCGCGTTCGTTGCTTTGCTGTGTCTTAAGATCTTTAACGAGCACTCTTTTCTGCACAACGAGGGAACAAAGTGGTGTGAAACGTTCCGTACATCGCTCGAACGAAAAATTTCACAAATCTTCACGCTGTTAATTCCACTGATAAAACAACTATTGTTTGAACTATTCTTAGCTAGACACTGCTAGACAGGTTTTGCTACTGACTGACTACTTTACGCTAAGCTAGAACACAGCATGTTCGGAGCTGCCACAGTATTATAATCTGACAAATTACGTATCACAGCGAACCATGCATTTTTTATCAAACTTTCAACTTCCAACTAACGAGTAAGAGTGGATGAGACAAATTGCTACTAATGTGAAAAATTCAGTTGGGATCTGCAAGCGTGAAAATTACAGGAAAAATAATAGTTGTCCATGATAACCAATAAAGATCTTAATTATAGGAATTATCAGGTTGATATCATCTTCAAGAATATTCGAAATACTTGAAAACACGGGAAAGTTACGATAAAACAAGAGCAAGTGAATTCTTGGTGAAAAGTTTTCGATATGAAAGCGAACATGTTTCAGAGACTTGAAAGTTAACTGTGTCTTATTTCAATCCTCCTACTGTTCCCAGAACTGTACGACCCAATTGCAACTTTAGATTAATACAGCTTTTTTGTATCGAGCATTGCTAGAATCGGACATATTCAGTCTCGTTGGCAAATTAATTGCTTACTAAACTTGCCAAAAACCTAATTACACTCTTTCATAATTCATTTATTCTCTTGCTCCATTGCCGTTAAAATTGTCGTAGAGAATTACCTTAGGTCTGGCTTAGCCTAAGCTATGTAGGTCTCTGGTACTATGGATATCCGTAGCTATGGTAGGTCTAGGTTAAATCTAAGCTAACGTCTGCTTCGAAGGAATCTAGATTTAAATCTAGATGAAAGTTTGATCATTTTGCAAAATGAAAGCGCTCGCTGTTGAAGTTATTACAGAAGAAGAAGAAGAAACTAAGTCAGCAGACGTGCAACGAAACTAAAATCCTATTTCAAAAAGTGAAGTCATACTTCACGTTATGCATCACTGCGGTCATCTAATTACATCCTCGACCATTCTCAAACTATAGTCCCACCCAGTTGCGTGATCCTTTCTATTACCTCACACGCCTCGACACTTCACGCTCTCCTTCCTCAATCCTTTTTTTCCCCCAAAGGAAAGTTCACTGGAAAAGCTCTCCCTGGCAATTTTCGAGCCTAGTTTTTCACGACGATTCGACTCAGCAAGGTCGTTCATCACCGGGCATTTTACGCACGGGCCAACTGGTCAAACTGACACGTTGCTTTCGGCGGACGTCTCTGTTTGCCGCTGGCCATGCGAACGACGTTATTAAAATTACGCGCGGCCGAGCACGCGAACCCATTCCCTTTCGCGCCGGGAATTTTAAGTTCGACCACCGGGATTCCATGAATAACGCGGCCAAGCACGTAACGCGCGCACGAGACAGGGGCCATGTCCGGAAAACTGCGCGTAAATGTCTCCGTGTGCACATGGCCCAATCCCGGATAAGTACAGATATTACAGGCGTGCATATTACACGCAGCTCCGTGCAGATGTATTCGCCTGATTTGTTGTATTCACGCCGGTCCAGCGCTGGATTCGCGTTACACGCCTGGCTATTCACGCCGCATTAATCGGCTGCAACCGGAACGCGCCGCGTTTTCCATTTAGTCGATAGACCCTACAACGACGGATCACCATTTTTCTTCTTTTTTTTTCCCACCGATTTTTTAACGTAGGATAACGTGTAGCGACGAGGAAGCTGGGACTAAAGCAGAATACGAGAGACCAAAAAACGGTATAAAAAGTTAACCTGTCATATTTACGTTTAGGTCTCGTTTCCAACACGGAATTCGTTTAGCAACGAGGACTCGCGAGGTTCGGAGTAGCATTCGTCAAGAAGCAAGACGAAAAAACGACATGAAATATAACTAATGAAAGATGGGGACTTGGACCAAAGGAGGGAAGATTCTTGACGAAAAAACGAGTGAAAAGTGTCCTGTGAGCCTTTTACATGAGAGGCTTGCTCGCGAAGGAAATTGAATTTGAAAATGTTGGGGACTCCGCGCAAGTAGAATGGGTCTGTGTGGGGTCAGCCATGCAGGGAACCATCATTTCGTAATCGCCACTGCTCTCTCTACTCGGTGAATTAGGGTGGCTGTATTATTTATACGAAAGCTGTGTCCACATACTGTAGCCAGAACCATCTCGTGCAGCCCCGACCAACCGTATTCCTTAATCTTTTCCTCGATTAATGTTACAACGAGTCCAGACGGCGAATATAGCGTTCCCGCTGCGCGAAATTCCCAGATACGTTCTACATCCTGCAACTATGAGCACCAGGACATACAGAAGGGATGAAAAACTGTTACTGTATGATTCTACAGGCTGCTCCATATACTAGAATCCTCGCATCTTTTGTTCAAATGGCATTTGGAAATTTTCATTTCTTCGCCGATATCACGTTAGCTCGTTCAATCACATAATTCATGATCATTGGAAATCAACGTCGATGAACGAAACCAATCAGCCCCTTCTGCTACCATGACTGATCAGTCCCATATCGTATCAGCCACCCGTATCATACCATGAGAGGCAACAACACATCGAGGAAGTAGGGAACGAAGGAAAACAATCAACTGGCAGCAAAAATCCGTATAATTCCTAGCGGAAGAGTCGCCGGGAGCGGGTCGCCCGGAGCGTAGCGTATTTCCCCCCAATTTCGTTAGCGCCTGCACACACGCAACGCAACGAACGAGGTAGCCTCGCGCAGCGGCAGAGCGAGACGGAGAACTTTGCAGCGATCATCGACTTGGGTTGCTGACGCGTGCGCATTGGCCAAGGCACGAACTCGCCCTGTCTCGGTCGGTCGTGTCGGTCCGGCGGCTGCCTTCGTCTCTCTTCGCTCCTCTGCTCCCGGCCGCTCCTCCGCCCTTCCCCTACCAACCCGCCCAAGCATCCCCACCATCCAACTGTCTCTGTCGCTACCAGAGCAGCAGCACCAGCACCTCCAACCACCACCATCGGGCTACAACCACCACACTAGCAAGGGAGCATCATAGTGGTAGCAGCAGCAGCAGTAGCAGCAGCAACACACCAGCACCTCCAGGTTCCCTCTGCTGGTGTGTGCCGATGCCGCAGTAGCGACTGCCTCTCTGGCCCGTATAGATTTTCAATTAGACCGCGCGAAACGTGGAAAATAATGTGCCGCTTCGACACCTGCTGACCGTTCTCGAAGGTCGCTCGTCCGGGTGCTCCTGTGTCCGACGTACCGCACCTCTTCTATACCACGTCGTTGCCCCGAGATCGTAGTCGTCGTGGCCGAGGTGCACACCTGGTGGACGGACAGACAAACAGACAGAGAAAGAGGGAGAAAGACAGATCGATTTCAGTCTCGTGTGCGTGAACAGTGCCAAAAGACCAAGAGGATGGCCAGCCAGTGACGAGATCGTCGAATGGTCCACGGTCCATGGGGTCGCCAGAGAGGATGCCGTTTCCGGTGAACCACAGGACCCTGCTGTCCAGCCTCGTCGCGCTCTCCGCGTTCATACTACACTCAGGTAGGCCTCAGTGTACCTATTGATGTCACGACGAAAGAGGGAAAGCTTCTCTTTGACGAAAGAAAAGCTAGCTCTATTCAAGTTGGTCGGTTCGTCATCCGGTAATCCAAAACGGTGTTCTCCGGAGTTTCGACGATTTTCCAAGTAGACTGCGATGATAGGATGTGGTTCCGAGGATGTCCGATGGATTCTTTTGCCGATGGCTCAGTGACGAACAGATTCCTGGCATTCCAACTACTAGTTGGTTAGAGGAATAAATATTTAACTGTGATCCATTGCGTTCGTTGCCGGCTAAAGATATCGCCAGTCAATATTTGAACCGATAACCGGTTTCCACGCGGCTGTTCGCATTGTTTGAATGTTTGCACGACAACCAATGGGCCTCTGGCATCCGAGCCACATCGATTTCCGCGTTCCCCCCGTGTAATTTGCGTAATTCCAATATCCTAAACGCGTCGATCTTCCTTAGTCCACGTGGAGATCCCGGGACAATTCTATCTGCCACTCTGGTCATCAATCTTCGGTTCTGTGCTCGGACAGTTTCGTGAAATCCATGGCCCTGACGTGACAGATTCCAGTTTTCAGTAAAACTCCAGGTCCAAAGATTCGATTTAGAGGAATCCGGTTCGAATGAACTGCAGCGTACGTAGATTAAAGATTTCTATGGCGGTGGCATGTTCAAGATTTGCTCAGACCTTCCCTCCCTTGTACGTTCAAATGGAAACTAAATTCGTGACAGGGCAAGTTGCTGTTTTTGTTTGTTGGTTGTTTATTTGTCGTTTATTTAACATTGCCACGAAGTTAAACGACCAAATGAGAATTAAGAGTCTATTTTCAACGGTGAACACGTCGGTTTACCGTGTAGAGCGCCAACTTCCCTGAGAGAATGGCGGTAATACGGTAACCAACAGACATTTAGATAGGATCCGCTTTGTCGAGGATAGAAATAGGATTCCCGGGTCGCGGAAGTCCAGCAGGATAAGCGGAAAAGTGGATAAATTCCCGGTCTGCATAAAACCTACCACCGAAACCATTTTTGTCCAATTTTTCAACATTACGTATACCAAATGTAACTTGTATTCACATTTACACTTATACTATAATAAATTGGCTGTCAAGGTAATTCACCTGATTCTTTCACTCGATTAACTGGAATTACACTCTGAATTGGAAGACGCGCCAGATCTAAGTTAAGGCCCAATTCCATTTTTTAGTGAATTTTATAGAAGCTGCGAAAGTTTAATTCAAATCCAAAATTTTAATTCGCGTTCAAATGACTTAAAATCGAATCGAGTTCAAGCTTGATGAATTATAAATAGGAAAGGTAACATAAATTCCAACTTAAATTTTCATCAACGTTGATTACGTTTGATTTTGAAGATGATATTAATTAAAACCAGCTTCGATTAGAATTGACTCAAATTCCTCTTCAAATTTCAATCGATCAGATCCGAATTGCTTTAGAAAATATTCAGTTCATCCTAAAGTTAACGTAAACTCGAATTAAGGAAAAAAGGCATTCAACCTTATTTAAACGTATCTTGCAACTTCCACCTGAACGAAGATACCACTCTTTACATTCTGGCGAAAGGAAACATCAGTTTCGAGCTAGTAAATGAAAAAAGAGAAACGAAAGACGATACAAAGCGACAAGGTGCTGGTTGAACGAGGAAACGGCGGAGTCGACAACTTCTTCCGGTCGTCACGCGAGCATCGGTTAATCGCTTCCAGGACCATTGCCAATCAAGAAACGAGAAAATATACGGGCGCGTAAAGCGGTTCGTGATGTCACGTTCGTTTAAAGACGGGAGCCAACAGAACGACATAACCGTCGATGGCCTCGCGAAAGCGTATTACGATAGGTCGTTAACTCGAGTACTCTAATTGGCTCAATTTCCAATAAAACTCGCCGGTAAACCGGCACTAGCTTTGAGTCCGTTTAAATAAAACAATACGCTGCGGCCACCCTCTCTCTCTCTCTTCCTCTTTTGCTCGGCGCGCCCTCGTTCATTCATTCTTTCTCTCCCCGCTACCCTAACCTTCCTAATTCCAACAAGGAGCAAGGAAATTACGCTGCAGTCACTACCTAGCGGTCTGATTGCGTTTCCAGAACTCCTGCACTTTTGTACGCTTTTACAGTATATAATTGTGGTTTCGTCGATACATAGAATTCTCTTTAATTTTGTCCGACGTATGGTAAATACAACTGTTGGACAAACCTAATGACTACTTAATTGGTCATTTGGTGGTAATGACAAAATTCGCAATCACTTAGTTGCCAAACGCGTAGAACTTGTTAACGGTAAAAGGTAAAACAGCACAGACAGTTAGAATGAAGATACGTTTAGGCGAAGACAAACTTATTTGGTTGTTACAGTTTAACTTAACATCTGGATTTGGTCAATGCTAGATGTTCTGTAATTACATTGGCGCCACATCAAACGTAGCTGGGTTAGATCAATCGAGCTTTCCGTTTGCTTGATTATGCTACATCTCCTATGCATTTACACACAGGCTGTGGGAAATTTTAACCGCCTAACGTTCTTCTTATTCATCTCCTTCTTATTTAAACCCATAGAATGTATCGAAGAATATACTTTGGTCCCTAAAAATTGAGACACCCTGTATATGATAAAAGAAATTGATGTTTTTCAAACATTTTAATCTTTATATCCACCTCTGTGCATATAATCACGGCTACTAAGCTTCTTATTTTGGGAAATCCCGTGTATGTTAACATACGACTGCCGTGGCAGAAAATTCGATAATTCGAGCCCTGAAAAAATACGGTTGGAGCACGCAAGCTGAAAATTAACGCCGGTGGCCGTGTACCGTTTAATTCGAGGCATAAGCGCGTAATACCAGGCGATAATACAGTCGGTAAATAATCTGAGTATATATCTAGCTACTGATTAACCTCCCCTCTCGACAGGTTCGTCCAACCCTCGTCCGATTGCCTTTAATTAAATCGACCGTGTCCGTGTCCGTCACGAGCACGTGCGACCAGCGTCCTGACGCCAGGTGTCCATCTCTCCACTCGGAAGATACAACAGCCCTCTATAGATCGCAAATGTTTCTTCCGATGGTTAATCCAGACAGCGAACTATTCCATTCTATACAAAAACATTTTCATTTAACAATTTAGTAAAATTGAGGTTTCATAACATTTCGAGTATCTCCAACAGAGCTGTAAAAGGGATACCTTATGGGCAATTCGATGTTAAGTACGATTCCCATCCTCTATTTCGTGGCTCGATCTATTTCAACCACGTGGAATATTGATGTTCATCGTCGAAGATTCCTTCCGTCGTATTCCATCTCGAATAGAAGGACGCGTTTCCAATAAACGTAGCCGTATCTGACGGAAACCGACCGAAAATACCGCAATTTATACCGGTCTGACCTACAATGTTCCCATAGCCCTGATCACACACAGCTGATAGGGGAGAAGCCTTCCTTATCGACCGGCAATACGTTCTTTTAAAAGATCCACAGATCCAACCAAATGGATAATCGAACGAATACGAACGCGACGAGATCGTCGTGAAATAGGCTGTTTCCGAGGGGAGAAAAAAGATATAGAGTGGAACAGGATGGAAGAAGTTAATTAAGGCCACTCGAAAAAAAAAATTGCAACCAACGATTCTCGAGTGATGTTTAGTGGATTGGTAGCATTACCAGTAACGATTGAATAAGGAAATAGGCGGTAATAGAAAATGAAAGAGAGCTTCCTCCCGATACGGTTTTAACACTTCACCCGCTTTTGTCAATTTTCCATCGATTCAATCGACGAACGGAATGAAAGGAGTAAGGAATATGATCTATCGAATATCTGACTGGAAATCGCTGATTTTTCACCATCAACAAGACGCAATATAATCGTCCCCTGTATCGTTTCCAATAACCTCCGTCTTTGTTGAAGGGAAGGAAAAGAGGAGAGTGGCCGCGATTAAATACCGCTCCAAAGAGAGAAGCATTTGCTCAGTTTCGCAACGTATTTTCCGTTCGATCACGGGTAATTTTAAGAAGCTTACCGAGTAAGAGGATCAACGGCTCGGCTACGGTGCAGTTACAGACATCCTATCGAAGTACCGTCGATGATTCGACAAGAAAAGAGTTTTGTTTCGTATCCGCCGATTGGTTTCGTGTTTGACCAAAGTGATCTACGTCCTTTTAGAGATGGGTTATACGAAATAGATTGGATTCTGCGGAAAGGTAGAGATTTGGACGGCAGATGGCGGGTTTGAGTAGTATGGGCTCGTATATAGTCAGACATATAGAAGATCTTACGCTACCACTCATATACCGGATTGAGTAGTATGACGCGTAGTCAAACATCTTACGAGTATATTTCCGCTAGGTTTTAGATTAATTTAGAAACAGTTTCGAGCATGAAAGTTACTACTAGGACATACATTGATTACTTAATCGCATGAAAGAATATCCAGAATACATTTAGTTTCGATAAAGATTGAATTTGAATAATCCTAAGATCCGAACGCATATTCGCGTTCAAAATATTCCGATCCGTAAAAAAAGAAATACTACAAGCACGTTGAAAACTCTTTGCAGGTATCGTGGCTCTCCGTATGACGGCCCTACAGATACCACAGCACGTCGTTCTAAACGAAACTGTTCGTATGCAGTGCAACTTCAACCTGGACAAAGAGGTATTGTACTCGGTGAAATGGTACAAAGACGGCCACGAGTTCTATCGTTTCGTGCCTAGGGACGAACCCATGGTGCAGACCTTCCGTGTTCCTGGCGTAAACGTGAACGTGAGTATATCTAGCAGGAATATCCAATCGCTCTCATCTAAAGATTAGAATCTGTGACGATCTTCGGTTGCAGATACACAATTCCACCAAGATATCGGTAGTACTGAACAATGTGAATCTTACTAGTTCGGGGAGATATCGGTGCGAGGTCTCTGCCGAGGCACCCGCCTTTCAAACCGTGTCTGATCACGCAGACATGACGGTAGTAGGTGAGCAAATTTATTAATTAATTTCCGGCCACTTAACCATTCGATTATCCTCTTGAGACTAGAAGACCCTTGAAAATGAATTGTGCGTTTCTACGGAATCACGTGAGGCATACTATTTCTCCGAGGTACTCGCAGTTGCTTACTTTTAACAGCATGTGCGTTAATTACAAAATTACGGATAAACCGAATTTGACGAGTTTATTCCCTACAATCGTTATAATCGATTATTAGTTCGTCGATAATTTATACATAATTGTCAGATACGAATATTGTTACTATAAACCAACCAAAGTGTCCGGATATTTACGAGCGACAGTATATGTGAAAATAGATCGCAGAGAGCCAGGCTAATAGAAAAACGTGAAAATTGCCCTCTTTACAGTTCTTCCTGACGAAGGACCACGAATAACCGGTGGTCGTTCCCGCTACCAAGTAGGGGAGGTGGTCCGCATGAACTGCACATCCGCACCCTCAAAACCGGCCGCCCTGTTAACTTGGTTCATCAACGGCGATCCGGTAAGTACCTCGTAAAAGAGTCTCTCCCTAATGTCCTGCGTCTCTAATTCGGCAATGAAAACTCAACTACTACAATCTATGGATTTATAGGTCTACAGGTCTATACGATCTGCCATAGATATAGTTCGCCACATTCGCTTCAGGACTATCATAAATTACCCCGAGATATAAAACACTAGATCTGCCACTCTTATCTTCCTCGCTCTCCCCTTTGTTCTTTCTTCTTTGCCTCCACTTCCTTTTTCCTTCTTCCTTCTATCCCTCCCCTTCATCACTTATCCCTTCTTCCTTTTCTCATTCTATAGCCTTTTTCTCTTTTCTCATTTTCACGTTTCAAAATCTCAAACGATTATACATCGGATCGATAAAAAATGTTTAACCATCGAAGGAAGCTTATACAGCGACATCTGTCGATCCATTTCCACACTAGACAATTTCTGCCTCTATGGCTAATCGCAACAAGCGAAGGATGTCTCTCATGTAACCGTGAGAAAAGCCGGCACAAAGGCGACCGATGTGAAAAGAGGCTGCACAAAGTGAACTCTAATCGCGCATTACCGATAGAAGCCGCGACTCCGCCTCTGTCCGTTTTATTGTTACGAAAACAATCAACGGCTTTTCAGGCCGATACCCAGTACCTGAAGGGACCGCACATTACCGCCGTGGACGAGAAGGGCCTGGAGACCGCGGTATTGGGCTTGGAGTTTCGCGTTGCCAACAAACACTTCAAGCGTGGCGACATGAAGCTCAAGTGCTTGGCAACAATAGCGACCGTCTATCTGCAGAGCAAAGAGGAGAGCGTGGAAGGAGACGAGAGGATTCTGAAAGCCCCGGTGATGGAGAGCCGCGAGACCAGGGCACAGAGCCACACACGCAACGATTTAATCAATGGTAAAATCCCCGGTGATTCTCCGTCGTTCGACCAAACATTTCGCTAGAAACAACCTAGATGTCACCACTGTTCGGCCAACAATTCGTAAATTCTTTCGATTCGACGTTTCAGACGATTCTATACGGGAAAGTCCAGAAATCAAGGATATAAGATTGTACAATTGACACGGGAGCGACTCTACGTAATAAAATATATCGAAAGTACAGAATACAATTTTTTTTGGATAAGATCGAATCTAAAAATTTGTTTAATGTACGTAAACTTGGATAATTATAGAGTAAATGATCAACAGGGCATACGTTCTACAATTGTGAAATGTGTTAACGTTATTATATTCTTTATTTGATTCTCCATGTAGAATCGCCTCCTTACTGACTGTAACGCGATCAATTGGCCTTTATACTTTGTTTCTTCTTTTAGTATTGAGAACATTGCCAGCGAACATCGTGACAAATATTAATTCTATGGAAAAAAGAGGATTTACAATACGTTACGTATTTTATTAATTAAACACTAATTTAGGCACTACTATTTATAGTTGCATTACACGGGTGAATATTTGAACGAAATTCACGCGAAATTTACTGGCCGTTGTGTCCGGTCAAGTGAGATACACTTTCAAATGCAAATAAATCGCGAAATTGATTACATTATAGGTTAATTGGCTGGCGATTAAACACTTGCCAGTTTGGGCTTGATAAATAATTCATCAATCAAGACGGTCAAGTGATAATTAACCTAACCAAAAAGCATCGAATCGGAAGGATTGATAGTGTTTATCGAAGAAACAAACCCACATGAATAATAGACACAACAAACAGAAGTCGAACTCATCATAATTTCACATACGTATCGTTTACAGAGAAAAATTCAAAAATATGAGACATGAAATTTAAGAATTTCATTTTCATCTATCCAACATCATTATTTTAAACTTGACCCAATTAGGCTGCTTGGAAGATAGAACATTTTCCAAAGTCAAAGAAATACAAATACAAATACAAATTTATCATTACAAATCCAGATACAACAATTTAATTGATTGAATAGACAATGAAGGCAGTTCAGGTCCTCTTTAAAAACTGTTTAAATAGAATAGCTTCTTGGAGAAGAAAATTGCTATTGATTTCCTGTTTGTTTTGAAGTGTTTTATTGAAGATCAAGTAATGATGAAAATGGGATGACAAAGAGAGTCTCAGATGATGAGTGAAAGTAGAAATTTGATCTTGTTTGAGGAATATTCCTTTTCCATTTGCACTGTAGAATCTTTGGTACATTGATATAGCTCAGTACATTTGCAGTTGCAAAAAAGAAACATCGTTTTGATATGCTGAATAAAAGCAGTAGTAGGAAGTTAGCAATACTAAGATTCTTCTGCTTTTCTCCATTGTCATTTAAATTCTTTGCTTAGAGCAAACAAATATGCTTGGGACAACAATATTAGTTTTAAGTACTATATAGAACATTATTATAGAATTTTGTATATTGTCCATTTATGCCCAAATAATTCTGAACGGTTAATATTGTCGCTTTAAAAATCAGTTCATACAATAACTGAAAAGCATCATGTTCTAAAATATTCTCAGCTACTCAATGGTTGGAATTTATATTTTGTAAAGCGTATTCTAAGGAAAGTTATTTTCTATTTCAGGGAGTGAGGCAACCAGAATATTCAACCGGATGATCATTTTTCTGATCACGGGAATCATCCTAGCTCGATAATAACGACAGTTGTTTTTCACGTTGCTTCCTAAGAGTGTAAAACGAGTACGTTAGGAGATCGTTCCCATCGTATCTAATACTAATTTTTAAGCCGCGTAATCGTAATTAAATATCATATCGATAAACATAAGGGTGGCGTTCGACTAGACGTCTTCGTCGTACAAGTAGTGACAGATCTATCTAACTCTCTATTTCCCCCTTTTTTTATTTGAATTAAACCAAATTCGATTCGCTTACTATCATTTGAAAGAAATTAATCTTGAAATTACTTTTGAAAAATTAAATTAATTCAAAATATTTGATTAAGAAGATTAAGATAAAATTTTCAGAATATTTACGTGTACAATTTCTCAAAGAAAATTATAAAGAATAATTCTTTAAATATTTGTAGATCTGCCACTAGTAATAAACCAAAATATGTTCTAGGCTCTAAATGTATTCTCGCGTGAAGAAAAGGTTTCATTTAAAACATATCCATGGAACTACCAAAGAGAGGGAGAGAAAGTAAAACAATAAAAGAAAATACGACACAGAACAAATTACTCAAAGAAAAGAAACGAAAGGAAGCATAAATCCGTCTCTCCATATGCATATATATATATATATATATATAATATATATGTTAGGTCGTCCAGAGATCTTTTTAACAAATGACAAGAAAGTTCTCGTTGCTTTCCCATACATTGAAACAATATTATTTTTACTACAATTTTATAAGGGTATTTCTATTTTTACTGCATATCATTTTTTATATATTTGACAAAAAGAAAGGGGGAATCTCTATATGGAAAGCACATGTCTTTCCATCTCAAAATCTTGCTATTGTGTTGTACAAATGCAATGGAAAGCAATCAAGAACAATTTTTGATAGCTAGCTTCACAAACGGATGCTGGGTAATTATTATTTCCACTATTATCGATATTAATTCATTATGCCATGAACTGTATGCTTTTGTTGTCTAACAAATTTTCTTAAAGATATTTTAAATATACAGAAACATACAAATTTTAAGTAAATCTATGTCGTTATAAAGATAATAATGTATTCAAAGTTCTTTTCAATGAATTCTGGTATTAACTGAAATTTCAATTCTTGAAAATTGGTATACCCAGTGGTGACATAAATGGTGCATCTCATACAACGTAATCTCAGCTATAATACTTTAGGAGCGTATATTTTTATCTAGATTTTTACATTCGATGATCGTGTGACTTTGTCACGTTTCAAGTTTTCCCGCGTAAATACGAGGAATTGAAGACAGTTTGAAAATAGGCGCCATTATATGAAAACCACGTTTTAAGCGAAACGTTTTAATGCGGGGAATTATGTATAAAAGTGCGTTATGTAGACATTTTAACTAAAAATATCCTCGCTTTCGTATGTTTGTACAAATTTTCATTTACGACTTTAGCTCAGGGCCCGGAGATTTAACGATCCACCCACGAAATATACATTTCAAAAATCCATCTTTCTTGTAAAATTGCTAGACAACGAAATTTCCAAAAATGATACTAATCCAACTTTTCCTCAAATTATTCTAATGATATCGTAAGGCTATTAAGCACTATTGTACATCTAAATTATTTACAGTTGTCTTCCTGCACGAAGCAATTTCACAAGAAAGATCGTTAATTAAACATTGTTAATGTTACTTATCGTTATTTACTGCGAAAATTTTATTGGTGAATTATTTACATTGTTATTTCTAGACTACGGATGTTTATGCACTTATCGAAAATGTAAAATTTCAAAGATTTGCAGAATGCATATAATATGCGATAATATATAAAATATCAAATTATTTTGATATATTTTATTGTAGTACAGTAATTATATATGTATAATTTAATATTATAATATATTATTATATATTTCTATATATGTGTATAAAATAGTATTTATTATAATATTTACTAGATAAAACAAATTTCTATTCAAATTCCATTTCATTATATTTATAAAAATAGAAAATCGCATAATCATCAGCAGTCTAGATATTTCTGTATGCATGTGCGCGAAAATTCAAAAATTGCTACGTTACTAAAGTTACTACGACGTGAACTTTTGAGTGCTTTGTCTGTATAACAAACATTTTCTCTCTTTTATTAAAAGAAACTTTTACATTTTTCGCAAATGTTAATTTTTAATATAATTAAGCATGGAAGAGAAAGGAAAAAAAGCAAAAATTGCACACGCGACGTCGTAATGTCTGATAATTAAGCTAAAAACGAATATGTGTTTCTTACATAGTAGCGTATCAAAATCCTGGTACATACTTGTCATATCATAAAAAGTGTTTAACGAAGCTGTAAATATGTACATAATTTTCATCGTTATTAAAATTCACTATTATAATACTCTTTCCGTTTCGTTTAATTCCTTTGTGGACGCGTAAATTAACCTAACCTAATTTTCGACGCAATGCTAATACTCGTAAACAATGTAAAAATCATTAAAAGTTCGATGTGAAAATATTAAAAATTAATGGATTCACTCACCAATAGGAGCAATATTTTCTTTGGAAGACTGCTGTTAAGAAACCATGACAGAAGGCCTGCCATACGTCGCATGAAGAATGATGTGTAAAATGTTCCATCTTTATAACTCTTCACTTTTATATGAAAATTCTGATACTATTTGATACACAGGATGTATACACTACTAATTTTCGAATGACATTAAAAATTTTTAATGTAAAATCTATTTGTAAAACGACGCAACGTCACATATAAACTTCCTTCCGACGCGACTTTCAAGATGCAAATGGCGTTGCTACCGTATCACGTGATCTCGCTGCCTCCTTTCCCGCCAAAAATTCTTGTACCGAAAAATAAAAATTGAAATAAAATAATTATCATTATAACGTTATATTTTCCATGTATTTTAAGGCTTCATTACTAAAAAGTATACTAAAACTTCGAAAGTGAATAAATCATGACAATAAAGGTTAAATAATTTTTGTCGGTTTTTCATACGATAGAGGAGACATCTGTAAGTAGAAATCGAATGTTGTTCGTTATTTAAATATTTAATCAAATGTTTAAGCGGCTGTGAATATTTACGTATTTATACACTGCGTTAAAAGTTTTTGGAATTTGTTCAAGTAAAAGTAGTAAGTAGTAAAGATAACATACCTAATTTTAAGTAATATACATTGTAGATATGTACAGTTAAAAATTCTGTATGTATAACCTCAACGGGCCAAAGTTAACATCTAATGGAAGAATATTTAAAGTGTATCAAAACAAACAACATATAGTCTCTTTGATTAAAATAAGAAATATATTAATTTTTTATATCTAACACATAAGCAGTTAATTTTTTTTGTAAATATAAATTGTACTAATACTATGGTACTCGATAAAATTGTAAGCAAATATTTGATAATTTCTTATTTTAGATTTAGATGGAACCAATGGCATTAGGATCACCTGTTGGAAGTCCAGTGCAAAGTCCTGGAAGTCCAGGAACTTCTGCATACCTCCCAAATTTCCTTCTAGGTGATTCTACAACGGTAAATAAAACTCATCAAATTACATTGCACAATATTGCGCAATAATTTAAGTAATCATTTTTATTAATGTTTTAGCCTGCCAAAATAAGTTTGATGGGCCCACAAGATATTTTGAAACAGTCACACATTGGTCACAGTGCACTTACCTCTCCACCTTCTCACTATGGTACTCCAGATTATCGTAGTAATCGTCAGAAAGCTGTGTTCGGAAATGCTAATACTCCTAACACGTCACAAATAGTCACAGAAAGCCACACTGGTGGACCTCCAACGAGAGGACTATTCGATACTCTAGAAACTTCTGAAACTGCATCGCCCTACTTGTCAGCAACGAATCAAAGTATACCTTGCTATCAACCAAGACTTTTAGTGAATAATATGAATACTTCTATATTTAACGATGGTGCAATGAGCCCTAATGCAAATGAATCACAAGGTCTTTTGCAATGGGTAACCGTTTTTGGTTTCTCGCCTAGTGATATGAATACAGTTTTAGCTCACATCTCAAGCAGAGTTCGCGTAGTAGACAAGCATCCTCCACCACATTCACAGAGCAACTGGATACACTTAAAATGTGCTTCAGAATTAGAAGCACAAAGGGCACTCGCGTGTAATGGAAATATAGTATCTGGATCTATAATGATCGGTTTGATCCCTTGTACGGACGAGGGTGTTATATTAGGATCGGATAAAGAGAGTCGTTCGAGAATGAACGGAAGTATTAAATGTTTCTCGAACCTAGGAAGAGTCACTCAATCGCCAGAATACAATACACCACGCACACCCATTAGGATACAAAATGCAAGACCACTGGCAGCTGGTTACAATCAAAATCTTAGTTCACAATCAGTGAAATCACCTGAAAATGTTCCACAGAAATCTACAGGTTTAGTTTCGAAAGCAATGGAATATATGTTTGGGTGGTAATTTTGACTGAAGACAATTGTACATGTTGTTTCGTTAATGACAAATATTATTTAATATGTAATTCTCCTTATGTTTTTATAAAAATCGAATGCAATATAGACATGAATAATCGGAGAGAGGAATATATATATATATATATATAAGATCCCTAAAATGTCTGTTTACGCTTTTTTACTATCGATGGTACCAAATATAAATCTTTATAAACACCAATTATCACATAAAGCTATGTCTAAACTATGTATTTCTCTATTAGTACTTTCTTCTACTTTAAACTATTATCAATATTTAATCGGTTCTATCGTAATATAACATAGCTTACGATTAAGGGACGTTAAAATTACTTTCGCAATGTTGAATAACGTATATTGTATAGATATCAATTAAAATGGTCCGTTTCTTAATATACTCGTGTTATTTAGAAAATATCGGTGAATGTTATAAATATTTTTACAACCTGATAATGAACTTATTTTTGTTGTCTCGTCATCGGTATAATACACATGACGAGACTTATAACAATGACTTCGAATGTTAAAAATTTGCATGATTACTGTAATCAGTGCATTCCTCTCTCTTAATTCGAGTCTAATATATATATATATATATGTATCATCTATATTTTATACATGTTTCTTATAGAAAATAATTAGTACTAAGACTATGTTAAAATGCTCAAGTCTGTTTTTTTCCTAAGTCCTGCTCACATGGTAGACACTAATATGGTACAATCATACGTTCATTTTCTTGTACTAATAAATACATTCATATTGTCCCACACTTCGCCTGGTTACAATTATTTTGGACTCTCAATAGTGGCACTGCCCAAATCTGTCATTTTTGGATACTTCACTTTTTTCTTTTCCAGCTCATCCTGTGCCCAAAGTATCATCTTCAGCAAATTATTTAATCGTGGGCTAGTTGACTCTTTGTGCTCCATCTTCAATATAGCTGCATTCAGCTCGCTTGCTATCTACAGTTTTATAAAAAAAAATATTTGTACTATTAATTATAAAACCAAATATCATTATTGTTTGTAAAGAAACTTAGTCAATATAAATTCATAAATAAAATTATTATTACAACCCATTAAGAATAAAAATTAAATATTACAGACAATAATTGTTTGCCTTTTGCCTATGAGTTGGATGAAGTAAATCACTATAAGGACTCTTATGGGGCTCATCAAAAGCCAATAGAGCTAAAGTACGCTCTAATTCACACAAAATAATATCGTTTGATTCTCCAGCTTCGCTCAGTCTATCTTGAGCAAACTGCAGAGCCTCCTCTATTTTTCCTGTACGAATCAGTTCAATTAGATGCAGTTGCTGCAAATGGAAGTAAAGATATCTATCGTTATCCAATAACTCTGGATGCAGCTGATTCACGAGATCTGTTGCCTCCTGAATACGACCATTTTGAATTGCTTCCCTGATACGAATCCTGTCATCCAAAGAGCTCAGATCTACTGTGGGCTCCACTCCAGACTCTTGTTGAAATTTCTCCGCAGCTTCTTTGAATCCCTCTACACAACAAAACTTGATTGTGACTGATTGATCAGGACACAACAGTTTAAAGTGTTAAGAGAGGAAAATCTAACCTGTAACTAAATAATTCATAATCAAATTGTTCATAGAAACACGTTGTGTGTAAGAATTCTCTTCCAGCTTGGCGACCCATTCATCCTTCGTTATGTTATCCTGTTTCTCCGGATAGCTCATCGTTCTTTGACAATCAGCATCAATGTTTATAACAACTCAATATATCGTAGACTACTATGTACCTACAGACTCAATCGAGGTACCCTATTGACAGATATTTTGGTGATTGTTTGACACAACAGCTGATTCTTTATTGTTTCGAGAGTAAATAAGTTAGAGATATAATCGTGGAAAGTATGTCTTAAGAACGATTCACATCTCTCAAATACTAACAATTCGAAAAAAGTGTAAGCAAATTTCTTGTACAATAAACTGGAAATATTATGTTGAAAGTATATCTTAATAAAGCTGTGTGGAGAAGCTACGAACAACGAATAACGCTTCGTTCGATATTAATAGCAAACACAATCGAAGTATGCCCCAAAAATTAACGTGCACGAATGATGCGCGAGAGTGTATGGTGATTTATTTTTTTGGTTTACTTTACCACCTAAAGGTGGGGTAATCGTTTGTGATCATGTGGTGATCTGTATAACCGGCATTCGCCAGACAGTACGTTTTCGATGAAATTGTGGTCACGTGATCACATTTTTTATAAATTACAAAGAAACGAAATGGTCACCCAATAGGAGATAAATACCCATAAGCGTCGAACCAACCAACGGATCAACCAATCTATAAAACATTTACTGTAAACATATATGTACTTTCATCCGACACTGTAATGCTCACAAATGCGCATAACGTAAAAGTCATTCTTTCCTATCCGCGTTTGATAAAGTAGGAGAAGTTCATACCAACGTTAACAAGGATCGCACAATCATGGCGGACCCATTGAGCTTGCTAAGGCAATATAATGTTAATAAAAAAGAGATAATCGAACGCGAAAATCAAATAATCTTTGGAGAGTTCTCTTGGCCGAAAAATGTAAAAACTAATTATTTAACTTATGGGTAAGTGCTTACTAATTTCCTAGAAAATTAATCGTGACAACTGTAACCTCGAACTTTCTTTCCACCATTGGACAGTCTTCTGCACGATCTCCTTACCACTGATTAAATGCTATACAGTTTACGAGAGGATTGTCAGTATCTTCAAAGATTGATGAATTAATATTCAATTTTCAAAACTAGGAAGAAAAAACACTTTTTGTGCTTTTTATTTTTGCAATGTCTTCCATTATGCGTTTTGTTTTTTTTTTTTTTGTTATACAAATAAAAAGAACATACCTCTAACGTATCATCTTTTATTCTATTTTTTAAATTGATGTTGCTACTAATGTACTGTTTTATCTTACATACATAAATTTCTGCAGACATATTAGAATAATTAACAAACAGGATAAATACAAAATGTAATTTTCCATAGATCTGGCAAAGAAGGAACGCCAAAGGAATACTATACCCTTGAGTGCCTCTTGTTTTTACTCAAACATGTACAACTTACACATCCTGTGTATGTGCGGCAAGCGGCTGCAGAGAATATACCAGTGGTACGAAGACCTGATAGAAAAGATTTATTGGCATATCTCAATGGTGAGACTGCTACATCAGCCGCCATAGACAAATCTGCTCCTTTGGAAATTCCCACTCAAGTTAAAAGGACAGCTGAAGATGGATTGGAAAGTGGTCCCTCTAAAAAGCCACGTTTTGAAGAGACTCATGTCCAGAAAGTTAAAGAGCAACTTGCTGCCAGGCTGGATGCCCCAAAGGAAGCTTCCGTCACAGTGGATAACATTAAGTCCCTTTCTGAGGCAATGTCTGTTGAAAAGATTGCAGCTATCAAGGCTAAACGTTTAGCTAAAAAACGTACCACAATTAAAGAAAACGATGATATTGGAATGGGATCTGATTTGCGTGTTATATTGATGGATGTTGATGATACAAAAGACATAGTTTCTAGAGAAAGACAATGGAGAACACGCGCGACTATTTTACAGAGTAGCGGGAAAATATTTGCGAAGAATATATTCGCAATTCTTCAGAGTATTAAAGCCCGTGAAGAGGGTAGACAGAAGGGTCCTGCTGCACCAACACCTATAGTTACCCCACGCTCCACACCTATGCGCCCGTTACCGCAGCCAGCTGTTTACAATCGTTACGATCAGGAAAGGTTTATCAGACAAAAAGAAGAGACAGAAGGATTCAAAATCGACACTATGGGTACTTATCACGGCATGACTCTGAAGTCTGTGACAGAAGGCACTAATCCAGCTGTTAGAAAACCGCCAAGTAATCCTTCCACAACTCCTAGTTCCGGCTTGCTACCGACTTCCGCTGCTAAACTTACACCGCAGCAAGCAGCACAGAATAAGCGTCCTAGCAGAACTCCTATCATCATCATTCCAAGCGCAAATACTTCATTGATCACGATGTATAACTCGAAAGATATACTACAGGATCTCAAATACGTCAGTAACGAAGAAAAACGAGCACAAGGCTGTAAACGAGAGAACGAGGTCCTTTTGCAACGAAGAAAGGAAGGCGGGCTCACGGTACCATACAGGGTAGTAGATAATCCACAAAAACTTACAAATGCAGACTGGGAAAGGGTCGTGGCGGTATTTGTAATGGGTCCAGCTTGGCAATTCAAGGGTTGGCCTTTCGATGGTAACCCTGTTGAAATTTTTTCAAAAAGTAAGTTTACTTCCTTTGCCATATGAATAATATAATATTCATTAGTACAAGAGCAGAATTTAATTTGGTTAATTTTTATTTTTATAGTTTGTGCATTTCATTTAAAATACGACGAAATGAGGCTAGATACAAATGTAGCACGTTGGGCAGTAACGGTGATAGAACTAAGCAGAACAAAAAGACATTTGGATCGAGCAGCATTAATGGTATTCTGGGAACATCTTGACAAGTACGTATCTATTCATAGAACCTTCAAATATGTATATAATACTCCAATTACTTTACCTGGTATCTTATTCCTTACAGGCATATGATTAAAAACAAGCCACATCTTCGATTTTAAACTTGATCCTGTTCAAGACCACGGTTATCGTTAACATGGGTGCACGATTTTCGCTAGTTTACACACTGAGACATTGTATATATTACTGAGCAAATCAACATGTACATACATATATACAGACATATGAATATTCAAAAAATGCGAAAATTTGTCGAGTGTGTACCCATTTGAAGAGTTCCACTACGAGAGCTTGGCAATAAATTAAGACTAATCTCCACATGTTCACCCAATGAACATATATTCGAACTGAGACATACATGAGAAACAATTCACATGCGTAACATCGTTAATCTTCCAATTCGATTTTACGTAGTATTCTGGATTGTAAGATTAATATCCTCATGTAACGTTCGCGTAGTGAAGTTCTTACTATGGTATTGGTTACTCTAGTATAAACTGATGTGCCTATTATTAAGCGAGCAACAACAAGCATTATTCTTAAATATATAGAATATAAAAAGGAACGTGTTTCGTATATCCATACATGTACCAAAAACAAAGCGACACAAACGACTGAAAAAGAAAGAAAGAGAGAGAAGAAAAGAAAATGTTCACGGTGTGGTACATCCCGTGAAACGTATATTACAGAACCAAATAAAGAATAACTAGTATATCTCGCTTATGTATCTCAGTGTTTGTCTTTTCCTTCCGCTTACTGTTTCAGAGTGTAAATGAAAGAAAAATCCATGAGAATTATTAGTTCTCAACACGATGTCAAGTTCCTTGTAATTCGCTGCACGACGAATCGGGGAATTCCCTGCGGGGTTAACCTCAATGTTTCGCCACCCTAAAAAGCGGGGCCAAAGTAAATCGCTTCTGGCCATCGACAGTTTCTCCAGGATATCCGTACTGTTTATACAGACAATTGAATCTTCCTAACTCGATTACTGGCGTTTTATTAGGTTAGCAGTTACGCGATAGCTGCCGCGAGAAACTTTCAAACCAGTTCCCGAAGAAATACCTAAAAAAAATATCTCCTTTATAGGGACTCCTGTTCTCGGTGCTACGTGTTGTAAATAACATATAAATAGGCGAGCTATTTACGTTGGAGGGTAAGTTTGAGAGCACTTTAAACTCTTGTTTACCTTTAAGTACCTTTGTAGCAAAATAAATAATAAAAAAAGTCAACAATTAAAAAATAATAAATAAAATATTTTTTAATAAACTAAATTATTACAAAACACAATTATATAAAATAGAGAACAGACGTTTTTCTACTACAAAATAACGATTTTAAAAAATGACTTCAAAATTTTCACAATAAATGTCAATGATACATGTTAAACATATAATTAAGAAAATTAACTATTTGAAGACTATTGGTATATACAAATTAAACCAAGGTGATCACTTAAAAAAACTTTAAAAAACATCACGAACTACTGTAACAGATTGTATTTCACGCTCCACGATCAAAGGTCAATCGGTAGAGAGACGAGTATGCCATTGGGACAAGCGATGCATGCTAGAAACACGCTTCGCTTGATCCGGCTGGTCACACTGAACTTTGAAGATTAAGGTCTGCCGATCACGGAAATTCCCCTACCCTGATAGCAACACCATAGGCCACGCGAACGCTCGTTAAGTTCACGTGGAGTTTCACACACGATAAGCTGATAACATTTTCAAATCCGTAATTAATCGGCCTTATCAACAGCGAGCACACGATGTCCTAAGATCTAGAAATCTGGATCAGAGTTATAAATCATTAAATCCGTTTGAAATACAATTTTGGCTATGTGAATTGTCGTGTTTCCTCATTTGAATGGTATTTAAATAAACCCTTCAATTAAAATAAACGAAATCAATCTGTCTAATCAAATAAAAATTCTCCAGTTGCTTAGGGAAATTTGTAACTACACTGAGTGCAATTAGGCTGCACGCAGGGGATACCCGGCAATACTGGTGGTAAATGAAGGAAACCAGGCCTCGGTGAAAGATGATCCGTAACCTGAGCATACATGTGATCTCTCAGCTGTTGTTGTACGCCAGAATTGAAGTAATTGTTATACTGAACATTTAGAGCTACTCCCTCTTGCTCGTGTTGCCCGCTGTTTTTTATGGGTAACGTGGTGCAAGCCGTCGTATCTGCTATATTTTTGGGAAACTGATCGGGAACGATGTTCAACAAGCAGTAACCATCTCCGTAGAAGTTCCTGGACAGACTGGAGTATATTGGAGCCAACATCGTGCCTGCAATATGTTCGTTACTCCTGGTCTCGTTGATGGTTTGAGGTGGTCGAAACGCTGATGCGTAGGTGGTCGAATTGATCCCGAAACTTTCACTGGCAAAGTACTCGATGGCTTTCAGAAGGTCCTGGCCGCATCTTTGCAACACCAATTGTAGTACTGAGAGCTTCGTGTTGGGAAAAAGTCGAGCTAATGTTTCCACTGAAGTCTGCGACACACTGCTCTCTTTTGTCTCCTCTGAATTGTTCACGTTGAATACCAGGCTCTTGTACTTTGGCGGGTTCTCGTTGATCGTCTAAAAAGCATATCGACCAGTAAGATATTCAATATTTTTGCTATTGTTGATATTACATCGATCAATCATGCAGTCTGTTACCTAAAAAATGACAATAGCGCTTCAAGTATCGGTACTTGTCTCAAGTCTTTGTTTGGGTGCTCCAAACTTGTTAAAATGATATAGATATATTTAAATTAAGTTACTAAATGGTTACTAGGACGCGGATACTTATGCAAATCCATATTTTTATGAATATAATTAAAAAGATGGAACTTGGATAGAAAATTGTTTTAACTATTAAATGTCACAGAGATTATTTGCATATTATAGGCATCTTTCTACAAATGCATCAAAATCTGCGGTCAAATGATTACATACTGATGAATCCTGACATTGGTTATTCAGAGAGTCGTCTTTCCTCGGATCTTCAATGTGTAAGCCCTCTTTAGGAGGAGGATCTTCTTCTTTGTTCGTGTCTACAACTGACTTTGGTTCGGTTACTGCCATGCCAAATATTTTCCCTGGAGGAAGTCGATTGAATCTCTGTCCAGTCGCTACTTTAGCCATTTTTAAGGCAATAGCGTCCTCAGCCGCCTGTTGCCTCTTAAGGGCGACCTTTAAATCATAGAATAGATGAAATTAATTTCTGTGAATGAAGAACAGAAATTCAGATATTGGCACATGGCAATGAAAAATGAAGTCAGATCGGATCATGACTCTGAGCTTAATTTATAAATGGACCCGCCGCTTAGCCGATACTGCATATGTGTTTTCTTAACGGCCAATGTCAATAGAGATACATATGGGACCATTTGGCACGTGTTATTCCCGGCCGGACCACCCACTATATTGTTTCACATCGTCAGGATTGTTGAGGAAGTCTGACAGAGTCCCTTTTTTAGATTTTACGCTTCTTCCAAAAAGAATACGATTTTACCAAGAATATTCATTTCGAAGGTCCTAAATCAATAATTATCAGATTGCTGGTGCTTATGTATTTACGATAAATTTAATAATACAAAATGCACATTGTACGCAGAAGTACAGGGTGTTCTAGTAATCATGGTACAATTGTTTGCAATCGACAAGGGGCGATTCTATGTGAAAAGATATAAAATATAATATAAAATTAAAATCAAAATTAAAGTCAAAAATATAAAATAAAATTTTTTCATACGATGATTCATTTTTAAGGAAATCAAATCTAATCAACTCTAATAATTAATTTTTTCGGAAAGAATTTATTACAAATTGACTCTAATAATAAGTTACGCTACAATTTCTAACACTTTCAACATTGTTGATGTATACGGTGAGACTGAACATTTGTTTCAACAATGCTACTGACTGCAATTATTGAATTTCTCACCCCATAGCGAAATATTGCGCAGCAATAGACATTTAATATTATTATCTACTTATCGATTTTGGACATTAAATCATTCATATAATAATTGCGCAGCTTTTTGGAAAAAGATATAGAAGATCACAAAATAAAACGACGTATCAAACAAATAGCGTTGGAAATGAATAGCCTTGCTTCCAGTTTTTAATTTGATAATTATGATCCTTCAAGAATTTTGCACTTTCTATATTCACAAAATAAGGAACAATTTTACAAGAAATATGTGCCATAGATCTGTAGGTTCTCTTTTCACAACGCTAGATGCAATAATATTTCTAACAGAAAACGAAAGTATATTTCTCTTAGAGAGAAGAAATGGAATTTCAGTAGCAGCGTAAATGTCATTTACAATCCTCATATCTTTCAAACGTTGTGTTATAGTAGAATCATTAACGCGAGAGAAATCAAACAAATTAGCCGGTTGATTGGTGGAAGCTAAGTAAGCTCGATTCAGAAGCGAACATTTTCCGTGTTTCACGCAAGTTTGTTTGAGAAACCGGCGGCAACGTTTCCATCGAGCGGATCGAGAGGATGGATGAAGTATCGAGTGTCATAATGCCTATGCAAACAGAAATGAAACGCAACACCGAGCGTTAATGGATTTAATTCCTCTTCTCCCCCGTCGTTTGATCGACTCTCTTTCTTCTACCAGAGGAACAGGAGATCGAGTGGCACAAGTGCAATAGAAACTGAATATCACTTTGTCATTAGTTCCCCCTGACCACCTCTTTTTTTTCAAAAGTCAAGAACTTTTAACAATATTCCGCTCGTATGGAAAATGACGAAGGGCACTGATTGGTTTCATTAAATATCGAAGGTGACGAAGTTGACCTTTTTTTCTCCATTTCCATCTACTCGCAGAGGAACACGAGATGCTTCATTAATTATTGCCGATATGTCAGAAAGATATTATACATCAGCCACCGCGTAGGTTCTCGATTTTATTATTTTATATAAATACGGTGTTCGTTAGGTGTCTTCGTGAACAATGATAAATCCTCGAAATCACAACATATAATAAAAATAAAATTAGTCGAATAAGATATATGAATTGAAATTGGCAGAAAATTAAAAGAACTCTTACCTGAGCAGCCATTACTCTTTGCCTCTCAGCAATCAGAGAACACTTTGGACAAAGACACTCTCTGTAACGACATTCTCTTTTGTGTCCCCTCAACCAAGAAATCAAGCCATGGTTTCTACACCGAGCACACTTTGGTCTCCTCTGCTTCAGCTCACCTTCATCCTCCTCGTTCTCCTCTTTACCTTTACTCTTTCCACGCAACATAGTCTTTTGATCACTCACTAATATCCACAGATTTAATCATTTTGAGTCATCCAACAGTAAAGGAAACAATAGAAAGTATAAATAAAAGTAAAACTTTGTTAACACTACAAAGAAGTAATTACTAGACTGCAGAGTTTTACGCACTTATGCTAAATTAAAGACGCAGAAATGCGTGCAATGTACAAAAATATATAGAATATACAAAGTACGATACTCGTCACAATTTTTAAGACGCAAAACTATAAATTGGTAGGCAATTTACAAAAATTAAAATTTTCACTTATACAAATCTTCGTTTGGAAAAATCCGCAATCTAGCAATTAACGAAACAACTTATTATAGGTTTCCATACTAACACCGTAACAAGATATTAATTTCGTGCGACGATGAAGATACAAATTTGATTATGCGAATAAACGGCGAGAGGAACGAATAAATTGCTAACTATCTGGCGTCGCAGGGCGATTGTTGATAGACGACTGAGTGGCCAGCCGGCTGAAAGAAATCACTCTCTAATCCTCTGCAACATTTGGATGTTTCTGTGGTGGCGCGCGATTGGCTCCGCACCGTGTACACGTTGCCTATCTCTACAGCGATTCCAGCATCCCTCCGGAGGAGCAACAAGACAAACATCCACCGGACCACCCTTTCTTCACGATTGGCCCGCCGATGTTTGTTCTCTTCCGCCACTCCTACCAGGTCACTGAGATCCTCTGCGACTTTACGGATCTGCTGACACTTGCCGATCACGGATAGTAACGAAATGTCCCATTCTTCATAGCCAATATGCCCACTGGCTTTTATACAAAGGTGTCTCAACGAGGTTCAACTAATTTGACAATTTTTGTGATACTTCTAGTTATGGATATACAGTACTCTTCTTCATTCACTGAAAATGTTTAAATAAACCTTTTTCCTTGTTTTAATACTTTGTATAGTACATATTTCTCTATCACGTTCGTCGCCACGAATCACTCAATAATGTGAAATTTTTCTTAGAAGAGATATTTGTTACATTGTAACAATGTTGTCAACGTGTTACATTCATATTCATTAAGGCGGAAAATTTTGTACAAGAAAGAAACTATTCCTTTTTTGAGACTGAAAAAAAGTAAACAATGATTTAACAGTAGAATGACAGTGGTACGAATTTCTTTCTCATTGCTAGCATATATGTACGTCATAACCATTATAATACATTGAGGACTAAATTTCCATACTAAACAGAAGAAGCTAAGCTTGAACAAGTCGACTAGTCTGATGAGACGTTTCAAGGTTCGATATAGTATAGTATTAGAAGTCGATGTATCTGACGTAAACATTGAAATACATAACAGATTTTATAATCCGATATATGTCATTCCCGTTGTGGATTAACTTTGTCCCTGATGTACACACAGTGGTTACAATGAATATTGGTATACTATTTTTTTATTATAGCATTTACATAATAATTCATTCAAGTTGTAATTCATTCTTGTAGTAGTATTATTGTATGACCGCAAAGATTTGATACGGTGAAAATGAAACGTAGAATCTGGAAAAGAGACACTTCATTGGAAAACGAGGGTATGTGTCAATACTTTGTGTAGCTACCATAATAACCACTTGACAGTAAATCATTTGGTAATATGAAATCTCGGTTAGAAGATATTTAAATGTGTTCTATTGATGTCCATTAAAGTAGAAAATTTTGTATCAGCAGGAAGAGTTATTTTTATTATGAAACTGAAAGAAAATAGAGCAAAGTATTATTGAATGGCTTGAATAAAATATATGGAAAATAGCAGTGTATTGAATGAAGGTGACCAAGACTAGAAGTCTGCACTGGACTGAAGAATCTTATACCCAAAAATTATTTCTCCTTTGAAACTGAAAAAAAAAAAAACGAATACAAGAGAATATTGTTGAATGATGAAAAAAATATATAAAAAAGAAAAAAGAATATGATACTTATATTTTGAATGGAGATGGCCCAGGACTGGAAGTGGAGTGATTGGTTGTAGAGAACAAACTTGTTGCCAAGAATTAAGATTGTATAATTCGCAGGTTTTATAATATTTTTTTCATTTTCTTCACGAGTACAGATTCGTAGCCGCTTAAACGGTTCTGGAGTGTGGATAATAATAATAAACGAGCCATCGCAACAATAAATCGATCATTGTCGATATTCGTAATGTTATTAGTTTTTTTTTTTCTTCATCTCTTCTTCGTTTCGCTAAATATTTAAAACGTTCTTCGTGCCTTCCTAAAGACGCACACCCGCGAGTATACTGTGGAACGCGTAGCCATGATATGTGATTCCTTCGTTTCCGTCGATTTACGACCGATCAAAGGTGGGAGTTAACCAAATTTGAATAATCCCTTAAAACACTCACGGATCTTCTATTTAATTTGCACGATCAGATAATTGGTTCTCCTTTTTGATTGTTATACTTTCTTCTCTGTTTTTCTATTTTATTTTTCATATTTTCTGCTTCAACCTGAGTTATATGGATATGGTAGATCATTGATATGATTATTTGTTGATATGGTAAAACTTCGTTGATTTTTATTTCACGATATCGATCACAGACTTACTTTTTCTCTAACACCCACCATTGTCCCCCTTCTCCTCCCCCACCTTCGATTCAACCGCATATTTTTATCGCCAGTTCCTTAAAACTCATTTTAAACACGCTTTCTCTTCTTTTTTACACTGAAATTTCTGCAGGAAGCTAAGTAGACAAGCGTTAGCTTTGTTTCCTCATCATGGTCGTTAACACATATCATTTATGGTTCCTTCTCCTCTCCTTTCTTTCGTAAAGTAATGAGAAGATACGGATATTATCGAGAGAATGCATGTTTTTAAAATCGATCATCACTTAACAACAAGCTTAAGCCTAAGTGAATTTCCCATAAATAACGACAACGTATTCTTTGGAATTTTTAGCACGAACGACCCTGTATCCTTCCTCTCTCTCTCTCTCTTTCTCTCTCTCTCTCTCTCTCTCTCTCTCTCTCTCTTCAAATACCTAATCGTAGAACTTATTATTCGAAGACGATCCCCTTTTTATCCGATCTTCTCAGTATTGTTCTTTAGTTTCACGACGATTATTCGATTTATTTTAAGTGACAGAGTCGATTTGACACATCGACGCTCTATAATAAGTTCACTGGAATTAAATCTATGGAGAGAACGACGAAGAAAAATCGAATAGAAGATTTCTATCCTGAGCTGGACTCGAGCCAGAGTTCATTCGCGTACGAAGGCAAGCACTAGACCACTGCGCCATTATAGAAGACTCGTAGTGAAATAGTTAGTTACTTACAGTACACTATCTAGATTTTTACATCTTTAAGTAAATATATCTGTAATATAATAGACAATTTGTATTCTCATTAATATTGCACCTATTTGGATATTGTATCCTCCATATTTTCTATCTCTTATAGAAAAATTGAATCAAGCGTTCTAATCACTCTGAAACTTATTAGTTTCTCTTACAGTAATTATATCTATGAATTTCTATAGTAAATGCTTCTGATAGAAACGTTGCCTATTTTTTTAACGTTTTAATCTACCCAATACCGTCTTTTTAAGTATAACATTTTTGTTTCAATTTTCGTCTTCGAATAACAGTCGCGATCAGATTATTGGAAATATCGTACATAGGTACATTCGTGGACACACAATAAAAAATAAAGCGTAATATCGTAAGAGATCCATCGTGTTCTGTTATGTTTCGTGGTCGTGCGTGCTTTGGCAATTATAATACGATAAAAAATTGATGCTCTCGATGTATGCGTGTACTTTGTTTGGCGCGTATAAATATTTCAAAATTGAGCGGGCGATCTACCGCGCACGCGCGACGGACGCGCGCGCTCTTTGAACAAGGACGAAGTAATGCGACTTCACTGAAACAAATTTTCGCTTCGGCGTAACGTATTTTTATCGCGAGGAAGCTTCCAAAATTAATCCTTTGAAAATCACGATTCAATATACGTATATAAGACGAAGCGCAGTTATACAATGTTCTCGACGAATGCTAAAAATCGAACACCAACATCTATAAAAAGGATCGCCTGATTTCGCAGATAGAAAATCGTCAAAAATCGCGGTTAGAGATTTTCCAACGTGATTAACAAAGGATTAAATCGGAAGTTATATTTGCGAATTGTTTGCAAAACTGTGAAAACAATAGAAATCGACCTACGATCACGCAGAAAAAGCTCACAATTTATACAAATCACACCGATTGGCCCCGAAAAAATCATAGAATACGATATATCGATTTCTAATTCGCATGTGTATGTGTGTGTTTTCCTCGTTTTTCCCTCCCTTCCTTCCCTTAACTTGTCACCCTTTTTCTCGTCACTCAGCATGCTGAGGGTCGATTTCATAAGGTCAGATTCGCCTTTGACTAGACTCTTTTTAACCTTGCATCTAAATATAGCATGCAGGTATGTATGTATATACAGACTCATGCACAGATACGCGAGAGCATCAGGCCGCCAAGAAATTAATGCAACACTGACCATTACATTGTGACAAACCTTTTCAACCTTGCAGTAATTCCAAGAAAACAATTTCGACGTGGATGACTTTTCTATTCACTAAGAGATATATAGGTAAATGAACTTTTTTTTATGTACTAGTTGCTAATAAATTGCAGATTTTTATGCAGTCATGCGAAATTTGAAATAATGTATAAAATAAATATATAAAATATTCAAAGAATAGTACATGCTATAATATTCAGTCAGTAAAAAAATTCAATAACTAGAATTTGCATAAATATCCACAATTCGTTTGTTAAATTAGATTTAAACGACAATATGGAGTTTAAGAAACGATGAATCGACATGAAACCGGCCCTCATTCCTTAAATTGTGCACGCACGTACCTGATTGTATGCTCACGGTTACAATACAGGATATGCGTGTTCCTTTCGTGAAACAACCGCCCAGTGATTCGCGATTCGACAATAATAATAATGATCATGGTAATGTCATTGATCGTTTGTCTATCGTAATATCAGTGGGACAACGTATTTTATATCCCGTTAACGCGTTAGACAGAATTACAGCGTTTGTTTCTTAAAGCTATCGGTACGATGATTGAACGCCGGCACGAGTAGACAAAACGACGACCACGTATAAAATGGCTGGAACCATAATTCGTTGATGTTCGCTGGAAACAAGCAGTCACTCTACCGACCAAATTAGAGACTAATTTATCATCCACTCGTGCCTCCATTGCGTTTCTTAAATGAAAGGAAGCTTCGGCTCCCACAGATACAGAGACGTCATCGAATAACAGTTAAATACAAAGGAAACTATAGTAATCGGTCGCTCCAACAAAGATGAGCTGGACAGTCAGGGCAAATTTTTCAAGCTGATAACACTCATAATGTCTACTTCTGAAGAAATTGGCAAAAATTCCTAAAGTTTGTTTTAAGACATTCTCCTTCGCCCTCTCTATTTGTTTATCAATGATAGTAATAGTAATACTAGAGGACAGAGATATCATAGTGAAAAAGTTCGCCCAAACTCGGCCCAGGAACCTCGGTTGCAACAATAAACGCGAGTAGCAAGATGAACGAAACTCGAGTCGAGGAACAAACGAGTCCTTTGCGGCGAGTCCCTTTAATTAGCGTCTCCTCGCAAACACTAATAGCCTACGTCTGTGCGTACGACATACAGGAGGGAAACACTAAAATTTGGGTCAACACGGGAAACGCATGGTGCCTAATGACTCTGTCTGTGTTTGTTCGTGTTAGTACACGTATGTAAGCCTTTCTGTGTGTTGTCCGTGTACGTGTAAGTGTGTGTAAGTACATGTAATTGTATCAACCAACGTGTATCGAGTAATAAATCCTAATTAGCATCGTTACAAAAACCTTACAACTATTCAACAAAAACCAATCTCGTAACAACTTTTTATCTAATTTTGTCGTTTCTCGTTCGCATGTGTTTCGCCCCTATGCTCCATCTCCGGATGGAGAAAACTTGTATGCGATACTAGTCCCAGAAATTGATCATCGCGTTAGTAGTCTCGGACAGCAGTCTCGGAAGATTTTCGTGAAAGAGCGTTGATTCTGTGTTGGATCGTTAAACCTGTTCGGTATACATCTCATCGTACATTAATACATATATATCAACAAACGTGGTCGAGACTATAAGCTTTGTACTGGCTGCTCTTTCAAGGAAAATCCACGTTGTTCCGTTGGGCACGAAAAGGACGATCGCTTTTTGTCAGATCGGTTACTTGGTCTAGATCGGTTCTATGCCGGTCAGAACGATCGTGTCCCTTCCATATAGTAAGCTCGGGATAGTCGAGCGGATGGTCAGAATGTATAATGATCCATTAACGAGCCGACTGGTACAGAATGAAAAACGCGTCGTTGGTCTCGTGAAACCTAGAAGACGGACCGAGTTACGTCGCTCTGTATCAAAATTAAAAAATCTATCAATAGTATAGTAATACGGTTTGGTTTAGAAAGAGACTACAAAGCGGCCCTAATGCTCTGAATCGACCGTCGTAACAATCGGCACGTTATTATCCCTCTTACCGACGCACAACCTCACAATCTATCCGATCTCATCGTTGAAGGACCCACAAACGTCCTGGAGAATTATTTGTCTGCGCGAGAATAAGCTTCTTAATGAAAAAAGAGCATTAGATACACCCTGTACGACACGTAGTCTCACGGATATCTATCGTCCCTTTCGTTCGCGCAAAATCTAATCTATTCTAACTACTGGTCGTGTCGAGACTACCGTGGCCGATGCCACGCCGGGTCGAGAAATCGCCGACTGATTCTGTTACTTTTGTCCTTCGAATAACTTCTTCTTTTTCCTTCTTTTTCTTCTTCCTTCTGGTCGTCTTCATACACGATGCACCGTGACTTCTTTCCATTATGGCTGCTCTAATTCTGCTAGGTTACATTACGCAGCATTTTTCCTTTAGACTGATCGCATTGTTGCTTTGTACAGGCTGCAACGATACAGATCTGTTCTTCTCGAGCATCAGCAGGTCCCGAAATAATGCATTTACGTTGTGATTCGTCTTGGCGGATGTTTCCAGAAAACCACAGCCCCAATTCGCGGCTTCTGCTGCTCCTTCGCTCATCGATACCTCGCGCACCGATGGACTCTCGTCGCATTTGTTCCCAACCTGTTAAATAATGAGAATCAAATAGAAATATCAAATCATATTGTTATTCTTCTTGTGGAGAATTTATAGAAAGATTGCTTTAAATATGAAAGATGGGAAAAAATGAGGAATGTCCATTTTTCGTAATTTTCTACTTTATGATAGATTTTGTTTCTGAGAACTGCGACTGGAGAACTATCGAATTACAATGATTATAATGTCCAAAATATCTCCATAAAACAGCGTTAAAGATTTCGTGTACTGGTTTCATTCAGTGGTTTGTTTCACTCTGCACTGGAACAAAACAAGGATAAAAATAATTAATGTTCTATTACTCATTTTTACGATGTCTAAGGTATAAACTTCGTTTTATGAACAATACAGTTAAATTCATTAAATGTTCTTGCTCTCGTGAACTAAAATATTAATTTTCTCGATAAAACTATTTTATGGCACTCCTTGTTTTCCCCTACTCTTCAAGTTATATTTATTCTGTAACATTCCTCGCTTTCTCACTTTAATCTTCATATTATACATCATCATTTTGTTAGAAAAATATGACAACTTGAAAACGAGACAACCAAAAGAATAGGCCTTACCAGCATTATAGGTATCTGTGACACGTCCTGTCCCTTAAGCTCCCTAATAATAGCCCAGATCGGTCGTAGTTCCTCGAGGCTTTGCCGTGAGCACACCGAGTACACCAGGATGAAGGCGTGACCTTTGCTTATGGAGAGCCGTTGCATCGCGGGAAACTGATGAGACCCCGTTGTGTCCGTAATTTGAAGCGTGCATATGTTTTTATTGCAGCTTATCACCTGAAATATTCGTAGCATAATCGTCCCATTTCCGCCCGTTTGAATATCTCTGTTAGTTCGCCACGCTTCTCGTCGCAAACACAGCACGGGTCTCAACAGTTCCACCAACGAAGCTTTCTTATACTTTCTTTTTTCTCGTTTCGAAACTTCTTCGATAGTTTCAACGAGCTTGAAACTGACATTGCATCAATCGATTAGGGAATAATCTAAATCTACTTACGATCACGATCGATGACCGCTTAATCGATGTTAGAAATTGAGCAAACAATCAATTGAACGGGATCGTCGATAATTTGAATTATCCACTAATCGATCGATCGCGCAATCCCAATCGCAACGCGATCCATAATATTCGTTATTAATGTCGGTAAGGAAAAGCCTTCATTAATATATATATATATCACTCATCTACTGTAACAATGACATAACACAAAAATTATGATTTTAGAAAAAACCTAGTTTGAATGTATTGAATCGTTGTAACTTTGTTAGGACCATATCTCTATGGTTAAAATGTGACGTTAAAATTCATTGAATGAGCGATATATCGATAATCGACGACAACCATTAGAAATCGATATACGATAACATAAAACATGCATCGATTGAAAATTAATATCATTCATGTCTTAAAACATTCAGAACAGGAAGCATCGTTAATTATGAAATAATAGAGGGTTGATTTAAAAGTTAAACGTATTCAAATGGTATTCGAATCGTATCTCTAACCTAACCCTATTATCTCGTTTTCTGGCGAGTTATATAACAATGTCGAGAGAACAATGGATTTGAAATGCAAATAAAAACAGAGGTAGAAAACGTTGTTCGGTCGAGGAGATCGATTGTTTACTCGCAGCTCGATTCTATGTGAATCTCGTGATTACAGAACGAGATAATGGTTAGGAGATGAACGATTAGAACAATGATCTTGCATCATGTATGACTCATCGGTGAAGCATCAGCGATTTACGTCACGACGGTCCCTGTTACTTATCTGATCGGGAAAATCTATTACCTCTGTTTCATATACGACATACCTCTACTACTTGCATCGCCTGTCCGATCCAATTCTATACTACTTCCTCGGTTAATTATCAAACGTGCGATAGTCTCGATATACGAGATCGCGAAATCGATTTAAATGATAAGAAATGCATTAACGTAGTATCTAGGCTGTTTCGATATTGAAACACACGGAAATTGAACTAACCAACTCTATCGAAATTTACAGGTACATATCCTTGTACAACATGGTAGGCCTGCAACATTTGCTCTAATACGATTTAAAAATTGGGGAAATTCTGCACACAACATAGCAGGCAATGAGAATTTTCAAGTGCAAGTATTATAACTCGATATTTGTTATTCGAGCAAATGTGCAAGAATTCTGGAATACATACGGAAATTTTTAATTCATTTCTAGGAAAGTAGCAATTTGGAGCTTTTCTGGTGAAATTTCTGATGACATTTTTTACAACAAACATAAATGGAAATCGTGCATAAATCAACGAAAATCAGAAGATGAGAATATTTTGCCAGAAAGGAAATTGCCCTCGCTTACGTAATATACGTAATACGTAATTCTCTTAATTGCAGATTGTTTCAATAAAGATATTTCTCTTAGTTATAAACAGAGAATAGTATACTTTTGTTAATTTTCATTCAGATTCATCAAGATCTCTGCGATAACACGGATTCGCATAACTCGACATATTTTTGGAATGTGACTACATCGTGTTATACGAGGGTACCTGTATTCCGTCTTTGAAACCTTAAATGCAAATGTAATATTAAGAACGTATATTGTCCTTAAAACCTTAAATACAAATGTATATAAATGTATATTGATAAAAATTTGTTGGAATTGATCAATTTTGCTTCTGATTAACTTAATTAAGTAAATAAATCATTTGCTAAAAAAGATACTAAAATATTTTACACACTAGGTCGCTTTTGAAAGTATGGAAAGTAAAATTTATACATTCCATCTCTGAAAAGTTAAATAGTAATCTAAATACATACTGATAAAATTAAAACATTCTTTGAAAATCTGCTGAAATTGATCAACTTCACTTCTAATTGACTTAATTAAATAGATAAATGAATTATCTAATTATACAGACAATAAAATTTTCATATATTATGTCGGTTTTGGAAGTATGAAAAATAAAATTCGCGCGCAATTGAATCTAACCGATATCTAGATCAACCCCGTGGCTATATTACGAATAAGTTACGGATTTTTACGTATTCACATAGGAAATTTAAAATTGCACAAATGTAGAAAATGCATATAATATGAAAAAATATACAAAGTACATATATAAATTACAGTACGTATTATAATATTCAGTGGACGAAAGAAATTTCTGCATAGATTACACTTGTTCAATTTATAGAAATACCAATTTGCATAAACCTATATTTAATGCAACATATTATATTTTTTGGTCTATGAAATTTATCTTAATCTAATTATTCTTAGAAAATTGTAAGTCACCGATGACCCCCGTGGCAACTATCATGCTGATTTATAAAAATATCAATTTGCATAAAAATCTGCAGTCTATAATTTTGAAATTCGATTTTCTACAAAAACGGAGCATCGCATAAAAAAATTGTATACTATATTTCCGATTTATCTTTTCGTGTAAAACCAATCCTTTGCTGATTTTACCGTGATTACCGGGACACCACGTATAAAGTATACTAATTCACGCATCCTTCTTAGGCTTACCTGTCTGTACGTATCCTCGATAGTGGGTATATAGGACTCACGAAAGGTTCCTTTCACGAAACGCAGCACGAGAGAGCTTTTGCCGACACCGCCCGCCCCAAACACCACCACGCGATAGTCGTTGCTCTGCTCCGGCATCCTGACATCTGCCGTCCCGATGATGTTAACCCCCGCCAGTCGGGGTCCGTCCGTGATCCCGTTTAAATCTGTCTGTCGCACACGACGTACAAAAGCGAAATTGACTCACACGCCCACGGCTTTTTGCGTAAAGGCTGCAGCAACCCTCCGCCACCCTAGAATCTCTCCTTCCCTCTTTTTACGCCTCTGCCGGTTGCTGTTTACATTGACCAATATATGTACTCTCTTTATTCGACTCCCACGAGTGCGATGACGTTTAACGACTGGCTGATTTAACTACAAAGCGAACCACTTTGAGCATAAATCAAATTATATATGGATTATAACACTACTGTATCTTCAATTATCATCAAATGATTGAATCACAAGTTGAAAGCTTAATGAATAAAGTCAACGTGGAGTCATCAAGCTACTGCTCCACGTGCTATCTTTTTCGTCAGCAATTTTCCAATAGATTGTGTAATTTTTTAATAGAACTTTTTTCTTTTTTTTTTTTAGCGATATTGGAATGCTCGATTGACTGATTACTCGGCGAGAAAAACGACGGCCCGATATAAATGCCACTTCAAAATCCTCTTACGACCCGTAATCATCCCTCTATATGTGTATGTATTCAACAAGTGATGTTTGAGACTCGAGTCTCTTGTCAACGTTATCAAACAACGTTTTCACTTCGGAGGCTCAATGGTAACATCGACGACGATTTAAGAAACGTGTGAATCGGGTTTCAATATCAATCACTACCAATCACTCTCGAGATCATCTAAAAAGAACGAAATAAAAAATAATCAGTACAAACAGCAGAGAGGTGCCCGGGAACCCCGGAGCGAGATATTCTTGACCAATTACTGAACCACGACCACGGTTAAACGTCGACGCGTCACGAGTCGCATTAGGCGATAAGATCACGATCGCATTGACCCGGTGATGCGGAGGGTCTGCAGATAATAAAGTGCCTGGTGAACCTTGTGGGCCAGACGATACCGCCGTGCGCTCTCGTTTCGTCGAACAAGTCACTTTGACTTCCAGAAAACCGATATAGTCCCTGGAGAAGACGTTCCACTGAAGAAGACGTTCCCGTGTGCACTTGCTTGCCTCTTCTTCCTAATTCAAAAATCAGTAATGAACTTCACAGACTGGAGGTCGAGCTCCGTTAAGGTTCAAAGGAATCCTCTGCCCACCGAAACAGTCAACGTGCTAGACCAAGGAGCCTTCTAGGAGCCGGGACGATAATAACTGGCCTGGCCAAGGATGCTCATGCAGTGTCGATGTCCTGGCAAAGCGGGTCACCTGTCCAACGTTCAAGTACCTTAACCACGGCAGTTAATTAGCAAATGATCGATCGACGGGTGTTGCGCTCGATTTCCACCGGCCACGGGATCAGCATATTCTCAGCACTCTCTCTTTCTATGTCCGGCCACTCGCTACCGTGAACTTTCACGATCTCGATGGAAAACGAAGCGCACGCCCTCCGCACCGGGGCTCACCCCACTCCGCACGGCCGAACGTGTGTATGTGCGTTAGGTACGTGCGCACTACGCCGAAAGTGCCGTGGAAAATCAATAGCGCGTCCGTGTGCCGGTGCACACGCACGTGCACCGTCAACTATGCGTGATTTCCAGTCCCACCTACCTTGCTTTTGCAGGACTCTGCTTGCAACTCAACTCCTGTTCTGTTCTCTCACACAGTTCTGGTGAATTGATTACGTACAAGGATGATCAGAGTGACTAGCTTGGTGACATACTGCTATGGTTTCCTAAAATGCTGATGTAGACATGATTGAGAAAGGATTCGACAGGAAGTGTTTAGTCTGAAAGCAAGGATATTGTAAAGAGTTCAAAGACATAAGTACACTTGTATACCAGTTTTTATGTTATGATTATTCTAGTTCTAATACATATAACTTATATAATATTAGTAAAATAAAATAATACACGGTCTGAAACTCGATGAAGAACTTGGTGAAATTCCTCTCTTTCCCTGTGTAGCACAGCCATAGAGTTTTTATAAATACAGTACAATCATATTGTAGATTAAAAGACTTGAAATTTCAAGATTCTTTTAATAAAGGATTTTTTATGATGTTATCGCTGCCTTCATTTTCTATTGACTCGTACGTCCACTTGCGATTATTCCTAGTGAAAGAACTGTACTTAGTACTAGCTTGTGAAGGTTAGGTTTATCTAGCACTCTTTTATGCCAAACCTGCATTCGTGGCTACACTTTGGCGAAGAACATTTGATGCAAGGAAGATGACATCCTGCACAATTCAAATTTAAACAGTCACACAAATCATCTCCTGTTTGAATATATATGCCATTTTCATTGTACAAAGCGTGTCTTTTGTTGCCTTGGTATAGTCGTCTATGAAGCTTTCGTTTCTCCCTTTCACTGTGTTCTGGATCGAAATTTCGCAGGAATTTTTTCGTCACGCTGTCTACTGCTTTCTGACGTGATCCTCGAGTTCTCTGTAGCAGCATAGGTTATAAAGATGTGATAAAATTAGAATACATATTAATCCATTAACTTACTCGTTGAGTAGGTGGAGTAGATTCTATCAGCGGCTGCGAGGGTGTTTCACTAGAATTCGAGTTGCCTGAATCCATATCTCACATTTGAATTTCAATAAAATATATTTGCAGCAATACTTAGTAAGTTTTGAACTACATAACCTCTACCATATAGATTATGTTTCTGAAAACTTAATTTGAAGATTATATATAAGCATAAATGTTTATACTTATGAAAAATACATGATGTAATTAAAAAATTGTTTGCTTTTTCTGTAATCAATTCTTTCGTGTTTAATTAGCGATTAATAAAAATAAGATACAGTTTATTGTAATAACATGCTTTCGCGCTGCATCAGTGATATCTGTTAAGATTACGAGAAAATATTTTTTTATTTATCAATCTGATCTTACCGATTGCGGATACTGTTACCGACCTATGATAAACTATCGTAGACATCAATTATAAGCAGTTATACATGCTTCATAAAAAAAGAGCTAGATGTCATCCTTTAGCTGAAGCACATGGTTAAAATCAACATAACCAAAGTAACAATGTGCAAATCTAAATAAAATATAAGATCAATCAATGATCACAAAAATTCAAATTTGTTGAGAAACAGAACGCATTACTTTACGTACGTTTGTATTCAAGTGTAAAAGTAAAAATGGGAAGGAAAAAATATAATTGGAAGGCGAGAAATATCCCAGAAGTTGAAATTGACAATTCTACGACTAAAAAGGTATTTCCGTATAATATCATATCCAAAAAATAGTGAATAACATTTAATGATACTCTTCTTTGAATAGATTCCTATAGACATAAAATATCGTGAAGATAATTACGATAACTGTAACGCGTTAGTTCTCCCAAATGAGAAAAGAAGAACAAAGAGCAAAGTTAAGAAAGTCACTACTACACGGTTGTTATCTAAGAAACGTAGAAAACAATTAGAGAAAGTTATAGAAAAGAAGAAGAAAAAGATACGTGTAAGTTATAATATAGAATTACTTTTTTCTCTTTGAGTATTCATTTTGCATATATTCTAACCTTAAACAGAGGACTGAACTTTTAGAGGAATTGGGGAAAGTTCAAGCACCGCAGGAAGAACTGAAGCAATATATATCTTTGACCAGTGTACAAACTAAAGGACTGAAACGTCACTTTAGAGAAATGCAATTACCTGTTAAGGAACATATGATCAAATCAAATAATGAAAATGAAGACACGTCAGAAGCACCCGTAAATGCTATTAAAGGTAGCAAGAAGAGAAGGATGGCAATTTTAACACAACAAAAAGCACAGGATGCTGTTTCAGATCCAAACATCATTGGATTTGATGTAAGTTAATGATATTAAAAGTTAATGCAAAAACTAATGATTATTTATTATAGGAACCTAGCAATAGTGAATCTGAATCTAATTCTGAGGACAATGAAGACAGAGAGGAGAAAGATACAGCAGAAACTTCAGAAGAAAATGAAAATATTCCAAACAAAGAAGATAATATTGTAGAGAATAATATAATAAAAAGTACTGTGGAAGAACAGGAAAAGCCAATCGAAAACCAAACCACTATAAGTAAAGAATTGTTAAAACCACAGCAGCCAATAGAAAGAACGCCTGCCACGTTTGTAATACTGGAAAGGAAACCAGAAATCCAAGCAGCTAGATTAAAGTTGCCAGTGGTAGCAGAAGAACAAGCTATAATAGAAACAATTAATGAAAATCCTGTAGTAATAATCACTGGTGAAACGGGAAGTGGTAAAACAACTCAGGTACCCCAATTTCTCTATGAAGCTGGCTATGCTCAAGAAAAGGTAATTGGAATAACAGAACCTAGAAGAGTAGCAGCTATATCTATGAGCAAACGTGTCGCCGAAGAGATGAATCTCACTGAAGAAGAAGTTTCTTATTTGATTCGTTTTGAAGGGAATGTTACATCAGGGACAAAAGTCAAATTTATGACTGATGGCGTATTATTAAAAGAAATACAGAGCGTATGTAATCATCTAGGTAAATTAAACAAAATACTTTGAGATAATTGTAATCAAGATTTTAAATATTTTAGGATTTTTTACTAACGAAATATTCGATAATCATCCTCGACGAAGCGCACGAACGTAGTGTGTATACTGATATTCTGATAGGCTTGCTATCACGAATTGTACCACTTCGAAATAAAAGGAAGAATCCTCTGAAGCTCGTGATCATGTCAGCCACTTTACGCGTGGAGGAATTTGTAGAAAATAGTAAATTGTTCAAAACGAAACCGCCAGTATTAACAGTGGAATCGAGACAGTTTCCTGTTACAATACATTTTAATAAAAGGACAAGCATCAATTACGTTTCTGATGCTCTAAAGAAAGCCATAAAAATACATACTCGCCTTCCCGATGGTGGAATCTTAATATTTTTAACAGGTATATATTTTTTCAACCTGGGATTATTTCTAGAGCTTATAATGTTGTTATTTTAAAAATGTATATCGTTAAAATTTAGGGCAACGGGAAGTAAATTATGTAGTACGTAAATTACGCAGAGCTTTTTCCATGAAGAATAAAAAGGAAATTGCAAACAAGATGAAAGAACCACAGAAGACTAATGATTCTTCAAGGAAAGAGGATGATATAAAAAACAACAGTGATAATGAGGACAAGAGTGATAATAGTGATGGCGATGATGATGATGATGATTTTCGTTGCAAGGAAGCTATTCGTTACAACAAATTACGACAAAAGAAGAAAGTTCAATTACCAAATATTAACCTGGATGAGTACGTAAGAAAATATAACAGTAATTCTTCCAGTTTCTTTATAGTTAGATACGGATATTTTTGGTAGATTTTCCAAGGTTTCAAAAATTTACAAAATGCACATAATGTATAAAAATATACAAAATATCCAAAGTAAAGTACTTATTATGTAGTAGATAAAACAAATTCTTATTTAGGTTCCATTTCTTTATATATTTATAAAAATATGTAATTGAATAAATATCCGCAGTTTAATTAAAATTATGTATCAATTTCTAGCTACTCTGTGATTCCTACCGATGACACTCACGAAGATTTAATTGGCGCAGAAGATGACGAAGAAATACAATTAGACGAGGATGAAGATGAAGATGACGACGTAATTGACTTAAAAGCTTGTGTAGATGCACAACCATTGTGGGTTTTACCATTATATTCTCTGCTTCAGAGCCACAAACAAGCAAGGGTAATTAGGAAATTTTGAGAATAATTCACAAAAAGGGCAAGTGGGGAAGATAGTATTAAAAGTCTCTAATCCTTAGGTATTCGAGCCGCCCCCAGAAGGACACCGTTTATGTGTAGTATCAACAAACGTAGCAGAAACTTCTTTAACTATACCTAACATAAAGTATGTAGTAGACTGTGGACGTTGTAAAACGAGAATGTACGATAAAGTAACTGGAGTAAGCACATACAGAATCTGCTATACTAGCAAGGCATCTGCTAATCAACGAGCAGGGAGAGCTGGTAGAACTGGTCCTGGACATTGTTACAGGTACTTATATCAATATACAATTTTGGAATCATTGAGAGATCTAATTTCCCTATTGGATATTGTTTACAGGTTGTACTCTTCAGCAGTGTTCAATGATCAGTTTGAACAGTTTAGTCAATCAGAGATTCAAAAGAAACCTGTGGATGATCTACTGTTACAGATGAAAGTCATGAATATTGATAAGGTTGTTAATTTCCCATTCCCAACTCCACCGGATACTATACAATTACAAATTGCTGAAAAAAGATTGATGATACTTGGAGCTTTACAACAACAAACTTCAGGCAAAGAAGGTATTAACAACTATAGTTATTTAAGTTAAACCACTAATTTAATTATTATCGGTTACTTATTCTTTACTATACTTATTTTTTATTTAGGTTCCTATAGTGCAAAAGTAACGCCACTCGGTCGCAGTATCGCTGCATTTCCAGTTGCTCCCCGTTATGGAAAGATGTTGGCTCTCTCTCATCAATATGACCTTCTGCAGTATACAGTGTGTATGGTGGCTGCACTTTCTGTCCAAGAAGTATTGATGGAAGCATTCGATATGGACGGCGATTCTCGAAATAAATGGTTGCAAATGAGGCGCTTCTGGGCTGGCACCGGAAATAGCTTACTTCTTGGTAATTAGAATTTAAAAAAGTTAGAATAATATTAAAAAATGAAGATTATATTAACGCAGTGAAATGTATTCTATACAAAGGCGATCCGATGGTCTTAATTAGGGCTGTGGGAAGTGCAGAATATGCTGGAACTAAAGGGAGATTACTTCCTTTTTGCGAAGAGCATGGTTTGCGACACAAAGCAATTGTGGAAATTCGAAAGCTCCGGCAGCAGCTAACGAACGAAATTAATTTGAATATTGTGGATTTGAATCTCACTATTAACCCACAGTACGCATTGCAGAATGTAATTGAATTACATTTTACGTTTAATAAATTCCTCTCCTAATGACAATTTTAATTTAGGATGAAACCTCCAGTCGATATAGAAGCCAAATTACTCAGGCAAATAGTCCTTGCAGGAATGGCTGATCAAGTTGCAAGAAAAGTGATGCCAGATGAAGTTAATGAAGATCAAGATAAAGCTAAATGGAAATACGCTTACAAGTAAGATATCAAAGACTCCTTGATCATTTAAATCATAGCCGAATGTAATTATATAATCTTTTATCCAGAACCACAGATATGGAGGATCCAGTATTCATACATTCCTCATGTGTTCTTCGAAAAACCTGCCCTGAATGGGTAGTTTATCAGGAAATATACGAGACGAATAAAATGTACATGCGTGGTGTTACAGCTATAGAAGCCGAATGGTTACCTAAATTTGCTCCATCTCTATGTCAGCTTGGAGAACCTTTGACTGATCCACCACCAAGGTCTCTTACTCCTAACCTTACTTCTCTTTTTAATACATAAATTGCTTATATCAATGTATTTGTGTAGGTATGATCCAGAAACTGGGAAGGTAATGTGCAGTATGGCAGGAACATTTGGAAGAGCAGGTTGGAAGTTACCAGTAATGGATGTGGAGTACCCACTATCCGTAGATGGAGTTAAATGGTTTGCATGTTTCCTTTTAGAAGGAAAAGTGTGTCCAAAATTGAAACAATTCGTTCCTTCATTGTTATCGACTCCCCAAAGTATTAACAAGACATGGGCTAAGTAAGATTTGAAATACATGAAGCTACTCGACATTGAATTAACAATTTTATATGATTATTTTAGATTAATACCACGAACACAGGAAATGACGCAATTATTGCTGTCTCGTGGAATTATGTCAAGAGGACAATTACTAGAAACTTGGAAAGTAGATAAAAATTGTAAGTACATGTTTTATAGCATGTACATAGCTATAGGGTCGGAGTAAATACTAAAAATGATTCATTATTAATTTCAGTCCTTCTGTCTGCTTATCAGAAATGGTTACCAGAATCAGCTCATGGACACGTTATGCTCATTTGGCCACCTGTATGACAAATTTAGTATCTGACCCTGTATTCACGAATTGTATGTATATTTTACATACCCGAATTTTGTAATATACAATTATTTAATACAGTAATATATTTCAACAACAGTTTATTCAATGAAACTGCAATGTCGCATACGATCTAGATTAACTAGATTAACTAGATCAACTAGAAGCTCTGTTTTGGTTTTTCATGAATTCATACACGTGGCACTTTATGTATCATTCCATTTCAATGATTGTAATAACAACTACTCGCTTTTAATAAATTACTATCTTAAATCTACATTAATATCCGATATCCACTAATAGAACACAGTGGTGCATAAAATGCATACAATGATAGAAAGTATAATGAATATTTACAAATCTTTTGCAGTTTTGCTATAAATGAAAATTTGCGCGTGATACTAAACGTCCATTATTCTACACAGTAGAAGTAATTTTCATTTGAAATCGTTGGCAGTGCTATGACATCAGTAATTCAACAAAGTTTGGAAATGTTAATTAGGTCATTCTGCTTTTACTGCTTTCTTCTCTCTTCTTTTAATCGGATTTTTTTTGCAATCTCTGTACACATTGTTCAGATCGAAAGCTGCCTTTATATTATCCTAAAAAAGCAACTATTTTTGTTTGATACATACTTTAACGTTTTCAACTATAAGAAACCCTATCATACATACCAATGAAAAAAGAAATTTAACTAGTTTGCCCTTATGATCTGCGTATGGACGTCTTTGTACTTCTTTCCCTTCCTTAAATAAAATTAAGGTGGGAAGCTGTTTGCTAGTGCTAGCATCGCTTATGTGGTACTTCACTGCAGCATCTGGATACCTCCCTATATCTACTTTTCCGAATTTCAAATTTTCCAAAGCGTATCTACAAATCCACTAAATATTACTTTCAATGAAAGGTTGTATAGCGATAAATAATGCATAAGTAATCAATCATTACGAACTCTGCCGAAAGCTCGGAGAATATAGGTGCAAAGTTGACGCAAGCTGGGTTCCATGCTGTGTAAAACGCAACTAACCAAACGATTCTCGTGTCACGGTGCAATTCCTCCTGCAATCCGTTTGCACCTCGTAAATACGTTACTTTCTCTGGACCTTGGTATGTTGGTTCAGGAAATACTAGACCGCATACTGTAATTATTAAATCATGTAATAACATTCATATGAAGAATAACTACAATATCAAGTCAACACATACAGATGAATACAATAGCAAATATTATTCCCATACGTATATCTGCGTAAAACCAAAGAATCAGATTGGCAACTTTAGTATATACAAAGCTGGATGATAAGTAGCTTATCATAGTTACACTTCCAGTCTTCCTTGTTCTTATCATTATGACTATCATAAGAAAAAACAGAATCTCTGTCTCTCTCTGAAACAAAAATATATCTAGTATGAAATATATATTCTATACGCATAGCATAATAAACTGTTTGTCTTTATATTTAAATAACTTACCCCATCAAGTTCGCACTCAGCTTGTGCAAATACATAGTTACATACAAATGGAACACGTTTGGAGACAATATATGAGAGACTGAGTAAAATGTTTATAAAATAATAGGGCTTCAACAGAAGTCGCAAGTCTTTTTTTAAAGGCATTTTCTCTCTTTAAATGATCTGTGTATAGGTTATGTTTGCTGATTAGGATAACAGCAGCTCCAAGTTTCGTGGAAAGATACTTTTATCCTATTTAATTATATGTAGAACGAGTTTCAATTAATTTATAAATATATTCTGAATAATTTGTTATAATTCAATTTTTTCCTTGATAACAATAGACGAAGCAACAATTACAATTTGCTCATGTCAACGAACCCTTCCATGTTTAGATGAACTTCAAAATATTATCAAGACTGTTTCATATAATTTCCTTATCGAATACAATACAAAATTATGAGAAGAACGAGTATAAACGAAGCATGATCTCACTTTAAGGAATTAAATGGTAAATTAGCGACATAAGTAAATCGGTTGTCTCATTGGTCGACAAATTATAATAATACAAATCAAGCGAAATAAGTCATCTAGAATTTCCCTATTATTTAATTAAATTATTTTAATGCGTGATATTACATTTTCCAATTATTTTTTTCATAATAATTTTTCTCAATAATGAATTCTCATAATAATTATTAGTAACAGCATTTGAAAGAAATTAAATTGTTTTTCTAAACTACTACTATTTAATATAAATAATTCCTTATTATTAATTTTCCATTAACCTTTTGTAATTAGTGCGATTTAGATAAGTCTTGTTAATCATGAAAAGTAAATAAATTAATTAATAATCGTATTCGATAAATTTCTATGTATCAGACGAAACTGTACTACATAGGAAAATGCATTATAGATAAGATACGACTTACGATTAATCATAACACATTCATTGGACTCAATATCTCAAAATTTTCCATAAGAGGGGATAAAGTTTTATATTTTAATGCAATATAGTGCAACACGAACATATAGACACGTATATGCTTACATTTCTAGAACGATCTAAATAATTATTACATAAATTTGCATAAGAATGATACATTTGTTATGTTTACAATAGGTCTAACACAGTTCAATAATATTTGAAAATTATTAATACTCTGTTCTTGAGAAGCACTACATAGCCTGACATCAGAGAGATATATCCCCACTTTTTCTGTGAACAAAGATCATCTACTCTCAAATGCTCCATACTCATCAATAGCTTTTGAACTAAACTTCAAATATGAAGTCCTTATTGATTGTATATTTGACTGCATACGTTTGGTTAACATTTTGTCAAGAAGCTTCAGCCTCTAATAAGAGTATTCCTCTGGTAGTCATTACCTGGGATTATAAGGATGCAGCACAAAGAGGTAATTACACATTTCTATCTTTAAAAAGATAGGAACAATATTATAATGATAATTTCTTTTCAGCATGGAATGTTTTGAACAATGAGAAAAGGAGTGCCTTGGATGCAATAGAAGAAAGTTGCAGTGTTTGTGAAGAGCAAAGATGCAGGAAAACTGTAGGATATGGAGGCAGTCCGGATGAATCTGGAGAAACAACTCTGGATGCTCTAATCATGGATGGGTATATTTTTCATTCATTTACATATATATTCTAAGCAAAATATTGTTTCTAATTGAATTATTTGCCCAAAAATAGAGTAACAATGGATGTGGGTGGTGTAGGACTATTAAGAAATGTGAAAAATGCCATTTCAGTTGCTCGTAAAGTTTTAGAAAACACCAAACATTCTTTGCTTGGTGGAGAACTGGCTACAAAATTTGCTGTAGAGATGGGATTCAAGGAAGAACCTTTACAGACAGAAGAATCAAAGAAAATGTGGTTGGATTGGAAATCAAACAACTGTCAACCCAATTATTGGAAGGTACACCATTAATCTTCCATCTAGGAAAGAGTCCAAGAAAAGAATATTTTTTTTCAGAAAAGAAGAACCAAAGAAGCTGAAAATAAATCTCATACACATATATTTGTATTATATATAAATGTCCGCCTAAAATGATATATTTACTTTTTCAGAATGTAATTCCGGACCCAAGAAAGTCTTGTGGCCCATATCGTGTAGCAAATATCATGGAAAACAATGTGGAGGAGCATAAATCACATGTGAACGAAGAAAACCACGATACGATTGGAGTTGTAGCTATAGATTTGAATGGACATATAGCAGCAGGTACATCGACGAATGGAGCTAGAAATAAAATCCCTGGCCGCATTGGGGATTCCCCCATAGCTGGTGCAGGCGCATATGCTGATCAAAGGGTTGGTGCGGCAGCTGGAACCGGTGAAGGAGATATAATGATGCGTTTTTTGCCAAGGTAAGAAGGTTATTCAATGAACTATCATAATTAGGTATTTATGTATTTTTAATAAAAATATATACAATATATAATAGAAAAAAGAACTAAATAATTAAAAGATCTAAAGTAAAGTGTTCACTATGATATTTAATAGATGGATAAATTTAGTTTCTATCTCTTTAGTTAGGTTCGTAAAGATATATAATTGTGAAAACATCCACAGTCTAATCAAGATGTACTCTTGTTCAATTATTTGCAATTTTCAGTCTGAGGATATTTTTTTAGTTTCCTGGCTGTAGAGGAAATGCGCCGTGGCGCGACTCCAACTGAAGCTGCCACCACAGCAATTAGAAGGATTGCCGAACATTATCCTACATTCACCGGTGCTGTAATTGCAATAAACAAAGATGGAGAATATGGAGCTGCATGCAACGGAATCACACGCTTCCAACATTACATAGCTAATCCTGAATTAGGACAAGCGATGATGCGTTTTGTTAATTGCATAGATGCCAAATACGAAGTATTTAAAGTCTAGAAAGGAACGATCGTTTCTTTCAATTTCTCATACTTGTACTTATTAGGAAGCATATTCCATGAATGAAATAAAAGTTGAAGAACTGCAAAATATAATATAATATCTATATTATAATATATTGTTATCTGTATTATCTAAAATAAATATTATTTAAAGAAAGAATCAAAAACTAGAATTGCAGTTCTGATCACATAAGATTTAAGAAGATTCAAATTCAAAATACTTGCGGCGCTTTCCGATAGATAGCAGTACTGCTGCGGCGTTTGTTGACGGAGATAACACTTTTTGGATTGTGATATCTGTCGAAACAGTTGAGCGATAAATGTCGATTTCTTCAGAACCAATATTATTCATTTCGCAATACTAGGTGTATATGAGACACATGCTTCAATCTACAATGTTGAAATTTTAATTAGTTTCCGTTTTTTATAGAAATTTAATTGACGTTAATGACCTAACCTCAACATTTTAGAACTCTCATATACAATAATTAAAATGCCAGAAACAACGGAGGAGGACATGGGAATGTCCGTTCGTTTAACGAACGATGACTTTCGAAAATTGTTGATGACACCAAGGGCATCTGTTCCATCTGCAACTCCAGCTTCTATACCTGGGACTGCTAGAGATGCCAACGCAAAGACTGCACAGACACCTAATGTTAGTGGTGGTAGTCGAGCAGAGTTGCGAAGGAAGAAAAAGAGCTTCTATGCCAAACTGAAAAAGCAAGAAGAGGATAAAATGGCAGAATTGGCAGAGAAATATAGAGACAGAGCTAGAGAACGTAGAGATGGTACTAATCAAGACTATCAAGCAGAGGATCCAATGAACAGTGCCAGTGCATATCGAGCAGTTGCACCAGATTTAAAGTCAGGAATGGACGCAGCTGAACGAAGGAGGCAGATGATTCAGCAATCAAAATTCTTGGGTGGTGACATGGAGCATACTCATTTGGTGAAGGGCTTGGATTATGCTCTCCTCCAAAAAGTAAGAATCTACGATAAGAAATTATTTATAAGAATATAAATATATTAAAAAAGATATTTTATTCCACAGGTACGTAGCGAGATAGAAGCAAAGGAACACGAACAAGAGCAAGAAATGGAAAAGTTAGTGAAGCCAAAGGAAAAAAAGGATAAGAAGGAGGGAGAAAAGAAAGATGATGAAATGCAGTTTAAAACCAAGATAGGACGCAACGTTTATAGAACAGTTATGACCATGAAATCCAAACAGATCGAAAGAAACGAATTATTCACTCCTGGCCGTATGGCTTATGTAATAGAATTGGATGACGAAAACACGGATGTAGATATACCAACGACCTTAATCAGAAGCAAGGCAGATGTGCCCACCATAGATAATACCCCTACCTTAACAACAAACGACATTGTAATAAACAAATTGGCACAAATTTTGTCTTATCTTCGCCAAGGCAACCGTCATGGTAAAAAAGGAAAGAAGAATAAGGATGGGAGGTCTAGACCTGATGATATGAATGACATGGATATTGCTCCAAGACCACAGGACGAGAGTATTTATGGAGACATTGGTGACTACGTTCCGACGATTGGTAAGAAGGATCCGAATCAACCAAGGGAAAAGAAAAAGGCTTCTTACTTTGATAAGCCTGAAGGTGGCTTGGACGCGGATGATAAAGCAAACACTCCACAATTACCGAATGTTGCACCTTCCAACTCGGATGGTAATGCTCCAAAGAAAGGAGCGCTTCTTAATAAACTAGCTGCTGAGCCTGAAGGGTATGCAGAATGTTACCCAGGGCTGGACGAGATGCAGGACGCAATAGATGATTCAGATGATGAGGTAGACTATACCAAGATGGATCTTGGCAACAAAAAAGGCCCTATTGGCAGGTGGGATTTTGATACACCTGAAGAGTACAGCGAGTATATGAACAACAAAGAAGCTTTACCAAAAGCGGCATTTCAGTATGGTGTAAAAATGGCTGATGGAAGAAGAACAAGGAAGTATAACAAAGAAAAGAATGAGAAAGCTGAATTGGACAGAGAATGGCAGAAAATTCAAAATATTATGAACAAAAGGAAACCCACTACGGTGTTGGATGGTGCATCAGAATTCAAAGTCCCTAGATATTGAATGTTCGGGTACTTGTATAATCTTGTTCATGATATATATATATATATATGTAGATTATATACAATATATATATATATGTATGTTGTAGTATATATTATATGATTTGTTTATGATTATCACTTGTACAAAATCAGAGATGCAATAAAAGACTGTATAATATTTTTAAAAGTATGTTGTCCCTGATCTCTCTTTATGAAATTGCGTTATTATTATTGCAACTTATAATCGAAGGTTTACATAATTTTTTCATTCATCACGGCTGGAGATCTGAACATTCATGACCTAAAACTGACTAAAACCAGTGCAAAATTGACCATGTAAACATACTGTGACCTATGACCAATTGATAGAGGGGAATCTTTCACTAAAACTGGTTATAGCTAGTTAAGACTTATAATTAATGATAATTTATTTTAAATAAAGCGTCGATTACAACATTCTGACTTATCTAAGATATTGGAAGTGACGTATTTAAGACATTTTAAGATATTGAATTATTTCAAATCGGAACAATAAAGATTTTAATCCTCTTAGACTTAATTCTCTTTATTCTCAGAGGAGGATGATTTCTTTAGACAGCATTTGTTTACAATTTAAATAATAATTGTTTGATCATTCACTGTAATAAAAATATAATAAACAGTTTGAATTTACAAAAGATGTTACTATTGCACCTTAAAGACACGTATTACTTTTAAAATGAACGACTTCTTATCAAATTTATCTTCTTATCAATTACCAAAATTCTTAACATATATCTAGATTTTCAAAATAATAATTAATCAAGCTAATGGTTATTAATTACTATTATCTTAACAAAAACGGAAATACATCGATATTTATAGATATATATTTCGATATAGATAACCGAAAAACATTACCTATCTAAGTGATGGTAAACAATCAAATACAGAAATAGCCAAAATATTATTCGATTTCCCTCCTACTTCCTAAAAATTAAGAATGATTTATCTAGAACTCGAATTTTTTCTATTTGTAACTTCACTAGTCTTTTCTTAAAAAGTTATTCACCTTTTTCGGTAAAGAATTGCTTCTAGAATATTTCATTTCTGGTTTATGTCTTTCGAATAAATTTTTTAAAAACTATTTGCACTGAACATTTCGTAGCTTTTATGTGTATTTTCAGATTTGTTTCAAATTTTACGGTGCTAATGAAATTTCGATACTTTTCGTATAACACGTATAATAACTTGATATTTTGAAACGAGAAATCTCATTGGGAAAATCCATGTGGAAAATCGAAATATAAATATTAAATGATCCGTATAGATAAAGAAAAGAAGAATTAAAAAACGGTTCTTGACCCTGCTGGCTGATACAACCAGCTTATATAAACGTTGTGCGTTTTATCGCGGTTCAGTCAGATAGCCGCAAGTGCCAGCCATTTACCAGCCATCAGTAGCTGAATAGCAGTTGGTGAAGTGAACGCACTTGGACAAAACAGCCGCAGGACCGTCCACGTCGATTTTCTGATGTTGTTTCTAAAAAACTTCTTGTCGATACGTTCCTACGTCGTGAACACAGTAAGCCAATTATATGAAATTTGTAGATACCAATGTCTACACTGCTTTGGTATACGAATAATTCAAATAAATATAAATAGTAGAAAGTAGAATGATAATTCGGTAGCAATACAGCATATAGCATGTTGGAAATATCTCTGGTGATAGTAGATGGTATTGCGTCCATATAATTTTAATAACATGGTAGATAGAAGTAGGAGCCAGGTTTGGTTTTTCTTACTACCTTGTAGCATACTTTCCTTTTGCACAGCTTCCTCACACTGTCTTCTCTTTGCAGTTTGTTTGAAAGTACAGTGAAAGTTAGAAGATATCGTTGAACGCTGGAAATAGGTATGTACAATGGTGTATACTATACTGTATTTGTTACGATGCTTAAATATTTGGTATTGAGTTGGCTGAAGGATAAAGCCCTAGCGAGACGAGTATAACGAAGTCAGTGATTATAGCAATTTTATATATACCTAAAATATGTCACTATTCATTTTTCATTTCTCTATTTATTCTTATTTATATTCGCTGATATAATTTTTTAATTATTGAATTTCCATAGTTTCTATAATCTATAATTAATAAATAGTAATTTGTTAGTTATATAAAACTGATTTTTCTCACAATCCGTATCTCCTCAACATTTTGCTTACATTAATATTTCACTATACTTGTCTCACTAACAACTTAAAATATGTATATCATTAAATGAATGTTAACTAAAGTATTTTGATATTTAGACGGCAATGGCACAACTGAAAGTGGCTATAATTGGCCAGAGCCCCTTCGCAGCCGAGGTCTACAAGCTCTTGAAGCAAAATGGTCATCAGATCACAGGAGTCTTCACCATTCCTGACAAGGCTAACCGGGAGGATCCTCTAGGTAATTAATCCTACAAAAATTATTTACTAATCAGCTCTCTATTTTCCAACATCGTAATAAACATTTTTTTACAGCGACGACAGCAAAAGCTGATAATACTCCAGTCTTCAAGATCAAATCCTGGAGAAGCAAAGGCGTGACCTTGCCGGAAATCCTTGAAATGTATAAAGGAATCGAAGTCGACCTAAATGTTCTTCCATTCTGCAGTCAATTCATCCCCATGGAGGTTATCAATCATCCTCGTCATCGCAGCATATGCTACCATCCATCGATACTGCCGCGACATCGGGGAGCTAGTGCTATTAGTTGGTCAGTTGCTCTGAATTGAAGTAACCATAATATCACTTTACCTGATTGCAGTTGACTAATGTAATAAATGAGAGCGTTCGGTGGTCATTGTGCGATTTTCTAGCCGAACTGGTATTACTTGTGGCGAGAGAGGCGCGTAACAAGACGCTGACAACGTCAATCGAAGCGCGCGCGTATCTTAGAACTGGTTCGACTTCATTATCGGATGCAAAATTATCGCAACACATGATACGTGTTTATTCGTGCCTTTCTCGTATCGGTGAATGCCGATAAAGAAACTGATAAATTGTCGGGCGCCACTACGCAATCATCGTTTTCAATAATACAATTTTCTTGCAAGTAATCATGATCTTCTTATGCTCTCTTTAGGACGTTGATAGAAGGAGATGATACTGCAGGATTCTCCATTTTCTGGGCGGACGATGGCCTTGATACAGGGCCAATTTTACTCCAGAAATCGTGCAAAGTAGAGCCTAATGATACTCTGGACTCTTTGTACAATAACTTCCTGTATCCTGAAGGTATCAAGGCCATGGCGGAGGCTGTGAATCTTGTGGCCAAAGGAACCGCTCCAATGATCCCCCAAACAGTAGAAGGAGCCACTTATGATCCCATGTTGAATAAAAAGGAACTTCAAAAAATAGACTGGGCCAAGTCTGCTAAGAAAGTTCATGACTTCATTCGTGGCTTGAATAGCACTCCAGGTGCGTGGACAACTATCAACGGGGAAGAAGTTCGTCTGTTTGGATCTACCTTGTGGACTGGTGATAAACTACCTGAACACAAGATTGAAGTACATGTGGAAGATAGACTAGGCATCATTCACGAAGGTGGACTGCTAATTAACGCTATTGATAATCACTTTGTCAACGTGGAGAGGATAAAGATTGGGAATAAAACCATTCTTGCCAGCAAATTCGGTCAACAGAGTGAAAATACTACGCTTGAGTTCACCGAAGAAGAGCAGAAGAACGTAGAAACCTTAAAGAGTATCTGGGAGAGTATCCTGAAGACGGACGTTGACGAGGATACTGACTTCTTTGCCTGCGGTATGTGGAAGAGTATTTCTATTAATATTTAAGAATTAAAACTTTATTAATAAAATTTAATTGATTGAATATCTGATATTTTCTTACAGGAGCAGGAAGTATGGACGTTGTGAGGCTGGTAGAGGAGGTCAAAGACAATCTGGGAGTAACTTTGCAGAATATCGATGTTTTCATGGCTCCAGTGTTCATTGAGTTTGCTAACACGGTAATTCTTGCAGCTAGAGGTATCTCTGCTACCAAAGAGATCAAGTATGATGCCGTGGAAATACAAGCAAACAACATGACCTTGAAGTTTCCTAGACAATTGTTCATAAATGGAGAATTTGTGAATGGTAGTCAAAAGCCTTTAGACACGGTTAATCCTCATGATGAGAGTGTTATCTGTTCGGTTGAAACAGCTTCTGTGGAGGATGTGGACAAGGCAGTTAAGGCTGCCAAAAAGGCCTTTGAAGAAGGGGAATGGAGCAAGATCAGCGCCAGGGAGCGTGGAGTTCTTCTTTTCAAGTAAATATTTTCCAAAATTTCCTCTAGTACATCTTTATCTTATAATTTAATGCATTGTTATAATGTTATTATTTTATAATTTATTTTATAATATTTAACATCTTTTCAGATTAGCAGACCTAATGGAGCAACATAAGGAAGAATTAGCTACCATTGAAAGTATAGATTCCGGTGCAGTATATACTTTGGCTCTGAAAACCCATATAGGAATGTCCATAGAGACCTGGAGGTACTTTGCTGGCTGGTGTGACAAAATCCAAGGCTCCACCATACCAATAACTCATGCCAGGCCAAATCGTAATTTAACATTCACGAGAAAGGAGCCCATTGGTGTCTGTGGTCTAGTTACTCCTTGGAATTACCCTCTCATGATGCTCTCCTGGAAAATGGCAGCTTGCCTGGCAGCAGGCAATACTGTAGTAATGAAACCAGCTCAAACTTCACCTTTAACAGCTTTGAAATTCGCAGAGCTAACTATAAGAGCTGGTTTCCCACCTGGAGTTGTTAATATTGTACCAGGGAATGGCACTGAAACTGGAAACGCTATCTGTGAACATCCTTTGATCAGAAAACTAGGCTTCACTGGTTCTACACTGGTTGGACAGTCCATAATGAGGTGTTGTGCGAACAGTAACTTGAAGAAAGTATCTTTAGAACTAGGTGGAAAGAGTCCTTTAGTTATCTTTGAAGATACTGATCTTCAACAGGCAGTCAAAATTGGAATGAGCAGTGTGTTTTTCAACAAGGGAGAAAATTGTATAGCTGCTGGTATAGTATTCAAATAATTAAAAAAGAAATGTTCTTACAAAAACATTATTAGAATTTAAAAGTGACTAAAGATTCGAATACATCTCCTTTCTTTTAAATAGGTCGGCTATTTGTGGAAGAGACAATTCACGACGAATTCGTGAGGAAGGTAGTGGAAGAGACTAAGAAGATCTCCATAGGAAATCCTCTAGATAGAAGCACCGCCCATGGACCACAGAATCACGAAGCACACATGAATAAGCTCTTAAGCTTTGTGAAACGTGGAGTTCAAGAAGGAGCTAAACTAGTTTATGGTGGAAAGAGATTAAACCGCCCAGGCTGGTATTTTGAACCAGCTATCTTCATAGATGTCAAGGATGACATGTACATAGCAAACGAAGAATCTTTCGGCCCTATCATGGTTATCTCCAAGTTCAGATCGAAGAACATGGATGAAATGATTGCTAGGGCTAATAATACAGAGTACGGATTGGCTTCAGGTATCTTAACAAAGGATATCAGCAAAGCTCTAAGATTTGCTGAAAAAATAGAAGCTGGGACAGTGTTTATCAATACATATAACAAGACAGATGTGGCTGCACCTTTTGGTGGTTTCAAAATGTCTGGTTTTGGCAAGGACCTGGGTCAAGAAGCTTTGAACGAATACTTAAAAACGAAGACCGTTACTATAGAATATTAGAAGATGACATTATTAACTTTATCTATTTTCATTGCACTTTTATCTTTCATAATTCATGCACCAAGAACATATATTTGTAAATCCTTGTACCCTTTTTTATTCATATTGAATATATTTTTTAAATGTTTTTGATATTTTCGAGTCTAGAAGATAATCATCGAGTCACAAGATAATCAAGATTTCTCATCTTGAGAAACAGCAAAATCTTGCTCCCACGCAGGCGAGCTACATAAACAGTTTTTACACAAGCCCCTTCTAGTCCCTCTTTCAAAACTCCAGATGCTCCGACGTGCTTTTTTGTATAGAGACAAGTGTGCTCCATTTCTGTGAGTAGTTAGCCGTTATACCATTATTTCCTTCTAAGATCTTTCCATCTATTTTTTCCGCCAATTGATCTATATTCTCAAAGAATCATTTCTTTGTATTCAATGATCATAACAGATAGAATATATTATAAAATGTTTGTTAAGCTAAGCTGCTTATCTGTCTAGTTGTATAACAAAGTATTAACAAAGTGGATTATATAAGTTATTACAGATATATAAATTGCCTCTTATACAATTAAATGTCTTTCTTTTTTTATATTTCATCCTCTTTTTTTTATAAAATTTCTTATTTTAACTTCATATTAAGATAGTTTTCTTTATCCATCAAATACTATAAAATTGAAAAAATTAAGAAAAATAGGCTTGTAATCTTTTTTCGCGTAGTTTTCAATTTCAATATTTTTATTAAAATTATTATTATTTAAAAATTTCTTCAAACAAACCCTAATCCCTTTATCTACTGATAAATTCACCCTAGATGAAGATTCTGTTTAGGATTACCTCGAGTCAAAGAATAAACGCGGAAGGCGTAAAACGTTAGCTTCAGGATAAAGGAAGAAAAACTCCCCGAAGTTAATGGACACGTGTTGCTTCTGTGTACCTGAGGATCCACCTACTAATACAAATCAATGGTATGGTCAACAAATCCTTGGGCAGGAACAGCTGTTCTCATAAACATTCCATCTCCCACTTCCTCCTCCTCCATTTGAAGCAACCCCATGAAATAGCTCTAGAATAATAGTCACAAGTTCACATCCCTTTCTACATCTCGTTTCAGAAAAAGACTTCTGTTCAGTATGAATTTATGATGGTCCTTGGCTTCTAGAAATTATGTTATATCCTTAAAGAAGAAAGAGAAATAAGTATATGAAGAATATAACGAATAAGAAGAATATAAAAAATACTATGACTGCGATAAAGGTGTTATATAAATGAATAGCTGGTGAAATTCTTTCCGACGACCATGAACACGATTTCTTTTCTATGGCTTTTGAAACGAATAGCCTTTTCATTGAAATTTCGAGGATTATTGAATTAATTCGACGACCGGGCAACTACGGTTTTCCATGCGACATTATTCTTCGTGAACAGGAAATGCAAATTTTCCTCTGACCCGGCTCTGCTCCCTCACCTCAGGACGCTGCCCCCTGACCCTTTCCCAATCCCCGTTGCTTTCTCTCTTCCACATGCTTCTGTTTATCTTACTTTTCCGCCGCGCATTTACGCTTTTTTCTCCCCTTTTAGGTAGGTTCTGAACAACTACAAAAAGTTGATACATTTTCAATGGAAATGTGTCCTCTGATCAGACATAAACTTATATCTAAATGTTTTTCCTATTCTATTTCCTTTAAAATTTTATTTTCAAATTCACTGTGTTAAAAATTAAATATAGTAGATCTATATCAATATATATAATTTTGTATTTTTATAAATGTACATGAAGAAACGGAATCTAAATAGAGATTTATTTTACCTATTAAATATTATAATAAATATCCCTAACTAAATCATTTAACTATTACAAATGAAGCCTTTAATAGCGTTAAAAATGAAATATAATGGATTGTTAACTACCAAAATCGCTAATTATTATGAATAGATTCTAGTTCACGATAAATCCCTTTGATACTTGACTAATTATTTACGAACAGTATTTTCAATGCTTCTAGAAATAGAACATACATATTTCCTACCTAAGAGCAACCAGTTTTACTTGCGAGGAGTGTGAAGACAATATTGATAAACCGATTAAGGGAGTTGCAGGTCTGAAAGTCGCATTGGCACTAAAATTAATGCGGTCAAAATTCACATCGCGATCCACTTAGCAATTACATTTGCCGGCCAACAGAGAAGAAGCCACGCATCCCGCGTCCAAATGTCCCCTCTTCACTCGGTGAACCGCACCACGTGTTTCTTTCTCTCGGGTTCCTCCCTTCTCCGCAGCTGTTCTGCAAATCAAGTTCACTGTTCAGTCGCCCTCGGGACATCGTGCTGGATGGCTATAGTACATTGTGTTTTCATCAATTTCGCACGTTTTCTCACTCAACAAAACTGGTTCAAACCGTTTCAGACCGTGTAGTGTTGAAGCAGTCTCTATTTACGTTCAGTTTTATGTTTCAGTTTCTGTCCTCTTAATCATTTAATTATTGTTTATGTAAAGGAGAAGAGGTTATTAGTTATTAGTTCGGTTTAATAATTCTTATAGAACGAAATTGAAGAAAACGTATCCGTTAATATCGTAGTGTCCGAAAGCTGCTATTGTAACCTTCCTGTGATCCCGTGGATATCGCGCTGGGCGGAAACGAATATCTTTTTGTGGGCCACGCGTGTTTGGTATGCTGATCTATCGGGTGTTCCATGAAGCACGGATATGGGCCGCTGTGCTATCTCCTGGATCAACTGATTTTCATCTCTATCACCTCCAGTTACATCTCAATATATGTAATTCAACTTCCTTTATTTAATTCAACTTCCTTAATTGTATCTGATATTTAGATCGCATAGTTCATTACAATTTAACAGATTTTAAGTATTGTCAATTTTTAAAAGAATCATAGATAATCTATTGATAATCTAAGCTATTATATGTAGTAAAAGCTACAGATTCAAACTTGCAATTTAGGATTTCAAAGGTAATATTAAATTTCTCTTCAGTTTCACAATACTTAGAATTGAATGGTAATCTAACAGCGGCGATTAAAATAGAAATTCAAAGGCTTTCAATGAAGTTATTGTTCGATATGGTTCCGGATGTCACAGCTGTCTCACATACAGTAATTATAACGTGAATGCAAATGGACTTTCCAGACAGGTCAAGGCTTGGCTCAACTGGCTACGTTACTTCTAATATTCTTTTTTGGCTCCTTTTAATTTCGAATCAATTACGTATGATTTGAATTAACTTGACACAGTTCATGGTACTTACAAACGGTCGTTCAAAATAAAAATTAAATATTAGAAGTACATAATATGTACGTACATTCTCAGTTGCGCTGAAAAGTGATCTCAAGCGTATAGCACGGTGCATCGACGCTAGCTTGTTGATTCACTCGAGAAAAATCAACTACATACAGCGTAACGTGTATGAGTCATCCTGGGTCACAACAATAATACTACTCGGAAAGATTCTCGTTCCGCTCTGCCAGGGAATCTTCAAAGCGTTTCCGACTGAGAATTCAGTTGTTAGACCAGGTTCCGTATTCTGGTTTCATTTTCTTCAAATAATTTTTTTCATTTTTACGATCTCTATTGTAAACTTCCAAGTGTATTGCGATGCAAATTCTTCATCAAATCGTATTTCTAATTACCACGATTTAATATACAGATTTAATAATTAATAATAAAAAGAAAATAAGATAATTTGGAAGTTGTATTTTTAAAAGAACAAACTTCACTTTTAAATTAAATGATAGATTAAATAATTCTTGGATTACTTCTTTTAATTTCATTAATTCGATCAAAACGTAGTTTTTCCATGTATTGTGATTCAATTATTTGTGAACTCGAGGCAGCTGAGGTTGTTATCGGTCTACTAGAAAAACATTCCAGGTGGTCCTGTCAAAGCGGGTCGACTGAATGCATTTCAAAGGCCTCACGTGGCCCTCATGATTGCGCAATCGTTCGCTCTGTGAGCACAGAAGTCGATGATGCTGAAGACTACAGACTACGTTGTTTAGCTACCGAGAAAGAAAAGACTTCTTTGTTGCTAATCTCTCCCCTCGTTTCTCTCCCCTTTTCAGTTGCTATTAAAATTATTTTCATACCATGAAAAATATTCTTCCCATTTTTTATATTTCTTATTGACGACTCAAACATGCTTTCTGATATCTAAATCTTTTTTATTGGTAATGCTAAATCAAATTGTTTCATCTCAAAAAATTACAGTGTTGCACTACTTAGCAGGGAAGATTATCGAAGAAATTATAATCTAATTGAATCTTTGCTTCAGTAAAATTAAGTCTAATATTAAGTTTCAAAATTTTCTTAGAGCTTTTCTTTAAAGATAGATAATGGAAGAAAAAATACAGCAACACGTGGAACACTCATCCTCACCATGCGTGAAGCAGATGTTCATGTTTCACTTGATGCCAGCCGGCGGCAGCGTTTCGAGCTGGGGAGTGCCGCCGGCTTTCAGCGGGTGTTGTCCAGGGAAAAAGAGGCAAGCAGAAAAACGAGGGGAGGGAAAACACCCGTTCAGGTCAAGGGATGAAGGTAATCATGGCTAACAAACTAGAAAAATTCTCTGTAATCGTGTCAAGAGACCACTGACTCTGAGTTGACCCTTAAATGTTGCACGTGTCAAAGGACGCTTACCATGCTAGGGCTTATTCTTCAAATCACTTTGATCAACATTTTATATCGATCCTAGACGAACGATGTTCATCTAGTTGACGTTTTCATATAGGAAAAAAAGTTGTCGAGGAGGTCCTCTTCAATTTAGATTGACCTAGCTCTTGATTAGTAGGGTTGCGAAGAAGATCCAGAACGGATTGGATAATTTGTTTCTTAGGAGGCCTGCAGGTTCAGGTTGCTTCAGGTTATTAACCCAGGTTCCTTAATGGTTTCTGTAATGTGTTTTCAGTGAATTAAATATCTGGATATTAATTGGTACTAATTATGGTACTAGGATTATTGAAAAAAGTTGAAAAAACAATTGATTTATATTGCAGATATTGTTTTAAGAGTGTTCATTTAATATTTATTTTGAAATATTTAGATTCAGGTTTAAATTAGAGAATGTTATCTATAATTTATGCCATTTTATAGGCTTAACATACATATCAAACTTCCAAATATAATTTCATCCAATATCTGATGACAGGAGACTCGTAGGAAAAATTGCAGAAAATTGTACATTTTATTTATTTCAGCCTGGAATTTATGAAGAAGGAAATATCCATGTCTTTTGTTGTGCTTAGCTATAAATCTACCAAAGGTGATATCTTGTGCAGCTATCCGCCCCTTCCTGTTTCCTCTTTGCAAGTAGCTGGGCTAATCTCTAAACCGCAGCATCCTGTGGGTGTACAAGTTGAACAGTTATAAAGTTCCTGCTTGAATCACAAGAACACTCAGTCAAAAGACAATCTCCCTAGAATGTACATCATGGACCAAGCTGATTTTTGTTTCTGATCCTTCTTCCAAAATCTCAGTGTTACTGTATATGATGTGACAAAAATCAATTCTACATAGCATGTAAAAGTGTTTAAGTCTGAATCTTGAATTTGAACAGTGACAATTGGACATTGAATGGGGAATAATTTGCATTTACTTACAGTATTGTCACAAGGAGTGTTCTGGAATTGTGGAAATGATCCTAAACTGGCTACGTTGCGGCTCGTCATCGGGCACTTTGCTGCTTTACAAACGCAAGCTGCCTTTTGAAGGGCAACACCGTACTCAGTGAATCGCATCAGTGAACATTTTTTTTCTCTTCATTCACGTCGTTAACAATTACTGAACTTTTTTTTCATTGTTCTTTGTACACGGGTGTAGAAATAAAAAAAAAAAGAAAAACGAGAAAAAAAGTGGTAAGTCGTGGCTTTAGTGCGACCACAATAAATAATCATGCATTCTGAACAATCTGCTAACGGTTTTTTTTTCTCGTCCTCTATCAACAAACACACAACCAGCAGAGCTCTCCATATTTCTTTTTTCACAGACATTTTATTTCGTCTTAAATAATTAGTTCTTATATAACTACGAATTAAAGAGAGAGAGAGAGAAAAAGACTGAGAGAGAAAGAGAGTATGTGATCGTATGAATGTTGTTAACAAAATGACATTAGCGATCATCGTGTTACGGAAATTCTAATGACTCCGTCGGTAAAGTAGAACAATTTCCTATGTAACGTGATAGCAATTTTTTTCTTTTTTTAAAAAGAGATTACATGTTCGTCATCGAATAATATAAAGTGCAATGTCTGTTATGCCCGCGGTGAATGCAGTTGCAACTATAAACGAATTAGCTCCGTTTCTTCGCTGCGATTAATTTAAAAGAAAAAAAAAAGAATAAAACAAAGAGGAAGAAGAAGAAATGAAAAATAAGAACGTAGAAGAAAAAAAAAAGATTTAGCGATTATTTTGCGATGATAATAATAAGGCAATTTCAATTTTTAAAATTGTTCGCGTAAAATTTGTCACCTATAAAAAGTCAGTCTCATTTTTGTCTACGACGTGCCGTGATAATGACGTATTTTCAATTACAAGTTATGTACAATTTGCGGCGATACTGTGGACAACGGTGGTGCTTTGCATTTTCTTTCTTCGTGTCTTTTTTTTTTTTTTGGAACTTTTTAAGTATACGAATGACGATCTACGGATCATATTCTTAATCATACAAAAATAAGCTAAGCTGTTTTTCAATATTTTGCCGGAGTTCTAGGAGGAAAATGAAACTAAAAGACTTCGTTCAACAAAGTTATTTCGCAACCACCGTGGTCCAATGCCATTCGGAGCACAGGAAACACAGTTTCCTTATACGCTGACTCCGATAAAAACTCTTTTTCTTAACGTTAAACTTTCGATAAAGTTTCAAGAGTTAGAACCATTAAAAAGGAAATGTACAACAACACGTAGAACTCTTAGCTTCTGCCCTCAACGTGCCTCCCGTTTCCTCCCCATTTAAAAGTATTAAAACGTTCAACTATCAAGGAAAAAGGAGGCTTCTGGTTTAACCAGTCTCTTGCTGGCTTTCATAGCACTCGAGCGATCGTGAAGCTGATCAAAGCTAAGAGAAACACTGTTTCACGAGTATCGTATATCCTTATTCGATTTGAACTACAATAAGAGGCACTCTGCTGGCCAAAAATACAAGAATTATCTGACTTGTTAACAAACTTGCAAAGATTCAGTTTAATGGCAGGTACTTGATTAAGATTACAGCAAAATAATCAACAGGTACTTGATCATCTATGTTTGCTAGCTTAACACTTAGCCAATCGAATAGGGTGATCTCTCCACTTTAAAGTACATCGCTGCATAACCGAACGGGGAGATCTTCCATTTTGACCTTAACAACGCGTTTTCTTTTTTCTTTTTGTTATGACCAGTTATTGTTTACCTGGAATTGTTCCGAATTAATTGCGCCACTTTTTCTGCTTTTATAAAGTACAGTATATAATAAGATACACCAATTTAGTGGTGTTAAAATTAATTAAAAAGTTACACTATCAGTTATGACTAGATAAAGTTATAATCGAATGATACCACACTATAAAAAAATATTAAGATATATTATGAATTTTTAATTTCACGTTCAAATCGTGTTATTTATCTTTAGTTGTCTTTAATGTTTTTAATTTTACCTATACTTTTTTATACTTTCAATATATACTCTTAATTTGATGTTTTATATAAATAATATGTGAAATCGTTAAACAAAATCATTACCGCGAGATATAATTGACCACTTAAATAATTTTTAGACTTCTTTGTTTTTCAAGTAGTGAATAATAGTCCGCGTCACTTGGAAAAATGCACGGTAGACAGTGTATAGGTTGACTTGTCCATTACGGTGAGAAACATATAGCTCGCTGTGGCGCGTGCGATTGATTAAGTGTTAAGCAAGGTAAGAATTCATTAATAGACTACGAATATTTATGCCAATTTTTATGAAATGGATTCTACACAGTAATTTGTTTTGCTCAAATATCATTTGAATACTACTCTTGACATTTTATATATTTTTGCCTATTATGTATATCTTTACACTTATAAATTTTCCATAAATGCATGAATATTCGCAGTCTATTCATTAAAATATATGTTTACAGGACTCGGGTACAAGATGTAAGATTAGGTAGAACTTAATTGAAACAATCATTGCAAGACTATCTGCAATTGAAACAGTTGATATGAACAGTTTCAAAGTATCGAGTACCAGTTCAGTTTGCTGTCCGTTATTGAAAACATCTTGGATTTTAGCCTGCAGTATACCTCACAACAATCTCCTTAAATGTTAGTCAGGATAAAAGGGTTGTTCGCATCGCGTTCGTGTTTCGATTGCAAGAAAGATAGAATCTCACGAGAATTCGTCTATCAACGATCTCAGAGGCGCGATAACAGAGCTAATTTAGCACAGCGTAACTTTGTTAGCGTTCTTTTTCCTGTTTGTTCTTTCTTTCATCTTTTTACCTTTCCCTTTGTACCTTAACGCAATAAAACATTCGAGGATCATTCTTTTATCGGCGGTAATGAACGCCATTAATTTAAACGCACAATGGAACGAAGATATTAAAGCTAGATACGGAAAAAAGGGACAAGATATTAACGATAAAAAGCGACGTAGTAATAGCGATGGGTCCAGCATCATACTCTCCTCCTATCGTCATCAAACGTTCTTTCTGATATATACCGTTCCGAAATGTTCGCGCTATTCCTTCTAGCGACTCTTGAATACCTCGAAACAAAATAATTAGCAGAAATTGATGGCGAAACAATGCAACAATTACGATCTTTAACCTCGTTAAACACTCATGATTATATTACGTTACTTATTTACGTTATTTGGAGGGCTTCGAATGGACACACAGTTTCGAAGCGTTCAAGACAACATCTTCGGCGATATGCAAGACCTCGAGAGACGTTCTTTTAACAAAGTCTAACGACTGAACACCCATCGCCGGATGTACAATACTAGGTGTTCTGAGCTTTGGTACAGGCACGTAGAAACATTAAATACTATGCGTAATAATTTACACATCCTTGATCAGTCAGTCCTCAAGCATCTCGAGCTGAACGTCATTGGAGACACACGAGGGAAGTCGTAGTACAAGGACGCTAGGCTGCTCAACTTGTACCCTGTGTGTCTTTTTGTCTCTATACTGTTTAATCGGAGCAGCCTTTTATCGATCCTGGTTGCGTCTTCATGGTGTCTCCTTGATTTCACGATCGCTCGAGGGTAACGTATGCTTATTCGGCAGAGTTACGAACGACAACGGTCGTCGCTGCTTGGTCTCCGGTCGGACGAAGAAAGGTACATAGCCGGTGCTGTCTTGCGAGCCAGGTCGTCGACGACGCTAGGTCACCAGAAGTGGGACTGCACGTAGCCGCCCCCCATGCCGATAGGATTGAAGCGATGTGGGTGTATCTTCTCCATCCTCATGGCGCCAGGGCCGCCACTTCCACCGAGGAAGCTGCTGTGTGGCCCGCCACGCGGCCCGAAACCACCTCCCGCTCTTCCTAACATTCCTGGCCCACCTCCACTGATACCCATGCCCATTCCTGGCGGTCCACCAATTCCTCTGCCCCTTCCTCCACCTCCCAGGCCGCCTCCAGCACCTGAAAACATTTTACTAATCAGTATCATCAATAATTTTCTTAGAAATGAAAATTCTTCTTTTAATTTCCAGGTTAAGAATGGAATAGTTCTAAAGGAAACCGGCGAGAATATACATAAACAGGTAGATGGTGTATAGAATAAAGTGGACAGATGCTGATTGTTCGTTTCTAATCATTTTAATCAAATTTAACGAGCGACTACAGAATCACGTAGACCCGTGTAGCAACAAGGAATAAGAAAGGTATGAGATACTTATGCGGGGGGCGTGTCTGAAAAAATCTCGAGCAAACTTGTCATGTTTTGTCCTGATGATGACTATGATTCCCGTTCGTTCATTCTTTTTCAAGCAATTCAAGCATCCTCTCTGTTGAGTGGGGTAATAATGATGATTAGACTGCGGATTTTTATGAACATAACTAAAGAAATGGTACCTAAATAGAAATTTGTTTCAAATGTGTACTAAATATTATAATGAATACTGTACTGCTTAATTAGCGTTTAAATACGAATATTCTATATATTAAACCTACTATATGAAAATAAAACATTGCATGATTGCAATTGACCAGTATAGTTAACCAGTATGATTTTATTTCTTACAATTCTTTATCTTTTTCTAAAGCTTTTTATCCCAGTTTTATAAAACTTCAGTAGTAACAACTTTCATTCTTTTAAACTTAATTGTCAGTAAAACTGTGTTACTTACGAGGTAACCCAATACTTTTGCATATTATATGCATGGTGTGCATGTTTGAATCTTCAAATCTTCCATAAGTGAATAAAAATCCGCAGTCTAATGATGATATATCGGAACCAACTATATTGGATAAGTGGGATATCATCAGCACAAAAGCCATAAGTATGTTGTTAGGCCAGTTTCTCGATACGACTCGACGTACGTATTTCGTGCGTTGAACACACGTTTTCTTAAATGGAAATGTTCGTACAACAATTGTCGTTTAATCTACCCATATACCACGTACATAGTTGTAGTTCTCTACTATATCAATGTAACGTGTCCTGTGTGTGTATCATGTATGCGTGTGTCTCTTTACAGGTGCGCAGAGTGAACTGGAAATCGAAAAGATACGCTTAATTAGGTTATGTTACAAATATCTTCTCCGCTTAAAACAATAAACTACAAGAGAAAAATTGTGCTTGGTAATTACGATCAGTTCTAAGTAGTTGGGAGGGGGGGCGTTATTTTGCAGATGATAGCGCCACTTCCGGTTCACTCTGCATCTTGCAAATATGTCGATCATTTTAAACGCTAGAATCGAATCTAATTTTCGGTAAAGTGAGATCAATTAATTACAGTAAAACGTTGATCGCATAACCGTGTTTTTTCGATTTTCTCTCCTTTTTTTTTAATATTTCGGTAGAAGAAAAAGAAAAATACGATGATGAATATATTATTGGGAATGTCGCAGGCATTTTCAACCGAGACATAATTCTCTGTCCCCTCCAATTTCATCGCTCTCAAGTTACTCTGTAAAAATCTTTCTAGATAAATGATAAATTCTTACGACATTTTTTCCCAATTTTTACTTCAAATTCCACATATTACAATGTTTCTAGAGGAATATTATCACGTGTTCTGAATAAATTTTTGAAGTTTTTAATATAGGAATTGGATGATGAATTTTTCTGGTGATTTTTCGACTCAAGAAGAAGAGAATGAGAGAGAAGAGAAAAAGCAAGAGAGCGAGGAAAAGAGAAGTAAGTTTTTATCCGTTGTATATCCCGGATACTCCACTTCTTTCTTTTTTTTTTATTCATTCTCTCGTTAGTTATTTCCTTATTCCATATCACAGCCATCGTTAGCACTACTAGACTTCGGGATTATAACCATTTTCGCACAATCTTCGATCCGTTAGACCTTACAATTTACTACTTAACATGTTAAGTTAAAAATTAGAATTTCGATTTATTTACACTGAACACTCGCGTCGTTCTTTCATCTATAAACGTAATCATTTTTATTGCTCTCATTCAATATTATTGCAACAATGGGAACAATCGTTTCTACTTTTCAAATTTTATTATTATTACCAGAGTTCCTAGGGAATTTTTAGATCTTTCTGAAATAATCTCCATTTTGATTTTTATTTGTCTCAAATCTTTTTCTTTCGGTTTCTTCTTCTTTCTTTTTTTCTTTTTTTGGAAAGAACAACGTGAGATCATTTCATAACATGAATATATTCTAAAGGAATATTTGAAAATCTTACTCATTAACCCGACTAACTTAAGTACTAATTAAATTCTCGGTGTTAAATTATCCCAACTTCCCATTTTTTTTACCATTCCTATTTTTTCAGCCCTATCGCAGCGACCGATCCGTCTGTCTTTTACTTGTTCTTTAATTCGAATTTCGCAGCGATAGGAATTTTACAACAGACGTAATTGTGTGCAAAGGGCTCAAATACCGGCGCATTCGCAATATTAAATTCCTAAAGAGTTTCTATTTTCTAAATCCCAAATTTTTCGTCAATCGGGAATGCATAATCCTATATATGAAGTCTGTCCTTCTTTTGATTATTATTTTCATTTTTCGACCTTTTTCCAGATATTTATTAACTCATTTTAAATTAATTAAATTCATTCTCACTAGTCAAATTATATCTTATGTTTATTAGGTACATTACATCTGAATAATAGTAATTGAAAAAATTGATTGAAAAATGTCTTATTAATCTGCAGGAACTGAACTCTACTTACTGAGAAGCCAACCATTCTAATCATTTCTTTACGGACTATTCAATACTAATCATCTTTATTTATGTTAATTATCCATATTATTATTACAATTTCAATTTTGTATAACATATATAATTTTATATAAATAAATTTGAATCTTGTGTAAATAAAGAAACAATTTATTCAAGCGAAAGAAGATCATGCACTCCCGTTCTTGATCATGCACTTGAACGTGTTATTAATATAGGAGCAAGATGAATCGTACCTCCTACCAAGGGAGACCTATTATTTTATAACGTCAATACGGACCATATATCGAAAGCGTCCACGTCATAATTATACTTCGAACAGTCGCGAAAAGTCGACTAAAAAAAGGAACGATTGTCAGGGTCGTAGGAGATACGTGTGTTTCTCATATATTTTAGCTAATTCGAAATTCACCATTTTTTCTCGACCGATTCATATATATATATATAATATATATTTATATTTATGTATTTAGCATTAAAAGGACGAAAGTTAGTAACAGCGAAGATCGTTTAACTTTATAACATGGAAAAATGGCGATCAATTCGAAAGGACGATTGCCATTTTTCCTTTCGTTCAATATTGTTGCTTCAGCAACGACATATCACCAAATACAATGCTTCTTCTCAAGCCTATTCGCTTGTCTACTGTTCGAATTATCTTTAGAAAGACAATTTTCATCGGCAAATTTCATCCATTAGTTTTACAAGACGAGGTATAATTTATCTAATGAGAATAGATAGTCGGGATTCGTCTTACAGGATGAATGAATATACATACTTTACTATCTATACAGTCCACTGAGAAATATCAGTGAACACGATGAACAAAGTATCGATTAACGGACAGTCGTAAAAATTGTGCAACCTTTGCAAGGAAGGACTCGTCTAGCTATTCAGAGCTGTTAAACTGGGCACTACTTAATAGTTCTATCTAAGTAAAACCCAGAAACGTCCTCTTTTTTCTTGTTTAACACATTGACCATCAAAATATTGGACACTATTATCCATTGTTAACACAGTAATTAACTTTCTGAGCAGTTATCTTTGATACAATGTAAGATTAATTAATGAGTGTCTTCTATATTTTGTGTCAAAGTGTTAAATCAAACTCTGCTAGCAGTAAAACTGTATCGTAAAGCTCCTCTTTATTAGAGGAGAGTCTTCGAACCACAGACTTGTTGCCTGATAGATTACAAAGTACTCGTTTACATTCGTTGAGCAAATTGTGTGGTTGTTTATTGAATTACAAACAGTTGTGCTTTGTGTTAAGATCAGGCTTAAGCCTGAGGAACTTTACATCTTGTTATTATAATACAAAAGCAAAGTCGAACAAAGCTAGGATTCACATAGAAAAAGAGAATTAATCCTAAAATATTGAATCAGAAAGCAACAGTTTGTTCCTCCTGTCTAAGAATCTGTTTTCTGCAGTTACAATTAACGGTAGTAACAATTGTGCTTGGTATTAAGCGCACTTAATCATGCCAATCTCATTACACCAATAGGAATTCATAGTATCATAACTGCAAGGGTAACAACGAGTACCAAACAAGAAATTGCGTTCTTCTTTTAATAAAGGTAATGCGCATAACGCTGGTATTTATTCCTGGTTGGGTACAGACGTTCTCCTTTGTGGATTGGCGAGCATAGAAATGAAAATGATTCATGTTAAAGAGTTATACGAAACACTTGAAGACAAATGCAGTTGGACAAATAGTTTCATTAAAATAGGTGGACAATGCAACACTTGTAAGCCTAAAAATTCTTTATGTCCGTTTAATTTGCGTATTATCCACCTAGTAAATTAGACTTAGACCTTTAAATATGATGGAATGTCAGATATGAAGAGGAAACTATTTATCTAAATACATCTGTCCACTACTGTATATGATAATCGCTTGAAAGAGGACACAGCCATGCACTGAGCAAGTTTTCTGTCAAAGCCACACGTTTCTGCAAATGCAATCTGTCCAGAACTAACCATAGATTAGCAACGACGCTCATTAAATAATAATTACTCGCAGGCATACAACAACTTATATGTCAGGAGAGCTGCGTGCTTTATACATTGCTCCAAATTCTTTTGTACAGGGAACATAATATTCTTTTGATGAATTAATTTATGTAGTTCTCTTATATTATTTCAAAAATATTCTTATTTTGAGCAGTGTATAAGCAAATCGCAAAACATCGTGTTACGAAGAATCCTACTCAGAACGTACATATTTCCTTTGAACATACATATTTCCTTGTGTTTTAAAAAAACCCTAAGCCCTAATTAATTATAATTAGAAAGACATAAAAAGAAAAAAAAACAAGTATTTCGCACGCACGTTCATCATTGAAGGATCATAAGAGGAAGCAACAAATATCTTCTTAAACAGAAAATGTATTTCCAAAGTCTTAAATAAGTAACAAAACATATATGTATATGTAATACGAAACGGTATGTCTTACCAAAAGAAAGTACAAAAAACAGCTTAAAGACGTACATAATTATACAATAATTTGCTGACACAAAAATGTATAGAACTAGGATGATGCTCCACAGCATGGTTTGAACAAATTTGAGAAACGATGAGGCAAAATCAACATAGTAACAGCAGCATCGGCAACTAGAAAAACAGAGTTACAATTTCGTTGACCAGGCAATGTCCAAAAAAAACAAACTTCTAAAAAACCAGCCTTGTGTGCAGAATACAACTTAGCGAGTGTTTCTCTTTTTTCTTTCAATAATCACAAGCTGCCACTGATTCTAGCAGGATACGACATATTTCGGTCTTTTTTTTTCTTTTCATTTCTTGCTTTTTGTCCACTAAAGATCATCACACACAAAAACATTTCTATCACAGCGACACTACATGTTTGCATTCTTGTCTGTTTCATTAATACTGTCTTTTGGGTCCGTCTGCAAGGAGATTTTTCATTCTTTCATCAACTGAACACCACTGTCAGAAGAGATCTTCTATGTTTCTTACTTTTTTTTTCTTTTTCTTTCTTTTCTTATTTTTCAATTTCACGTGAAACAATTTCATGCGCACAAAGTCAAAAAAAACTTGTAACAAAAACAGAAAGAACACAGAGAAACAAAACAGGCGCGACAAGAAACGTGTCTCCACACATTCGCAGAGAATCTGCTGCATTATTCGTTGCGCGCATTAGAACGCAAACAGCATTTTCAATCTTCGCTGTACATTGATTTAGATGCAGCCATATCTGGCAAACAATTCAAATGTTAGACATGATCTCACATTTACACGCCGTCAATGATGCGAACGCTCTTTCGAAGAAAAATTTCAAATTGGAAGAGATCATTCGCATCCTGGACAACGTGTTTCAGATAAACATAGAAATTTTGTACACCTTGCAACTACGTTACAAAATTTGTTACAATGACCATTACCCTCTGTTCTCGCAATTACGCGCGTATCATCGCAAGAAAAAGAAAAGAAACGGAGAAAACTAACACGACAATTTGAAAAAATCAAGAACTAAGGAAATAGAGAGAGAAAACGATAGAGACAGGAATAAATAGAGATGTGTTCTATGGAAAAATGATCTTTCAAAATCTTAGTGCTTCTACGGTTCAACAATATGCCGATAACAAAACAATGGTTTACTGCGATTTTAGTAAGATTCATAGAAAGCCAAAATGCAGATCTGACCTGTCAGTAAAAATCAAATATCATAATTATTCACAAATTGAGATTTATAATACATAATGTTCTTTATGAAATTTGTATTTTTACAATCTGTTCTTCAAGGAAGTAATTTCTACTGTCAGGTTGAGAACGAAAGAAACTCGGGCAAGACTAATTGTCTATCAAGAAAATCGGAACTACTTACCTCGACTCTGGTTGTAACCAGCCTGCCATCCAGCGTAGTATGCCGCTTTCTGTTTTCCGTGTTCCTCCGCGATTTTTACGCTAAGTGGCTCTGATCCACCTTCTGGTATCGTACCGTGTAGTCGTGCGATTGCTTCTTGTGCTTCTTCCCGCTTGTCGAATCTATAGGGGCACAGTAACCAGAAACAAAAATTAAAAATCAACCAAAAAGGTTTACTTGGCAATGGACGCGAGTAACCCCTGCCAGATCTATGTAATAACGTATGAGGTTGAGATTGAAAGAACTATCTAGAGCGTGCTATATAGAACACGAGTTAACGAGTCCTTAAATCTGCCAAAATTAAGAAATTTGTCAAACTAGTTTCGATTCTATTTCCAGATGCTTGACACACTTCCCAGACTATTTTCCTACAACAAACCAGAAATCTAGTTGCATGCACAATTCACGATGGCTAACTAGGTCAGTGGTCGGTAAATCGAAATTATGCAAGTGAAACAAACGGCAGAGGAACGGTACAAAAATAATTTGGCACCAAAGATCTCGGAAAATAAATACAGGTATCCAACACGCGCGGATACGAATTGCATAATGACTAGGCAGTTTTTGTCTACTATGTATCAACAGCTGTATCTGTCAATTAATAATTGCTCCAATTTTCTAAGCACGTGGTGTATAGAATGAAAACAATAAAAATGTAATTGATCAACCAAATACATAGAGAATACATTTCTATGAATACTTCCATCATAGTTTGTTAGCAACTTAGGATGTTATGTTACTAATTATGACAAGAATGGCAATGCGCCAAGGATTATGAGCTTATATTTTTCATTAGCATGACAATTTGCCTTTTAATGCTAAATGGAATTGTCTCTTTGTAATACATTTTCGCAAGACTACTTGATAATACTAGATGATTTTGAGAATGGGATGCTACAAGAGTGAAAGAAACATACCTCACAAATGCTACACCCCTTGGTAATCCAGTGAGCTTATCTTTTAAAATGTTCTTTTGCACGATATTTCCGTATTTGCTAAATATATCATCGATCTGACTTTCAGTTATATTTCTGAAACAAACATGATGTAATATCATTACTATACGTTCCAATTTTTATCTACTAATAGATAAATTTATATTAAATATCATAATATACCTTGGCAAATTTGTTACATAAAGATTAGTTTCTTTGATCTCCTCACCAGATGGCCGTGCAAAAGACACTTTTAGCCTTTTATTCTGGACTTGGAGTCCATTTAAAGTACTTATAGCAGTGGCTGCATCTTCTGCTTTCGCGTAATTAACAAAGCCAAAACCATAACTATATCCTGTCTATAAAATAAAATGATAAATGTAGATTCTTGTAAAAATATATAAACTGATTATAGTTTCATATAATGAACCTACTTTATAATCTTTCATAACGCGACAAGATTCCACAGGTCCGATAGTTACAAACAAACTATAAAGATCTTTCTCTGTCATACTCTGTGGAAGATAATTGATGATCAAATTCGTTCTTGGTTCTTCATTGCCTTTGGTTTGTTGTTGTTGTTGCTGCTGCTGCTGTTGTGGCTGGGATTGTTGTTCTCGTTGATCTGTCATTTTGGTAAATTCTTGTTCTATTTTCTGACTCTCCGTTTGATTCTGTGGTTCTTGTTGATCTGTTGTTGCTGGCTGTGAGTTCTGCGGCTCTGACTGCTGCGTACTCCACCTGATACGTCCCAGCATAATCGTTGATGGGGTCAGCAAATACAAAAAATATAAACAAAATCATTACTACGTTTTCCCCGTGCAATGCCATGATCGTTGCTCTGTCTGCGCTTTTGAATGCTCTCATTTTCTTTAAGCAATTGAAAATAAATAGAAAATAAATCTGCATATATACATATATGTATATGATGCCAGACCTGTGTGTCAGAAACAAACAAACAAAGGCAAGTAAGGACAAAACGGAACCAGCAAGAGTAGCCATGAATGAAACCAACATAAATCAAACCAATAACGTAGCATGTCAATTGTGAAACTAAACAGAAAGATATCACTTAGCTAACAAACAGCTACCAAAGTAACATATAATAGTTCAATTTCCAGATATAATGCAAATACTAGTGTACTCCTATATAAAATGCTTATGTATCATAACCTTTTTACATGAAAATGTAACAGAGCTGATAAATGTGTATATGAATGGACAAACTGACTAAAAAATTAGCTCCATTTTAATACGATTTTAACAATGAGTACCCGTGAAGGTGTCCTAGAACGAGGGTATCTATTTTTCAATGTAGCAATGTTTCTCTACTCATAAGCACGTTCATCGAATTGTGAAAAAAAAGGGGGAGGAGAGCACGCTTCGTTGACGAGAACTTCCGCGTATTCGATCGCTTGTGTCTGGTTTTGTTTATTATTTACGCGCTCGTGCTCGATTTTTATTAGCGACTTGAGAACACGTTTCTTCATTTCGTTGTCATTCATTAGCGACTCGGTGATGAATTCTCTCGAGGTAATGTAACGGCTGAGTCAACGCTAGAAAGAGATGGAGAAAGAAAAATAATGGAGGGAAAAAAAGAGAAGGAAATCAGAATTAGGAGTTGAGTGAGAGAAAGTAACCCTTTGGCCTTATTTTGAAGAAGCCCGGGGAAAAGGCCCGGCAGATTCGTGAATCGACCAAGCTGTCAGAATATGGAGGGAGTGAGAGGAAAAGAGGGCACCAGAGCAGGCGACGGAGAAGGACAGACGGACCTGAAGATATAAACCTTAGTTTAATGAGTGGTTATATGGGAGTGTGGAAATAAGATATACATACCGAAGCGAGAAGAAGATGTGAAGAAAGAAACTGACGTGTATAGTGGGAGAAGATCAGCGAAAAGGAGCAGTGCACGCACTCTCACTCGTGTCACGCGCGTATATGCAACTCTCTGGCTTAATGCACGCCAACAATTATGTAAGCGAATCGTTGCACCATCACGAATAATGCACACACTTGATTATCATATGTCGATGGTCTTTAGTGTGGTTCAGTTGATGTCACAGAGAAGGACTCGATACATAGAGAAATGGAGTAGTTAGCGAGCGAAGAATCGCGGAGGAACGTAACACGATGCGAACGACACGGCGTACGCAAACGTACTGAGCCCCAGCCCTGACCTGCCTCGCGCGGCACCCTCTCGCGGCACGCTACCCCACTACGTTATTCTCACTCCGAACAAACTTACAGAGTGTTTCAATTCGTTGGTACATTTCAAATCTGTACCTAATATTATTAATAAGACTTTTCTAGCACAGTAATTTGCCGACTAATATTATTTATATATTATATAATTACATTCAATATAGTAATTATAATTATATTATAATACACTATGTACACGTTATAATTATTAGTACCAGAATGGAAATACCTCTCTGTTAGTACTAATAATATTAGTAAATTTAAAAATTAGAAGTTGTAGTTAGAAGTAAAAAATATTATTATATAAATATTCAATAATATTATATATGCTTGATTAACAACTTTTTTACGGTGATTATATATTTACATTGTAGGGGTCTGTTTTGTACGATTGAATTAATATTACGAACGAAATTTTGCAAGTACATACATAGTATGAGATATGGTGCAAGAGCTCAATTAACTAATAATATTAGTAAGGTCACAAGTTAGAAGTTCTAGTTAAAAATACAAAACATAATTTACATAAATATCAAATATATGTTATGTTTGATCAAGAATCTTTTCACAAAAAATTGTAAGGTTTTCTCTGTACAGGGCCGTTTTGCACATATGATCTAATGTTATTATCGAAATTTTACAAGTATGTATGTATATGTATTACTAGGTACATATATTAACTCCCCAACAAATGAAACGCCCAGTACAATGGGGATGCGCATGGAGCGGGACATCCCGCCTAAATTTCTGGCGCATGTTTACACGAATCCAGGGCCTATGCCAATTTCTCTCATTATTTTATTCTTTCGACGTCGATTTTTAAATAGAATAAATCTATGACTACTAGTTTTCAAAATTATTCTGTTCTTAATGTTCATTATAATCATTTAATACAGAAAATTGTTAAAAAGAATTATAGCCACGATTTTATAAATAAAATTACCACTTCTACGCGAACGACAGAAAATTTAATTCTTTGAACACTATTATTATATATTGTGGATGTGTAACTAAATTTGCAAACACATTTTTGTTAAACATACCTTGGCAATGCCTCCCAATAAGGAACTGCGAACATCACAAATTTAACGCGCGACTTTACTATGTAGCTTGAGTTTCACGTGATATTGAAAAAGCTTGTACAATCCTATCGCAGCAAGATTTTACGAAACCAGAACCGACATACTTTGTTCTTGTTTGGGTCGCACAACCGTCATTTTTCTTTTACACCCTATTTTGTTTCAGGAAACGAGGTTACTCTTTTAATCCGTGGATTTATCTGCATTATACTTGTCCTATTTATACGTATATTACATATAAGAAAAGGGAAAAAGGCGATAACACTGCTCAAAATAAGTACATAACGTATCTAATAACTAAATTGCAAATTTTTATGCAAATACGTATTTTAGAGAAAGTAATTTAAAAAGCTAGAACCTTGGTAGAAAATTGTTTTATCTATCAAGTATAAGAGAAGATATAGAAAACAGTTTACTTTGGATATTCTATATAGATATTTTCCATATTACGTAGGAAAATTCTCTGCATTTTCATATCTTAAAATTTTGCATAAATGCATAAAAATCTTCGGTCAAATTATTAGTAGCTGTTTATGCATTTAGAGGAAATTTAAGGGTGCAAATGTCTGGAGAATCCATACACTCTGCAAAATTATGTAAAATATCTAAAGTAGGGTAATTATTATAATATTTATTGTTAGTAGATAAAACAACTTTCTATTTAAATTATGTTTTCTTAGTTATGTTCATAAAAATATAATAGTGCGTAAAAGTCCACAGTCTATTAATAATAATTTTAGATATCGATAATTCGTTATATACGTAGGTATTCTAAAAATTCTAAAAATCCAGTCTCTCTTAAGTTCTCAAGCCACTGCATTGCGCTATTATACACTACCACCACGAGCCTACTTCCGGGAAACTTAACACGATCGTTCCTTCGGTTTATCTAAAATTCGATATTTCATCCAAATTATCATACACCAAACAAAAGTAGAAATAGCAATACAATAAATATCATCTAAGCTTTCAAAAGATATAAAAATATAATGTTAAGATATGTAAACAACAGTTTTATGTATTAAAAATACAACGACCACAATTTCTAACCTCGATATAGATTCCACGACTAATAAAACGCAATAGATTGTTAGCAAGCAATTTTTTCGATCTTTTTGTCAACGTAAAATGTTTTCAACTAAGAAAATCAAGTTTAAATAGGAAACTTACCCCGCTTGGGGATTCATACTGCCTTGCATACGTTCGTTTTGTTCGTGTGTGGCCATCCCGAGTGTACGCGAAACATAACACTAAGTGTTAGAGTATCTTCTGTCGTAGCGGGCGATTTTTCATTTTCGCGTATCGGTCGTGTCGCATTCACGATGCTTTTCGGATGCACTGGCGCATTTTATAGAAATTTCCTTTTTTCACGACTGCGCTACCAACATGCACGTGCGCACTAACTATAATGAAATATACCGTGGTTCCCGCTCCGAGATTGCTTCGAATTTTTTAATCAGCTTCGAAGATACGATTCTAACACTCCATGGAAAATTTTTTCTGCAAATTCGTTGCACAGATGATTTCGCTCGCTAGTGAGTTGAAATCGTTCAGGTTACTACCACCTGCGACGCTTCGTAATAAACGACAAACAAAGTACGAATAAAGAATATGGAAAACATACGATTACAATCTCCTTATCCATGTCATGTTTTGTTTGAAACAGATGAGAAATTAAATACACAATTAAATGTAACGAATCGTAGGAAGATTGATAGCAGTTGATCGTAGAGGTTAGATTACTTAAGTTTCTTGTAGATATTGATGTTTCGTAGAAATTAGATCTCTTAGTTCCTAATCGTCTTGTTTTATTTGAAACAGATGAGAAATTAAATACAAATTAATTAGATGTGACGAGTTGTATGAAGAATATCGGTGAACAGTAGTTGATCGCGTAAAGGTTAAGTTCCCTCTGGAGCGCTAACTTCGATCATTTCTTAAAATCTTATAACTGAAAAGTTAAATATCTTGTTTAGATTAATTGCTTAATACGTTTGACTTAAAGAGTTCCTTATGCTTCTTCTTTATTCGATATTGTAATAATAATAATTATCAATATAAATATGTATAAAAAAGTATAAATAGATTATACATTACATGTACATGTAAAGCAGTTTGATATTATAGATAACATGTTAGAGAGATACAAATATGTCAAAGTAGATCACTAGCTTAATTGAAGTTGAATAAATAATTCAATTGTACGTTGCACAAGGCACATAATCCTGAATGCATTGCTGGGAATTAAAGAGATCATTCAAGTAACATTTAAGAAAAGAATAACTAAAGAAAGAGATTTTATCTCAACATAGAGAATCCTTTAGCTCTGGTGAAACGGAATGGCCTACATTGGATATATCGTGTATTCATTCCTGGAGGAGTATGCACCGGTGTTTCATTGTTCTCTTTGTTCCACGCATGTCTTGGAGATTCTATGCCAAAAGGACTATAAAGCTTTGTTGGTGTTCTACCAAGGAGCTGGCGAGAACGAGTCTGGGGAGTTTGCATTTTACAAATGCTATTTGGAGATTGTTGCTCCTCCAGTCTTTGACGTCTACGTGTGGAACTCTTAAACTTCTATATAATAAATAAAGTAATATTGATTTAGAGAATTCAATCATATTGTTATTGAATATAATATTGCTATTCTTTTATTTGAGTATTATTATACTGTGAACGTTTCTGCATTATGAGTAGTTTGCATTTGCGTGTTTACTCTCAAACATCAAAGCAACAAATCATTCTGATTGTATATCATAGTGAGCTAATAAGCTTTGAAGATATTTAATAAGGAATACTTTAAAATGCCAAAAAGAAAATCATGATATGAACTATGGTGTGAAATCAGAAGTAATGATAATGAATTTTACTTTGACTTTTTGGACATTTTCCCTGATTATATTATTAGTGTTCATTTAACAAAAATAAATTTCACAGACAATTAAAATATAAAATATATACAATGAACATAATATACAAAACCATACAAAATATCTAAAATAAAGTATTTATTGCAGTAGACAGAGAGATTAAACATTCCTATATTTAAGTTCCATTGTTTTATATATATATTTGTCAAAACATAAATATGCACGAACATCTATAACTTAGTTTTTTCTTGAGAATTTATCTCACCTGTGAAATAGTTCCAAAAGTTGTACGTACAGAAGATATAGTTTTTGATAACTTTTCGGCTCCGTTTCGCAGAGCACGTCTGGAATCCGCTGACATATTTCCAAGACTTAAATTGTTCCAGCTACGGTCACCTGTTTGCTTATCTTTTGACATTTTCTCCTTACAAGAATCTCCGGGCTTTTCCTTCTCGAAACGATCCTGAAGGCGTCGTCTCAGTTTTTTCGTGATCTCCGGTGAATTTTTAACATTCAGAACTTCCCGGTGAAACGTGAACGAAACGCTACGTGAATCCGGCCGCATACTTTCTAAACTGTTATTACTTGGCCAGTCAATTACGGTTTCTAACGCATAGAAACGACTACTTTTTAAATGTTAATTAACACTCTGTGAATAAATAATAAAAAAACCTGCAGTATTCGATTCATCCCTTGGAATACGTTGGAAGCGTCGTTGCCAACCGCCAACGTACCGAAAACAAGAATGGCTGCGGCCTATCAAATCAATTTGACACAGCATCCACTTCAAAACATACTGAAAATTAATGGAAATTGGCCTATTTATCCATCGTCTTTAGAATCAACTTGTAAATTGTCATTATTAGGGTGTGAATGTTTATAGAGTATTACATTTCTATGAACATGACTAAAAAAATAGATTCTAAATAGAAATCTGTTTCATCTATTAAATATTAAAATGACTATTCTACTTTAGATACTTTTATGTATTATATGCATTTTGTAAATTTTTGAAATTTTAAATTTCCCAAAAATGCACAAACATCAGCGGTCTAGTCATTGTACATTACAATGAAATTTCGATTCACAGGTGATCAAATTTGAAAAGTATGCCACTTAATTCTCTGCAAGAGTATCGATTTTTCATCCTAATAAAAAAAAATGTATAATAATGTATATAAGTATGTATGTACATTCTTTATTATATTTTAGGTTATCACTATTACACTGCGGATTTTTGACAACTTATAAGAAATAGTAATTTGTCACAATGCATAAAATGCATGTGAAATGCAAAAATTATAAAATATCCAAATACAGTACTCTATAATATTTAGTAAATAAAATAATTTTCTGCCTGCATTACATTTTTTAAGATATATTTATAAAAGTACTTAGCTTAACTGAACTTAAAATTACGAGTATCACAGAAAAAATAAATAACTAACAATAAGTAATAATAAAATAATAATACAAATTTTTTGGGGATAAACATTGATAAATTCCAATAATATTCGTTTTACTGTAAGTGTTATACGAAGTAGTATATTTTAAAAGGATGGAAAAGGTATTACAAAAGTATGTGTTTGTTGTGGTTTTTTAAATATCATCACGTCTAATGAATTAGCATTTGGTGAAGGTAAATAAAACCACGTGATCAAAATCTAGGGGAAATTAGTTAGAATTCAAATGCTTGTAAATAGCAGTAAAAAGATTGTCAGAGCGATGCGTAAAAATTGGCTATATTTGTGCATACGTTACAAGTGCTAATATTATAATTTTTAATTTTGTCTGTTTATTTGTGGCTTATTGTTCAATGGAAGTTGAACGTGAAATTCTTCGTGTTCTACTCTAGTCGATGGATCTTTTGACTGAAAAAATACTTGGGTGATATTTGATTCTCATAGCGTTACATTCTGACATTTTAAAAATAAGCGCTAATTATTATATATACAAAAAATATTGAAGAATTTTAATTATTTCGTCATTCATAACGATGTTGTAAATATAGTTTGACGAAGGAAAAATATTTCTTTATATTATATAAGTATATACTCGTATATTTTGATAACCTATCCCAAAGAACTAACCTCAAAATGAGTTACAACAAAAAGGTATCATACTTCTACAATCCAGACGTAGGAAATTTCCATTATGGTCCCGGACATCCAATGAAGCCTCACAGACTTGCTGTAATCCACAGTTTGGTACTAAATTATGGTTTGCACAAGAAGATGCAGATCTATCGTCCATATCGTGCAAGCACCCATGATATGTGTCGCTTTCATTCAGACGAGTATGTTGAATTTTTACAAAGAGTGACTCCACAAAACTTGCAAGGATACACCAAATATCTAAGTCACTTTAATGTAGGTGATGACTGTCCTGTTTTTGAAGGATTATTTGATTTCTGCTCCATGTACACGGGTGCTTCTCTAGAAGGTGCTACAAAACTGAATAATAATTGCTGTGACATCGCTATTAATTGGAGTGGAGGGCTGCACCATGCAAAGAAATTTGAAGCTTCTGGTTTCTGTTACATTAATGATATCGTAATAGCAATCTTAGAATTGTTGAAATACCATGCTAGAGTACTTTATATAGATATAGATGTCCACCATGGGGATGGAGTACAAGAAGCATTTTATCTTACGGATAGAGTGATGACGGTATCTTTCCACAAGTATGGAAACTATTTCTTTCCTGGTACTGGAGATATGTATGAAATCGGAGCAGAAAGTGGACGATATTATTCTGTTAATGTACCCTTGAAAGAGGGCATTGATGATACATCTTATGTTCAAGTATTTAAGCCTGTTATATCTCATGTAATGGAGTTCTTCCAACCAACTGCTATAGTTCTACAATGTGGAGCAGATTCGCTCGCAAATGATCGTCTTGGCTGTTTCAGTTTGAGCACAAAAGGTCACGGAGAATGTGTGAAATTCGTGAGAGACCTAAATGTGCCATTGCTTACTGTTGGAGGAGGAGGATATACGTTGCGTAATGTCGCGCGTTGCTGGACCTACGAAACTTCTTTGCTCGTCGATGAACAAATCAGTAATGAATTACCTTACACAGAATACCTGGAGTACTTCGCACCAGACTTTACATTGCATCCTGATGTTGTAACCAGACAAGACAATGCAAATAGTAAACAGTATTTGGAGGCTATTACGAGACACGTTTACGATAATTTGAAAATGATTCAACACTCTCCAAGCGTCCAAATGCAGGATGTTCCATGCGATGCGTTGCCTCCAGAGGAAGAAAGGCAACCAGAACCTGATCCTGACTCCAGGCAAAATACACAGGATACTGATAAGATAGTTGAACCAAATAATGAGTATTATTCCGGAGAAAAAGATCAGGACAAAATGGACGTAAGTGAATCGTGATAAAGGTCCGGACAAATTAAACATAAAATAGAAATAACGTTGTAGTAGGGAGCCGATTATGTACACCAGTATGAAACAACAAACGACTGAAAACTAATTTCTTCTGACGCGAAACTTGTAAATACTATACACGAAACTTGTAAATATCATCGATTTATTAAAAAGACTTTTTTCTTAATTTGTGCAATTACCAACTTCCTGTTATACAATGAGATATAATAACTCCCAATTTTTAAATAGTCATTAGGCAAGTTTATTGTTTTATGTCAGACAGCATATTGTCTACAATGATACAACAATGACGATGAGGATGATATTAATAGTAGCAATAGTATTAATAGTAATAATAGTAGCAGTAGCAGCAGCAGTAGTAGTAGTAGTAGTAGTAATAATGATAGTAATAATAATAATGATAATAATAATAAGAGCAATAACGATAACGTTTCTATCTCTGTTTCGGGGCTATTTCGCTGTATCACAGAGAACTTAATCTTCACGAATATTTTCGTTCGTTCTTTACTATACTCAAAAAGTAGAACTTAAACGATGCTTTCTCGCCTCTCTAATAAATTTGCTGCTCGGCTTTCGTATAATATTATAATATATATATATATACTAAAAAACGTGACTAATACAATAAATTAGGTTTTCTCTTTTTTAAATTAAGGCGCTTCGTTCTGTACATTCGTTCTTAAAACTTTACAAAAGTTTCTCGAAAAATAATACAAGTAGAAAAATACTCACAGTATGAGAGGAACGGAAATATTTATCTCGACACTTGTGTCAGTTACAAAAAAATGCAAGACTTACGATAGGTAGAAAAAACCCTCTTGCATATAATGGAATTAATGTATTGGCTTTGCAATGGAGGCACTGAAACATATATATGATACATATTCACGCATAAGAAGACTCGATAAAGCTTGCATTTTTCTATATTCATCTTTTTCTCTCTTTTACAGAAGCACTTCTCTCTCTAGTTACTTCCTGTTTTTCTTTATAAATCCCTGCCTCTATTTCTTTGTCTCCGGTTCTTAACATATATATATAATATATGCATGTATATTAAAAACATTCAGTCTCATAGTAAAAAGCAATTCCATTTGGTGTCAGATTTATATGTCCCATTGAAATCCACACTCTCGCGATCATACACAGGCATTAGGCGTAGGCAGTGCTATAATCCAGCGATCCTTGGAAATCCAAAAAAGAAAAAAGTTCTTGGAAAGATTTTTATCCCTATAGAAAATTTGTTTTTTAGATGACTAGATGATCTTGTTCTTGATTCGTTCTCGGTCCAACGGTGAATTCTCAATGAGAGGAGGAACCGTCTTGATGACAGGAGACACTGAACCGAAAATTAGGTTTCGAAATGCTTGTAAATACTGGTCACATATGTCATAACTTGTTGCCAGTCAGGTCGCTCTAATTGACACATTTCCCCTATATTCTATGAATTAAGTAACTTCTTAGTAAAGTCTTTTTATTAAAAGATACACTACCACCCATAACCAGAGTGTGAATTTTTATGCATTTATGGGTAATTTGAAAGTGCAAAAATGCATAGAATGCATATGGTGTGAAAAAATATATATTTAACATATAGAAAGTATAATATCTGTTATAATACTTAATAGTTAAATTAATTTTCTACTTAAATTTTCTATTTAAATATACTCGCAATCTAATCATAATTTTGAAAATACAACAAAAATACCCACCAAGTGTCCAACTACTTATGGATAGTAGTGTACATAACAATCACACGATTTATAACTTACCAACGTAGTAGATATCCCAACGCTTTCCGCAGCGGAGAAAGCAATAGAAAAGTTTCTTCTCTTTTCCACTGGTGTCAACGTATCATATGGTACCTTGTGTGGAAGATAGGAATGGAGGATGGCGCAAAGAGCCAAACCGTCGTTCCACGAACTACTAAAATTCGTGATATCAATATTCCGGTAGCCCATAGTCTTGTTCTGGCACCATTTGAGCAATGCGTTTCGTTTCGAGCCTCCGTTTTTTATCAATCCACAAAGAGGATCTTTGCGCTCTGATAAGTCCGTCACGCTGTTGCGACGTACAAAGTCGATTGCCTTCGCGTTCAGTGCAGCAGAATCTAGCAATTCGCCAGGACTCAACACTACAGGTACTGTTGACTTTGTTTCTGTATTAATCATTGAAAATTTCTATAACATTCAAATGCTTTTGCAGAACATTGGCTTTAGAAAGCAACAATGTATGAATCAGAGGATTTTAAGAATAATCTTGTTTCAAAATTTTGAAAATAACATTTAAAAATAAATTACATGTCGTTACTTAGCATAGTGATATCATAATGTTTAAAAAGAAAATTACCTGACAGTGGTTTTCTAGTGATTGCGGTTTGGGTTTTATTATTATTCGTTGAGTTCGTCGTGCAAATTAAATTATTGATCTGCTGTTGATCACGAAGTGGGGCTTTTAATGTCATTATATCATTTGTTCCAATGGAATTAAGGGAGGACGTAGAACTGCTACGACTTCCAGGGCCTATGTATAAATTATTATATTAGAGTCATATGGAGATATATTGGGTGGTATAGAAAAATTCATCTATTATGTGTTTCATACCTGCTTTTGCTTGTTTTGTAGCATTCTCAATACTTTCTATTAAACATTTCACAGATAGCCTTGAATCCTGACGAGAAATATTAGCTTTCCGACGCGCGGCAATCTCCTGTTGAACGCTTGTCAACACACAGTGTTGAGTTTCCGTCGGTGTGCTTGCTGGCCTTTGTTGCGGTTGTTGAATCACTTTCTGGTTAGCTGAAAGATCAGAGAAAAACTGTACTACAATTGTACTTGAAGCAAAATCGCGTAACAAAAAAAAAGCAATAAGCGCTATGTTTACATGTAATAGGAAAGCACAAGAATGACAAGAAAGAAATATCTAGAAAAAACTTCAATCACTTTTTTCGATTCGTAGTTCTAAGGCCACAAGTATATTTACATTTACTTTGTGTTGAATGATACATAAATAGTTTGATGAGGGACGAAAAACATAAAAGCAAAATTTCAGGTCACAGACAAAAAAACTAGAAAACATAAATTAGAGATATATTGATTAATCCAAACAATAGTGAAAGGTGAGAGATTGGGGGGGGGGGGGAGAGAGAGCTAGAAAAAGTACATTTGAGACTAGCAACGAGAAAGGGTGTATTACAAGTGTTTAAACACATCTGTTTGCTAGAATAAAAATCCAGGACAGACAACGAGGGTTTGAACTCTGCAAATACAAGCAATCACGTTTCCACACTACTTTTTTGCGACTTACGGTCGCGTATTGTACCTATTTGTCGGCCTGGTCTCAGTTCCACATCCTCTATGATCGTCTCAAACTTCTCTCTTAAAGACGAAGTCCTCCCTATCAGAGATTTATCCTTGAACATTGAATCGCTACTATTCTGACCTATTTTTAATTCCGAGGTTGAGCTTAAGCTCTCATTTTGTATCTTCTTTTCATCCGTAATTACCAAACTATTTGTCTGAGACTCTATACTTGGTTCAGATTGAGACAAGTTCATGTTTAAGAATTTCATGCGTTTCAATCTATTTGCTTCGCAAAGAGTTAGATTCTTTCCAATCTCCCTTAATTCATTGTTGAACCCCAAAGTTCCACTAGTATTCTTTTGTGTTGAAATAGAATCTAATGCTCTGGTAGTTTCTTTTGAAAACGATATTAGATGTTCTTTTGGTGCGAGTCGAGAGGAGAATGGTGCCAATGGGGGATCTAAAGCAGATCTAGGTAAATTTTCCAGTGAAGAAAGAATAGAATATGTACTGTATTCTTCTCTTTCTTTATCTTTCCTTTTTTTAATATTTGCAAGAACCAAATCTTCTGATTTTTGGGGTAAGTAAGGTTCAAATGGAAAACTTTTTGGTCTTACAGATATTAAATCATTGGTGTCTCTGTAACGTATTGCACTTTTGTTAATGTAACCATTAAGAGGAATCAAATCTTCCTTTTGTCTTATCTTCCTGATATTACTATTATCCAAATGATCAGCAGAGTAAGTTCGTAAATTTAGATTGTCTAGGGATGTAGAAAAGGTTCGATTTTCTAAAGTAGAATTGAAGATATCTTGCTTGCGAGTACTGTCTAAAAGAGAGTCTACAACTTCACTGCCAGATCTGGATTCGCTTTTCTTCAGAAATAACCTGGGCTTTTTGTTTGAAGAGAAATCGCTCTTAGACTCTTCCTCTGATTCGTTAAATTTCGAAGTTCCGAACTGCGAAAGTAAAGAATTTTCTTTATCCCTTGTATCGGACAAAAATATATCTTTCATTTTAGGTTCGTTTGTGTGTTGAGATTCTTGGGTGCTGGTTACTTCAGAATTATCTGTATTTATCGAGTCATTGCTTGTTTGAGTGCTTTCTTGCAACACTTTCCTCATTTCCGGATCTACCTCAAATTTTAAATCATCCATTGCATTTTCCAATCCGGAATACACGTAATTTTTAGGAACGAAAAATCGACTATTAGAAATTTGAATACCATACGAATCTGTCCCAGCATTTTGAATGCCCTTTATGTTCTTCAATAAGGATGATTTTGCAATTTCATTTTCCTCTGAAGTTGATATATTTGATACATGAAGTTTTTGATAATCTTCAGAGGTCTTGAGAAACATCTTTGATTTTGTTCTTTTAAAGTTAGAAACCTCGATATTTAATGCCTCGTTATTGGAATCTAATTCTATCAAAGGTTGTTTTTCAAAATCATCAACAAGCTCCAGTATATTATCTTTTGATTCGAAGGAAGGACAAATCTCAATTTCTTCTCCAGAAATTAATTTGTCATTTAGTTTAATAGGATCCTTGGAATATAAAATTTCGCTACTATCATCGAATTCAGTATCTTCCTGATGAATTACTGAATTTAACTCTTTCAAGTCATCAATTTGCAAATCCTCTTTTTCATTTGGATCCAACTCAGACGTTTTTTTAAAAAGATTGGGTTTTAAAGCGCCTTTTCTGTACTCATGCCGCCTCTTTATAATGGTACGACCGCGTTTTAAGATATTGTTAGCCGGCTTGCGAGAATTTCCAGCAGTGCTACTGAAACTCTTACATTGAGGAACTGCAGTGCTGCCTGACATCCGAATGAAATTGAAAAAAAAAAAAAGATAACATGCATTGTATTAATCACTATACTTCTGTTCCTTGATCGTTTGTTAGAAAGTATCTTGTAAAAGTATCTAACATTAAATATCAATCATCTGTCCTAATACACTGATTGAACTTTGTCTCCCTATTATATCATAATCAATGTTACATTAAATATGATCGCTCTCTTTCCGTGTCTTATAACAGCAAAGTGTACCTAAAATAAGAGATTCCAAAGGTAGTTTACTTACCTTTATTCAGTTTATCGAGCTGAGCTTCTAATGCTCTCAGTTTATCCCTCTGTGCTTTATTCTCCATCATAACTCGCTCCAGCTCACTCTGAGCCTCCGTTTTAAAATCGTTCGCCACGCGAACGGTCATCAGGAGGTCCGTTTGAAACTGTTCCCACTCGGTAGCCTGTTCTTGCCTCAACTTACGTTCTTCAGACAACGCTCGCTCTAATTCGTACTGACGCGTTTGAGCTTCGCGTTCCGTTCTTTGAGCCTCGTTCAACGCGGCCTTTAACTCTCTTTTATCTTCCAGGTGCCTTTGACATTGTGCCTGCAACTCCGCAAGAGAATCTCTCACGAGTTGTAGTTCTGCACTCACGGATAACCTTTCATCCTTCAACTGGTTCAACCTGTATTCCAGGTCATCTATTGCTGACTTGGCATTATTACGCGCTACCTATAAAGTATTTAATTAATTCTTTACCCTTATACAGAATGCGGCATTTAAACGAGAATACGTATTTTATTTAATATAGAATATAAATAATCCTGGTGTAAAAAATAAAGAAACATATATTACTGGTATATAAAAACATATACGATTCCCCTAAAAAAGGATACAGAAGACTTTGAAATCTTATAAAAAGAAAGTAGTTGTGAGAATAAATTTTTCCTATCATTACATCTACATCATGAAATGGTGTAATTTTCTCACAAGAATTCTTTTTATAAAGTTATAAATAAAAGTATTCTCATTAAAATGCTGCATATGTTGCAGCTCTATATGTTAATTTTTTTCGCCATAGTGAGCATACTTTGTATTCTTCTTGAAGCTGTGAGTATTGATCCCTAAGACGGTCATGATCGCAATGCGAACGCGCCAACTGCTCTTGCAGGGCAGCCGCTTGCGTTTCCAAAGTGTCTTTCTCTCTTCTAGCAGCATCCAAAAGTTCATCTGCCTCGCTTTTGTTTTCCACTTGCCTCGATTGTTCTAATTCCTCGATTTTCGCTCGCGCATTTTCCAAGAGCGTGGCTAACCTACTGATTTCTATATTGCGATTTGCACCCTCTTGCCTAGCTTCTGCTAGTTCCATGTCCAGTTGCTTCCGTTCGATACTCGCCGTCTCCACCGAGGATTCCAAAAGGTGTACACATTTTGTTAATCGCTCTGTTTCCGCAGCACTGACCTCTGCAGCTGCTCGAAGGCTCTTCACTTCAGATGTTAGTTCCTCTTGTTTCTGCAGCAATGATTCTCGTTCTTCTTGTGCACTCTATAATTAGTTAATTTAATTAGTTAATTTAATACAATTGTTATAATTTGATGGTTTAAAGCTTAGTGTATTTACTTTTAGAAGGTCTACTAATTTCTGTTCGCGTTCTGTATTATACCCTTTGGAAGATTCCTGTGGTTGCTCCTCCCTTAACAATAGACCTTGTAATGTGTCAACCTTGGAACGGGAGTCTTCAAGCTTCTCTGTTTGTCTACAGAGCGATTCCAACAGCACATCTTTCTCTTCTGTTAATCTTTCATTGTCAGCTTGTAGTTCTGTAAGCTGTGCCTATAAATAAGAGGAATATTATAATTACTATCTTATATTGTTCTATAAAGTTTTTGATTGCTAATTGCACATACTTGTAGATCGCTTAATTCTTGTATTGTTGCCTGTAACTCTTCATTTGTTGAATAATGCGTTTCTTCCATTTGCAGAATTCTATCTTGCAAACATGCGACAGAAACCTCTGATACAGAACTAGAAGAATGCTTGTCCCAATCTGGGGTGGTACACTGAGCACTATCTTGGGATATGGTGATAGGTGTGGATCCTTCATCTTGGGGGATTGCTATTGATGCTGGTGCAGAATTGTGTAATCTTGAAGCATCCAGAAGTAACTGTTGCTTCTCTGAATCTGACAAGGGAGAATGTGCAACGTCTCTGAGTCTTGCACGAAGAGCTTCGTTCTCTTCTGTAAGGCGGTCTAACTCCAAACTATGCTGTTCCTACAATTAAAAAAGATCGAACCCTATTATTCATTACAAATTTTCAAATACACTTACTTCAAGCAAGTATACAAATATACGAATCATATTATTACGTTGTTATAACATTTTTTGTCAATTTTTCTCTCTTTTTCTTTGCCGTTTTATTTATATTAAAAGCACGATACCAAACGCTTACGTAAACGAGAATATGGTAACCGATAGTATTCTAATTACTTGGGCTGACTAGTATGATGAAACGTAATATGCTTAATCGTACGATATATGTGCTATGACAATGTTGAGAAATCTAAGTTTCTAATTCGAAGCGAACAATTCTTATTTCCTTCGATCTCTTGATTATGCGGCGAATAAATGTCAACATTTTAGGTTAGGTCTACGAAATTCAACCAAACATCTCGCAACTTTCTAAATGAGTGATGGTTGTCTATTTATGACTCTTTGAGGAAGTGTAAACAATTTATAAAGGAAGTTGTTCCTTGTCGTTTACCGTAGACGTGGAGAAACAACGTTTTTTCATAGCGTTCGCGGTCGTTTCACTTCACAAGTTTCCTTCCTCCGTAAACATCCCTCTTCCTACGCCCTCTGGCTATCCTTTAAATACGCGGGATAATGTTTCAACCCCTTCATGAAAAAACAAAAATTCAATACGAAACAGAATATTTATTTATTTTAGGAAGATCAATTTTTTCTGTCACTTTTTATAAGTATGGTTAATGGATGCTTTAGTTTTCACTATCTTTATTTTATTAAATACATTTATAATAAAATTGAATCTTTTGTTTTTTACAGTTATCTAATGCTTTCACAAAACTTTAATTAGCGGGAAAAATAATCCTAACTTTTTTTGGTAAGTATGTAATTACCATCTAGATTTATAAAAGAGGATCACAAATCATTTTTATAAATGATAATGTTTTCGATAGACTATTTGTAATTAAGTGAACTTGAAAAATTGTCGGGAAAAATAATCCTGACCCTCTATGGGTAAGTAATCAACTATATTTACAAAAAGGAGATCAACGATCACTTTCATAGATTGTAGATTGTATTTTTATAGATTATTCATTCAATAATCAAATATTATGTAATATTGAATAGTGAATCTAATAAGTGAACAAATGTGTTTAATTATTTCAGACTTAAGACTGTCTTAAATTATAAGATTATACTGAGTGATTGCATAACATCCGCTTTTCATGATACCAGTAAGCATGGCTAAAGGGTAAAAAAAGGATCACCCACGTTCACCTTGAATCGTTGTTAATGTCGGTAAATAACCTGCTCCATCTCGTAGAAACTGCCCTCGAAGACGATCTCCTGTGTTTGTTTTCCTTGTAAGGTCAATGATGTTAGACGAGAATGGGGATTTAAGTGGGAGAAGTAGATCCACACGTGAGGTAGAACAACGGAAAGAGAGGAGATAGAGAGAGACCGAAATGAAAGCAAATAGTACAATAAATAGATACACGAATCTTTCAATACATACAAACTTTTATCTATTAATTTTGTTTTAATGTAAGTTTGAAAAATTGATATTTCCACCATTTTCAAAACTGACTTTAAATAAGATGTGTGTCTTGTTAATTACTGGAAATAGATGTTTGTTCAACACATCGTAAGTAACTTCTTCAACGCTCATTTATAGTTCGTTAAAACTGCTATTAGCTGATGGATATTTCTAAACGGACATGTATTAGATTGTTTAGAAAATCTGTAGCAAAAGTTAAGAAAAATGTATATGTAATTCGAATTTTTACCATTTATAACTTCACAACTTCTTTCTCGAAGAATTGATCGTCTTTTCCATTTTAAAATAAATTTTGCAATGACTACTGTAAATAATGATGAAAATACTGTGTTTGGTAATTAAATCAGATAGAGATGAACATTCCAGCTACAGTTTAAAATTTGTTGGACATATGAGATATAACAGTATTTTTTTACTGCAAAAAAGAAACCTGTCTTATTGGCAATTTTCGATGAATCTTTTTAATTCATTTTAATATCCAATTCTTCTTTGTTGAAACGCTTCATAATTTGATAGAAATTCATAATAAAAATGCTACAAACTTTTTAAATGACCCAAATAGATATTAATCAATTTAGTGTAGATATAAAGAGTAAAGGGAAAAACAGAGAACGTCACAAAATAGCTTTATCGAGAAAATTAAATTTTAATATTTTAGTCCACTAGGAAAGAAACAACATTCAATAAATTGAACTGTATTTTTCACACATAAAATGAAATTATATCTTACTTAGATATCGTACAAAAGAACGATTAATAAAATATTAATTACTTTTACCTGTGTTTTGTTCCAACACAGAATAGACATTCCCTGTTTTTAACCAGTACACCAAATTCTTAGGACTATCTTATAGAGACATTTTGAACATTATAATCATTGTGATCTAATAGTATTGCACTCCCAATTATCATAAACAAAATGTGTTAGAAAATGGAAAATCACGAAAAATAGACATTCCTCGTTATTTTCCTTTACTCATTAGGAAGGTTAAGGTTAAAATAGGAAAATTACCTTGAGAGAGGTGAGTTCAGCGCGTAGTTCGTGAAGATGCTGAGCATCGCAAGATGCCTCACGTAGATTCGACTCGAGTCGTGCGTGGTCCTTGCGCAACACCTCGATCTCACGCTCCAGCTCCTGCATCCTGGACCCCTTGCCGGGTCCCTTTGGATTGAAGCTACCCTTAGCGTTCCCTTTGGCTCCTTCCTTACCGAGGGAGCCCCAGTTGCCTACCGATGGGTTTTCGTTCTTCGCCTCAAGCGAGGAGGCACTTGGCGCCTGACGCAGCGGGATCTGTTGCTGTTGTTGCTGCTGCGACTGCGTCGGCGGTTGTTGTTGGCCTCTGCGAAACAGCGATCTGAACTTCATCATGGTCGCTCTTCACACTTCACTGGACACTTAATCGAAATTCCAAAACCATCATTCCCGAAAACACGAACATTTATTATCCTCTCATCGTTCAGCTAACGACATTATCATAATGTTCAATTTATAATTATTATTCACTTTACAAACCGATTACGTTAGATAAGATCATTGAACAAAATTATTTATACTCCTACAAGACTTATTTAAAGTCTCCATTGTATTCCATTTTACAGGTAACACGATCCCAATCGATAAGAATTTCATCTCGGGGATCTATTCCCCTCACAAGGACAAACTTCATTAGCAACAAATATACATATTAGAGATAATCTAGATTCCCTATAATCAATGCTTTTACGTTATACACAATAGCCTAATGAAAGAAAATTTTTAATACAGTTGTTTTTTACTCTTTTTGTAGGATAGCATAGATGTATCTATACTAAGGTTTACGGTGAAATTCTACAGAATGCTTTGTAAGGAAAATGTGCTACTTTCACGTCGTCGAATTAACAACATCGGATTTCAAGTATAACTAGTATACACGAGGAAAAGTTTCTTCGACTTCTTTTTTCTTCAAACGAGCTTTCTCGATCCCTGAACGATGTCACTTGAAGTTAAGGTTACACGACGAGGGAAAGACGAAATCGTTTAGCAACAGCGTGTGACACGATCCCGAAAAGGAATTCGAAAATTCGTATACGAGATGCGACGACCTCGAGCCACTTATCGAGGTCTATGTGTCTCTCACGATCGTTTACGTATTCCAGCCGAGCACGTACGGAGGATTCGGCTGGATCTTAGCCTCCGACGGCGACCACTTGTTGCATCGACCGGCCGACCTCCGTGGCGCGAGTGTATTTCTTCTCGATGTTTGTTCGAAAGATACGCTTGCATTCTTGAACGTCGAATTCGCCAGATAGAAACCTTCCAAATGAATCCCCGATGAAACCGAGCGACCAAGCTTCGTTCAAAGTTTGAACTTCAAGCACATCGGTAGTTTAAAGCCACTTGCGAAATTCCAATCATTGATAATTCAACGTTCTATATGTATTATGGTACATTCGTTAGTTTTTGGATAAAGAATTTGAAATTCGAAACTGAAACTTATTTGTACTATCGATGATATAATTCTTTTTTGTATGATTTGAAGAACTTTCCTTTGAAGAACACAGAAAAACAACACAGCCTCTACAGCGGTGCATCGAGCACTGAATACGAGTCTCGACTTGTGTCCCCTCCAGAATAGTCTACCCCACCACGGGCCCCGACCATTTTGCTGGACGAAGGGCTTGAGAACGCGTCTAGGCGTCGAATATATACTTGGAAGTTACTGTAGCAAACGATGATGCTGCTAATCCTTTTCAGGATCCACTTTTGATACACACAAAATATGCTCTTTATCTAAAGAGCGATTATTCTCATTTTTCTATCTATGACGAATCGTTATCAGGCTATCGCAAGGACATCATGATGTTTATCATACGGACGAAATATACCGTGCGACAGTAGTGTGAGGTAGTGAAATTTCAATTGCATAAGATTGCTTCGGATTTCTCGCGAAATGAAAGATTCATTGAGAACAAATGGAAGCTGTTTAAAGAAGAAAATTAAGAAATAAGTATAGAGAAGCACTGATTCTTAAAAAATATTTTACATAAAATATTCTTGCGAGAATTAGGAACTTCATAGAGCCATCTACAAAGTTTGAAATGTTGAAATTTCACGCACTTTCAGCAAGAGTCCTGTTAAACCGATCGAGTCGCCGATGGGGTTTCGATCATTCGATTTCTTGTTCGATTTTTTCACAACGAAGATCCCTGTAACCGCAACAGCGAGAGAAGATGAAAGAGAAACAAAGATAATTGGCGAGGATCGTGGTGGGGCTTAAGACAGCCTGCGCCAACTCTCTGGGAACGAGTACATACGCCGTCGAAGATGGTTAGGCGAGTACAGAGGGGCGAGGAAGAGGAGGTAGAAGCTGCTTAAGGAGGCCACGGAATCTGCAGACGTCTCACCGTCGACCAGTTTTCTCATACGGTCGACATATGGTATGTACCCGGTGGCCTAAACTTCCACAGGATAAATCTCTACCTGAGGTGAGCCCTTGACCTACCTTCTAATGCAAAACTGATTATTACAATCAACATATATTATCAGATGTTAACTCAAAAACATTATAGAATGGCGTTCATATCATTTCTTAAATCCGTTTCCCATGTATGTACATAGATTCTGAATTCTATAGAATAAGGAGATCTAAATACTAGTCTAGACTAGTATAGCTGAATTAGTATACCAAGCTTGTGTGAGCTAAGTCCGACGACATGACTCAAGTCTTGCCAAGGTCTGGGTTAAATATAAGTCTAGGCTGGGTCTAGGTTGAATCTACTTATATTATCGAAATGAAATTTTATATTTCTGCTAATATTTGTAACTTGGGTTACGCGAGAGTTATCCAAAATTAAAATGGAACAAGATGGTTCAGAACGCGAAAAACGAAATCAGTCTCTTTGGAATGTCCGAATCGATGACTCGACTCTAACGACTGTAATCTGATAAGGATCGATTTCAAGGTAAGTTAAATAACGTGGACAAAATGCAATGCTGTGCATATACCTGATCGCATTATAAAGCTAACACATACGTAAAGCAGGCTTATTATGGACCTATTTTCGTGACACTATGCAACGTGCGCATACGTGTCATTATCAGACCCGTATTGGCGCTTTTCTATTCAGTTTAGCGGAAATACAACGCTTCCACTTCGTCATCGCAAATATCTTCAGGCATATAGACGTCGAGGCTGCGGAAAAACGATCCAAAAAAAAGACAAGCAGAAATGCGTCTAAATATACATGGTCGCGATGCGATGTTGGAAAGTATCCTGGCTAGCGTCCACTGGCGCCGAATCTAAAAAAAAGTCTGGGGAATACACGTTTGGCAGATTTAATATAATAAGCTCGTTGTACGGGGTGTTGCGAAAATTCCTATGAATAATCATTCGATTCAGTGTTTCTTTTCTTTTTATATGTACATACAGTGAATCACAGAAGTATTCGAATACTTGTATATACATTTTATGAATATATTATGTTGAAATTTCATTAACACTGTCATGAGACTATTGCGAGTAATATCATAATAAATATAATCAATATATACATTCCTGCTTCAAATTTTATCAATACAATCATGACAGTTGTTTTCATTACATGATAGTGATATTTCAAACTGTTTTACAAAATAAGTTCTCAATTTTTATAAGTTACTACATATTCATAACGAAATCTGAAGAAAATGTTTAATTAAAAATCAATTAAGATCTTTCTTTTTCTTTGGGTGGTATCCTAACCTACTTCACCGACACGTTACTTTGCTCGATCTAAATAATATTTACTGGATTATGTGGAATACCTGTTGCACTTTATAAATACATACATACATATCTCTCCGTGAGACTAAAGAACAGAAGGAACAATGAGAAGAATTCAAATATCTCATCGAGCGATCAACCCGTTTGAATATTATGTTCTCCTAATTGTCTAGAACAACATATAATTGCGTCTAGCATGGTTTAACATTTCCCAGGCGTACGAAGGTGGATGCGTTGGTAATATCAATAAGAGAATGTCCGCTACAATGTAGACACGTCGGCTTGTCGATGCACCTAAACGTTCGCGCGTTGTTCATTCCTCGATTAATATTCCATATAACGTTCCTATGCAACAATTTACGTCATTGCGTTCCTCCAGACGCCATTAGATTGATTGAACATTTCTTATCTCGATGGTTCTTCAGCCCTTCGATTTGTTCTGCTTCCCTCAACATTTGTTTAACTGACCTTATAGTTAACTCTCGTCATTCTAACTTTAAAGAAAAGGTATCCAATTCTTTGTCTCTTTCTATTCGAATCAGAATACGAAAATAGAGCGAAATATAAGTCAGACTGTTCGGTAAACGAGATCAAGGCTGATGGAACGTGCTTTCTCTGAATCACCGTGACATCAAGCGTTTAGCTTGATCGAACTAACGAGCTTATAAACCTCTTTCGCGAATTGTCACGTCCAAGGAATTGCGTCGCTTATAACATGGCCTTATCTGTGGCTCAAGGAGACGCAAAAGAGATATCATTATCGCCAGGTGTAAGTGTAGGAGGTTCCATCGCTCATGCATACTTTATGACGTGATCGACTCGTGTAATAGCATTCGGTCAGACAATGATTTCGGCGAATTCTTGTCTTCGGTGATTTGTAGGCGAGAGAAAGGAGCTATGGATTTTTTTGCGGCGACACTGTAAGATAAGGAACGATGTGAGATGTCGGTAAATTGGACGGAAATTTAAAAAAGGTCGAACTTTGTTTTGGGACACACCGAATTTGTGACTTCATTTCTTAAATCTTTTTATCATTTTTTAAGTTCCTTTTTAAATTACTATACACTTTACAAAACAAACTTTACTTACAACAAATATAAAACCCTATGCACGACGTAGACATGAATAAAGTATACTTAAAATAAATAAAAAAGTTGAAAAAACTTTTTCGTAACATATAGTGCAAAATAGGAAAGTTTGAAATTGATACACTATGAATTTTAGTAATATCTGTATTAAAAATTTTTAATTTTAAATGTCATCTATTCTGTGGCATTGCTCTTATTAAATACATATCCATTTTGTAAAATTATGATATCTTTTTTTGTATTTTTTATTCTATAAACTTTCTTTTGTCCGCCACTATATGATAAAAATACTAGTTTTAAGATATAGGTATCGTTATTTTAAACGTTATACATATATACGTATTCAGTGTGCTCCAAAATGAAGCTCAGTCGGTAAAAATGACGATGATCGGTGACGACAGAATAAGCAAAGGAAAAAAAATACGCAGGCGTATTTTCGTCACGCGGCTGCGATACGCTTGATACAAACATTTATATCCAAAGCAAACAGCGATTGTTGCAGTCGTCTTGTGCAAATATTGAACAGGCAATGATTACAAGGCTGGAATGTGGGTTGTCTTCCATTTGATTCGGTTCGAATTCTGGATTCTTTTTTGGAAGTGGCTGATAAACGATTACGAAGAATAGATAAAGGCCGTGGTGCGGAGTTGATGTTGATTCCTCGGTTAGCTTATGCATGACGTCACTCTGTTCCCCGTTTTCTACCAATTGACTTTGCCCTTATTCAAAGGCCTTTTTAGAGCGTCTCGTCGCAAGCTTCTATTATAGTGATTCCATTCATAATAGCCTCTGTCTGTATCTTTTAGAAATATTCAAAGTTTGTCAGACCTAAGTGTACCAGTGTATATTCAGAAATTTCGAAGCGAAAGTTAAAATAGATTTAGCTAGAATAAACTTATATACAACATTTAAAGATATATAAAGTTATATAAAACATTTTAAAATTTCATTGGCACTGAACATAAATAATTTACCAATTAATTTGATAGTTACAAGCTGTAGATTATACAGTTCTTTCTTACAATTTTATATCAAAGAGGATAATTAGGTAATTTGTAATTTGAAAGGATCTAGATATTAACTGTGGTTGTTAAAGATTATGCGTGCTATCTGTTGCATGAGGTTCATTGATAACTGATGGCGACTTAAAGACTTCACTAACGCGTTTACTCGGCTGAACACCGTTCTATGGTGGATCGCCGTAAATACAAAGAAGTTATCGGACTGCAACGAGTAGCTCATTGACTTTTGATTCACTGGGTATGTAGGTCGTCCGACGTCGACCAAGTACCGCTCTCATTGTCAGAGTGGGTCGTCGATCCGTCGAACAGTCGCCACTTTAGAGACCCCGTAAGAATCGACCTGTGCCTTTCTTCTCTCTCTCTCTCTCTCTCTCCTTTTCTCTGTATTAGCGTAAAGAGCCGCATCTTTAGATCTTAATTAAGAGACGACAACGAGCAGACATTGTTGACTGACTTTACGCCAAACAACTGTATACTCTCCAGGAGATATCACTCGCGGACTTCAACTTTACTACGGATATATATTCTCGTTCATAAATATTAGGACATTTGCTGGATTTATACGAAATATGACATTTAATCTAGAATATCAAGAAGAGAATTAATCAATTAGAGTTTTATATTTATGCAAGATTTTAATGTATTTAAGAACTCTTCAGGAAGTGGTGGTTATAGGAGAAAAATGAGCGTGACTTATCTGATGTAATGGAGAGGTTGATTTATAATCACCTGGAACAGGATTGGACCAGTTAGTAGGTTAGAATGGACCTCTTACGTCAAACAGCATGATTCAGAGGGAAATGTTAGAAGGAAGAAATGTATACAGGTTGGTCAGACTAACCAGATATCCCTGAAAGAATAATGAATCGATTTAGTTACTATAATTTTGTATGTATGCGCGAGCAACAGATTAGAATATACAGTGGTTCATGAAAGTGTTCCACCATTTATAGAAATTTTTTATGAATATATTATGTTATGACTCTTATGATTCTATCGTTAAATTTGAAATAAATCAGAAAATATATGTATATAATATGAAAATTATGCGTCCAAGTATGCATTACAGTATAATGTAGTCCTAGAAATTGTAAAAGCATAATGAATTATCTATTACAAATAGACTATTCATGGTGTCTACCAATTTTTTCACTAAATATACATTTGCAACAAATGTATATTTTGCAACTCTATATCAATTTTTAAATTGATTCCAAATTTTACCGATACAATCGTGATAGCCGAGTCTCATGAGAGCGTCAATGAAATTTCAGAATGTTTTATATAACACGTACATATAATAAATACATGAAAGTTTTCTATGGTAAATCTTCAAAGACTTTCGTTAACTACTGTATCGATGTAACGATGTCTAATTATACAGGATTCAAATAAAACGTCCTGAAAACAACCATCAGGAGTAATTATGAATAATAGTTTATAGGAGGAACCATGATGTGATAACACTTGCTATCGAGAGAGCATAGTGTCCAAAAAGCTGGTCGATTTCATTAAGAAGTTGTTGGATGAAGTCAATGAAGTCACCAGGTATGGTGAACCAATCGAGAGTAATGTATAACCCCCTGATTTACATTCGCACGTGTTCTCAAGGCATCATGAGGTGACTTTTGGAGAGTCCTTTCGGCCACTCAAGTCTGGCGGAGGTGTTGGCGGTCTCCGTCACAAAGAACAGGAGGAAAGGAAGGAAAGTGCAGCCAGTGCAAAAAAGGAACTGTTTCAAAGCGCGGTAGCACTTTCTGCGGACCAAAATTCGCCTGCTTAGCAGCGTAAAGCTATTGCACGTAACAATCAACTAGCGTATCTTGACAGTAGGAGAAAGTGTACTCTATACAGTCCCGGACTTCCACTTTTCTAACTCACGCAAACCAAATCTTCGTCTGTGGAAAACGCAACAAGTGAAGTCTGGCTTATACTAATTTTTATAGAAAGTAGAGACGATAGAAAAGTTAGAAATAGATATAGTGGCTTACGAAAGTATTCGAAAACTGTTAGAAGCTTTTTATGTACATATATATTATACAAAACATTTTGAAATCTGATATCGATCAAATTTGAAATAGATTAGGAAGACTATTATTGACTTAAGATTTCCACGATGGTTTTTTGAATTCATCATATTTGGTCTTCAGGTTATCAATCGTGTTATATATTATTTTGTAAGCCGATCTTTCGTGAACGTTGTAATTCACTTCTTCAGGGTTATCCTGAAACTGAGCTTTTCCAGGTATTTTTTATGGTCGTGTTCAGAACACGATTTCCATTGGTCAACCAGAGGCACTTCTTTGACCATAAAAAGCATTAGCAAAATCTGGAAATACTCAGTTTCAGTACAACACTGAAGACGTAAAATACAACGTCCACGAAACGTCGGCTTACAAAGCAATATATAATATGATTGATAACCTGAAGATCAATTATGAATAGTATTCATGCCGTATACTAATTTTCTACTGAGTGTATATTTGCGATATATGTCTTGTAATTTCTATATACATGTCCAATTAATACGGTAGTACAATAATTACAATGATCGTGTCTCGTTACGGTGTTAACGAATTTTCAAAAAGTTTTGTAGAATGCATATAATATATTCATAAAAAATACTGTGGTCGGTATACGAGTACTTCTGTGAACCACTGCTTTTTTGATATAAAATTATGATATTCGTCTGTTATGTTGCACATACATGTACGTTTAACAGCGTACAAGTAACATATGGCATCGAGAAATGATCGGGAAAGAAGCGTGTATGAGGTCACTGAACCTTCCTATGAGCTAACGACGCATCGTACGTATCCCTTTTCTCTCTTTTCGCGTTCGTTTCGGTTTTTTCCTGTTCCGTAAAAGAGAGGAGGCCGCCACACGCGCCTAACTGGCAAAACGTGTCACATGGCTCGCATCATTGTGAGAGACGCATGGTTTGTGGTAATGGTAATCCAATCGCCGGAGACTTGTTCGACTTGAAACTCACTTGTGGTGTCGCTCCTCTAGCTTCGCCTCGTGTCTGCCAGGCCGCTCGACTTTTCTGCTCGTTGGCCTTTTCGGGCTGAAAAACGACGCGACCACGTCCCGCTTTTTTCCCGTGCCGGCCGGTGGCTTTGGTTCGGGTTTCGATCTGAAATTTTCAATAAAAACGCTGTTTTTATATTTAGGAGATATTACAGAGACGAGAATTTGTAAAATCGAGCAAACACGATTCGAATACGATCTTTAATTTGTAACTGGATTGTGAGTAACCTAAGTTATAAATTTAACAAATTGAAATTTGTGTACTTGTATTCTAAATTTGTATATTATTATATTTTTAACCTGATATAATACGTTAAATACAATGTATGTCACGGAGACTTCAATTACACATATATTACAAAGCCTATGGTTGATTGCAACAATCCTGTTGCTACATGCATTACAAAGTGACAAAGCGTATTAAATTTTCATGAGCGAAAGAGTGGACAAAAACGATGCATACGATCACCGAATCATGTAAGATTTCTTCAAGAAATATGCAAATGACTAATAAAGGATTGTGCAACACGTAGGCGCGTTAACACTCCTACCTGCGCCCACAACAATCGCATGAACAGCGAACTTATTATCGAATTACAGTGACGAGGCTCCTTTACGTCTTTTTCATTCCTATTTCTACATTTCTATCTGTAAAAATTCGCCAGTAACTATCACTATACGGTTTAATCGTCCTAATTCTGGCTATTTAAATACAGTTCCTTTTTTTATAAAAAAGATTTTTACAAGAAATAAGGAAAGATTTTTAACTCTCATCTAATCATTGACCCACTGCAGAACATAACAATTTGAGACAAAATCACATGATTTCTAAATTATTAACTTAATTTAGTTTTATTACTAATCCCTATCACAGTGAAAATACAAGTAAAATACAAAATAAAATGAAATACCCTAAATACATAGTAATACATTTACTATGCACAATAGCACTATTTGGAGGTTAAATTTTAAATCTTAATAAAATCCTTTAAGAGTTCCTTTCTCGAGTTTCCTTGATTGATATTTTTTATTTTGCTAATAAAATGAAGTTTTTAAAAAAGAGACTAGATTGAAATTGTCAAAGTTAACTTAATATAGCGTAGAAAAGTGAACTTGTACTGTTATGGAATTCATGGGTCCAATTACTAAACCTAATATATATACATATATATATGTACTATCAGTTTGGTGAGCCACAAAATACAGAAACAGAGATGACAGATCGAAGAAACGTAGTAGGTTAGATCTAGTTTCCTTAAAGATCGTAGGATTTTCTTGTGTCGTTACCAGTTACCACAGACTCGTTCTCTGCAATTAAACGAGATTAATCTTTGACCCATTTAATCTTGAGCATTTAATGAATTGCGTGATCTCAACTACAATGTGTCTCCTTAAAAAAGAATGTGAAGGAACTTGAACGGATTTAAAGTGTCCAGCAATTATGACATGCATCGAGATGTGACCAGATGATGGGTCAGTTTCATCGCTGACCGCTGGTCAATGCCCCCAGTCGTTCGATCCATTTACTAAGAATGGGGATCTAGTGAATCGGATCGATTTCATTTCGTGTCTGTACTTGGCTAATGCTCTCTTAACGTCTTACGTAAACTGCCAGTAACAAGTGGTCTTAACAAGGAAAAAAAGGAACCGTTACTGGTTTCTTTACCGTAGAATATTTTTCTATATCTGGTCTGTGGATACCTATACAAATTCATATTTTGATGGAAATGATATAAATAATAGAATCTATTTAAAGATTTATATCACACATTAGGTATTATCAACGAATATACTGTATTTATGATATTTTATATACATTATATGTATTCTATGCATTTGTGTATTTTTAAATTTTCCATAAATGTATAAAAATCCGCAGCCTGTCCATTTATGCGCATAAACTGATCTTACATTTCAAAACTGAAGGGCGTACGGGGAAAAACGGGAACTGTCCATTTTTATTAATTTTCTATTCGGTAACGCATTCTATTGTGAAAACTATCAAATCACAATAATCACAATATTCAAAATGTTTCCGTAAGATAACGTTAAAGATCCGGTGTATTGATTAAAAACCGGAAATGTCCACGCTGTACTGGAACGAGACACAGACAAAAATAATTAATATTTTATTAGTCATTTCTTTGTATGACATCTAAGTAAGGTATAAACTTTATTTTATGAACAATGCAGGTAGATTCATTGAATGTTGTTACTTTTCTAGTAGACATAGATATTAAAACTTAATTTTTTCAATAAAGCTATTTTGTGACATTCTTTCTTTTCTCCTTACTCTTCATTTATGCACATAAACTAGGCCTAATATTATCATAAAAAGTAGACTTGATAAGAGTAGACTTATTAATACCATATTTCTCTTAGACTGGATACCATATATTTGATATTATCTTATAATAATTTAGAATCAAGAAATCGATAAAAATTTTATAGGGAAAGAAAAAATTATAGGGGACACCCGGGTTTGAACCGGGGACCTCTCGATCTGCAGTCGAATGCTCTACCACTGAGCTATATCCCCAATTTGATCTCAGTTTCCAAAATGGCGCTACACTTAATCCAACAAACTGGTCATAAATAAATTTTTCCCAATAAATTATACTATTTATCCAGATTACAGAATAACCGATTCAAGTATTTTTAGAAATCTGAGTTAAAATTACTTTATAATGTACTTAATTGGAATCAAATGAATTACTGTTAGTACAGTCCAGTAAAGCGATTGGTAGAGAGAAAGCGACGCCAATGGCTGCGACAGGTAGATAACGGAATTTCTGGAAAAATAATCGCTCGACCGGTTTCTCGATGCGTAACAGACAAGACAGGGTCTGTTGAAGGAAGCCATTACGATTGCGGTAACAAGCCAGGCTTCGGCCCCACGGCTTCCAATGTTTATTACATTAACCAACGAGTTTACCGCCAAGCCGACTACATACTATCGCCATCTATACGTCAACTTTTCGTATTTTCATTGTTATCGACTTACATCGACAATGTAGGAATTTTCAAAAATATATTATCGTTTGATCAAATGGAAAAATGAAATGAAATGCTCTGAAGTAAACAAACACACGTTTGTTTCGCAATAAATGGCAAAGTATACAGGCGACTTATATAGGCGCCGAAGCAGAAAAAGCGAAAGCGAATTCCTAGTGTATATATCGTTTTTAACTAGCTTTCACTCTAAACGTAACGCAAATGAAAAGCTTATCATAGAGGAATTACATTTATTAGGAATTGTATTTAGTGACTAAATTTCAATTAGTTCTAATATAACAATTCATATCTTAAATGATTTTGGCTACGAATAACTAAATCTGCGGATATTTATGTATTTTTATATTTTTATGAAGATAATTAAAGAAGTATAATTTAAATAGAGATTTGTTTACCAAATATCATAATAAACACTGTTTTGGATATTTTATATATTTTTGCATATTATGTTCACTGTATGCATTTTTGCATCTTCAGATTTCCCATAAATGTATAAAAATCTGCAGCCTATGAATAACTTATTATTAAAATTTTGTTGTTTACTTGTAATTATTATTAATTTGCGAAACATTTTTTAATTGTTTTCGGTATTGTCAACTTTACAATTAGTACTAGATAGTAAATATCAGTGACGTTCATAAAAATTGATGATGGTTGAAAATCACCAAAAATCGTTAGTGGTAACAAAAGAATCTTATCGCTATCCGTAATAGTTAATGGTAACCAAAAACAACTTCAGTCACCAGTCACAATTATGGTCACCAGTAACCAACAAAATTTTAATTATCTATAATAACTATTCTTAACTAAATTCATATAAACTAATCGTGGGATACGATCTTTAATGCTATGCCCGTTTTAAATTTATGTTATAAAGTTATGATCTCTGAATGTAATTGATTCTTATAATGGCACAACAAACAATTGGTACTCACCGGGCTTTTGTGGACTTGTTCGTGATTGGGATAGAAGTGGCTGTTGCCCGCTTAAACGGTGCCCGCCCTCCCGAACCCACGGACATTCCGCTTCGAGCCTGTGACAAACAGGAAAAGGCAACCAATTAATACAACACATACAACCAGATTTAAGAAAATATAATTAAACGGTACATCGTTCCCCCACTCGCCGTAAACCACTCTCGAGAGTATCTGATCCGAGTACATGTGAACGCACGCAAACGTCTTTGGATTAATAGTACAGGTGCAGCGTTGAAACCGCAAGTGTGACATCCTTGACAAGATATCTTCTCTTACGAACACGAATTCGATCTGTTCACGCAGTGGATACGTATTAACTGTGGCTACCAACGAAACATGCACTAAATAATTATAGAAATGAAGGCCGCCACTCGACAACGCAATACTGGCGCATCTAACATTTTCCACAGTACGCGAATATACATATATACGTATGAACTAGGTATACATATTTTGAGAAGGACGGAACCCAGAGATTCTCTTTGAATATTAGAATTATACTTAAGTGGCTACAAAAAATTTTTACATATCATATCACGTATTTTTTATAGTATTTATATAATATGTCATTAATTAAGTCCATGTATATTAAATTATATCATTTAGTAGCATGTCTAGTAACACTTATAAGTACGAAAATTTAGTACTATGAAAACGAAATATAGGACCTAATAAAAAGACGTTTAACCAAAAAATAAGGCTATGTAGGAATATTCTTTTGTAGCCACTAGCTACTGTACGTATATGCATATGTACCGAGTTCCCTCCTAAAGCGTCCAATATTTGTCGAAACATGTTGTTTGGTCCACGTCCACTACTAGGATCGATATAACTTTTCTGATACAAAAAGTCCCAATTTATTAATTGATCACGTCACAACTTTCACCGGGATCACAAACAAAACATTTCTTAACCTATAATGCACGTAGTTCACCCATAACATCTTCCATTAGGACTACACTTCTCAAGTACACAGAAAACACGACGGAATTCGAGGTGATGCGATAAGAAGTAAATCGGCTGCGATAAGTCGAGAAATATCTACGAATACACGATGACAGATAATATATTGTATCGACTTGTTCGAAAGCTATTATGAATTACGTTATACAAAACATTTTGAAATTTTATTAGTATGTATTATATATTAATAAAATTTGAAACGAATCTATAGATTATGTATATAGAAGTTATTATGTCTCAATTACCGAATATACATGTACATACTTACATTATTATTTATATTTATAATATAATCTACACTATAATATAGAATATTTTGCATAGCAGTTATAATACAATATTATAGTATTTAGGAGACTCATTCCGGGGTCATAGACAAAAAATGGAATACTCTACAAACTTGTAAAAGCTATTTAACGCAATCAATTACCAAAAAAGTTTTCAAGAAAAGACTGATGAAATCATACATACGTATATGGCAAAAGTTCGAGTTCTAGATAAATCTTTCTTAACTTTCGCTAAATATTTTCCAAACCTGATACATATATATTTGGGAATATTTGCTAGCTAATAGATAAAGCAGCGTTAATATGTTATAAATGAGCGTTGAAGAAGTTAGTTACAATGTGTTGAAGAAATACCGGTTCCCAGGAGAACTGGTGAGACCCAGTGGATTTTCAGCGAATATGCACTTGGGAGAGTTTCAATCAGAAGGGTACACGTCCGTATACGTAGCTATAAAGGTTCATCGAACCTCGCCTCGCGTACGGGTTCTCGGCCAATAATAAAGATGCATGCCCGGTACGTAACTACGTTCTGTACATACGTACGTAAGTACTACCCTGCACCCGTGGCCGCTTGCTCGACGCGAAATACTCGCGGCGTACATACTAAACTCGCAATGCACACGCGACCCGTTGTCCATCTTTCTACAGGGTGTCCCCATAGAGAATACAATCAAATTCTAATCTTAATTTAAACCCTGTGTACTCTATTAAATTCATTCAATATAATTTCCTGAAACAGGTGTCTTTCGTATAGCTGTAGTTACAATACTGTAATAGTGGCTTCACAGATTTGAAACTATGATCATTAGATCGTAGATATTTATGCATTTATGGAAAATACATAAGTGTACAAATACATGCAAAAATACATAAAATAAATTGCTGATTATTATTGCACGTACTTATATCCATATAGCTTTATCCTTCAGTTATATCCATAAGAATAAAAAACCGCAGTCTAATCATCATTCTAGAAGCAAGAATTAAAATGATTATTAGGCTGTAAATTCTTATTTTATGAGAAATTTAAAAACGAATGTGATATGCCAAAATGTAGTAGATCCGCTAAATTCAAGAAATGACGTTTCACATGCATCAATCTTACATAAATTTATATAAATATTTACAGTTTAATAGGAACTAATAATATAATTAGTCCCTTGTTAAAGCTATATTCATGCATGATATTACGTGACCTAACTTCTTCGGCTTTTAATTAGGAAATTATAATCAACTTTTCATGGGTACACAACTCATCAGAATGAACGTGCGCAGGTACTGTTTGATGGAAGAGCGTGATACATAGCGATACAAGATCCGTTTGTACATAAGGCGCATGTGCATGACCGGTTAGTCGCTGCTAACACTAAGTTGCGCGCGATTCCTGTCCGCCGAAGGAATTGAAATTCCTGCAGAAACGGATCGTTGCCCGGTGTTCTCGTGGAACAGAACTGGTCTTACATAATTGGCAAATTGACAGATTCGCCGTTTGGACGAACGAGCGCGGACGTGTAACCCAATGGCTCGATAATCTCGCATCTATCATTTACAGTTGATTATAAACGATCTGTGCGCTCGTGCTTTGTAGTTTGTTTGTGTTTGTGGCACGGCCAAACTTCTTCACTGCTATGCAAGGTTCTTAAATACTAATTTTTTGGGGGTCAGGATGGCGTTTAGGTTTCAGGTTAATGTTATGTAGATTTATAACAGCAACAGGGTACAGTTATTAGTTCTAAAACAGATGGAGATGAGGGAGTTAGTAATTAGAAGAAGCAAATTAATTTAATTATTTAAGTCTTCAAGTTTACTCGAACCTCTATAAGGTATTTCAATAAATAAGCAAAATAGATGTAGAAGAACTCCAAGATATGAGTATGAAATAGTAGAAGTACAGAATGCTGAGAATACATCACAGATAAAGTTTCTTTGCAGTCAGGATGATGTTCAGACTTCAGGTTAAAATTATATGAATTTAGTACAGCATCTGGATAAAGTTATTAGCTCTAGAACAGATACAGGCAACATAGTTAGCAATTAGAAAAAACAAATTATAGGATTTTTTAAATATTCGGACTTAGTTAAATCTCTATAAGGTGGTTCAAAAACTAATAAATAAAACGAACTTGGAAAAACATCAAGACGTTGTTATAAAACAGAAGAAGTGCACAATGCTGAGGATGTATCGACAAATACAAGGTTCCATCGGATCTGGACGTTTTTCACGTCTGGCCGCAGGGTGTGGCGATGATAGGTTTGTTTCTTCGGCCTACACTTTGTCAACGGGAGCAGCTTGGACGGTACCGTCGCTCCGCTGGGAACACCAGACAGCCCACACAAGCGACACCCGCGTAAACGATTCAACGGGTCGCGCGGTAACCTTTATTATCTCTTGCCTTTCCTCTCTAACGCCCTTTAAACCGACTTCGATAAGTGCCTCGTGTACATGGTGTCTTTATTATACTCTATTATACATAACTTTTTCTGTACATACACGTTTAACCAGAACCCCCAGAAACCCCACGTCTCTTCGTATATACGTATATACACTATAAAGTGTGACATAACCTCATCGTAACCGCACCTGCACATAGGTATCCAATTTTAGGGTCAGGTAGAAATGGCTGGTGGTAGTATCAACCGTAAACGGGCGTCCAGCGTGGCGAGGGAACAAACCGGTCACGAGAGAGAGAGAAAGAGAGAGAGAGAGAGGAAAATCAAAACGATCCGCGTGATTCGGCAGTTCAATGCGAACTGGCTACGTCCATGCCATTCCATTCCACGTTATTCTGCTGCTGTGACCTCTCCTGACTCTCCCTCTCTCTCTTCCTCATCGGCTCGTCCCTTCGCTAGACATCATTCTGAACTCGGCGTTCGTCACACGAACAATCGGTTCCTCGATTTTTGTCACTGGTGTTTGTTTCCTTTTTTGTAATTAACTATTATTATCTCTGTGATAACGTGGTGCGTCTAGTCAGAATTTCCGAAAGAGTTCCATAGGAATAGAATGATGTACGAGATTACTGGTAATGCATTAGCCTCGAATAAACCAAATTGATCATCAACTTCACTTTTTTTGTCAATTCAATGTAGATAATGCAATTAGTTTCCAATTCTTAAAAAATGATGATTTATCGATGATTTACTGCTACAAGTAAATGACATGTGTAACAGTAAATTCCATCATAAATCTTCTGAATATTTGGTAAATGCCACTTACAATAAATTTCTCCTTCTTTGGTACGACTGATAATCAGCAATGTGACAAAATTTAGTGGAGAAAATTGATCCAAATTCGATCTATGAGGGAACGATATTTCACATGCTCCAACCCAAAATAAACTACAAGATACTTAGTACAAATACATATTATCAATCATATTAATAAGCTTTAATCCTTAGTGAGACCATCTTTAATACTTATTATATGTTCAAAGTAGTTATTATGGTGTATACTAATTTTTTAATAAATGCTAAGTATACGTTTGCAATAAATATCTTACAGCTTTTATATACATTTTCTATTTTCATTGAAATTTTACCAATAGTAAAATTTCACAATGTTCTATACATAGCACACATCGTATGTACATCTCGTATCCAGTACATGGTAACTGTGAACAGATGGTACATCCATTTCTACTAATCCATTTCGTGACTAGTCACAATGTATCGAAGAAAAAATTCTAGTCATCATCGGAGAGATCCTCCAACATTCCATAGTATGGCAAAAAATGCTGCACATGCGATGTCGTCACGACTTTTTACCTGTTAGAAGGCACGCATGAACACAGATGCATAAGCACCTATACGTGATCCACCGTTCGATTGGCTCGGTCGACCTTGGTACGCGCGAACTGGGTGACCTTCTGACCTAATCGCCGCTAATTTCATTTGCCGTGCGTGTGCATTAGGTAATATGCGAATCCCCGCGCGCATGGTGGAAGTCAGCTGCAGAGAACATTCTCCGGGAGAGCTCCTGTCGCGCTCCAAATACCTGTTCGTTTCTACCCACCTGGCGTGATTACGGCTCGTGGCGTCCCACGTAGATCTAACCATGGATCAAGAAGCTGGGGCCCTATCTGGTTGTCGTGAGAATCCATTTTTTCGCCTGTCACTTTTTCTTGCTGCTCTCGATTCGAACTCCACCCTTCCAGTTTCACCTGTAACCAATTTACTACGTTTCTGTCATCCTTTTTTAGCCCTCGGACTCGGGTTCAGGGTGAAGGTGGTGCCAACGATAAGCTATCGAAGTCTGCGGGTTGAATGCCTTCGAGTTTTTCTGGTTCCAATTTTTAATATCGCTATAATTTTTAATAGCGCTTAAGTACCAAGGCATTTGTGTGTTTGGTATATTAGACTGTTCCTACTGCATTCTTTGGACCATATCTTTCTATTTTTAATAAATTTCTTGAGCTTGAATCGTTGTTAATGCATAGAATTCTTTGTTCTCAGTTTACGCTGAAATTTTTTGTTTATCAAAATAAGAGACATAATAATTCAAACTCCAATAAAGAAGCAAAAATCATTGCGATATTCATAAAACTATATTGCGTGGCAATTGTCATCTTTCAATTGAAAATTTATATTAAATCGCATTAGGTGTTATTTTTTCACATAATCGACATCGTCAAACTTGAAATCCACCGGCATTAAATGATAGTAATAAGCTGCAAAGGGGTGCTACTTCTAAGAATCATGACTTATTATGCAAGCACCAGTCCAGAACCGTGTAATAGGTCGAATTAGTCATTAAAATTAACGGTACAGGCAGCAGGGCGGTAATTCGTGGTTTTTAGCACGGTCAGATGCAGCTAGAAGTAATTACGTTAACAGTTAACACTGGCAGAGGGACTGCGGCGATTTAAAAAATTATACGTTACTCACCGGATTCTACTGCAACACTTGATTCAAACTGTATTATCGATCGAACATCGCTAAATGTTGATCACTGTTTGGTTAATTTACTATCACCTTTGTCTATCTCATCTTAAATCGCGATCTACTAATAAGAGGCGCAATCTGAAGGAGAACGAATGCGGAACTGCATGCGGCGCGAACGACAGCCCGCGAGAGACTGCCGGTTGCAATGACGATGCATCGTCTTCGACTTGGATGGGTAAAATGGATGGATGGATGGATAAACGGCGTAGCAGCAACGACTAATCACCATGGAGCACAAATACCAATGCAACGTTATTGCATACGAATATAAATCCGCAAACCTGCAATTTGAAAGATCGTTAGGAAAAATTGACAAAGTAATGCTTCCTGGTTTTTTATCCTATGTAGTACTGACTTTTATGTATTTGTTTTTATAGATTATCTCTAACCCTTTCTTCAATTTATATATATATAATGTATTTTATAACATAACTGTGATTTTATACAATTTTATAAAATATACTAAAAATGTAAGATGTATAAAATTGTACGAAAGATATAAAATTTATAAAATTTCATAAAATAATTATGGTTATAGTAATATGCTGGCTCATACAAATATTTCAACATTCACGATAGAAATCTTCTTTATATAAAATTGTGTATAGAAGGCATTGAAATTTCATTAGCACTGTGATAAAGCACAATTGTCACAATTATATCGATAAAATTTGAAACTAATCTGAAAATGTTTGTTGAATCTCTATTACTGTTCCAATACTTAATTTTATTGTCTCGTAAATTGTATATATTGGTCAGAACCATCTTAAATAAATCTGATTAAAAAATAGCATTAGGATTGACCCTCAACAAATAGGGTAATAGGTTCTTTACGTAACTATGAGGGTGGGTCACTTTGTCCTTGAATGGAACAATAGGTGGGACATGCACGTCAGGATGTTTGTCTTGCAATTAATGATATCTGATGATCAATATTCCATTGAAACTAAACGTTTGAGACAATAGTGTTAAATCAGATGAATCAGATATGACGCTTTTGGCTACCTATTGAGAGCCAAACTATCTTAACTATGTAGCTCAACATATGGCAATCAATTGGGCTAGATAAGATACGCGAGTAATAACTCATCGCCTAATTTATTCAGTAAAATTGGATCACATATTAACACCATAACCGTGTCGAAACTACTGTTACTTTAAAATAGTCTTTATATAATTAAAAGAAAACGGGACAACAGTGGCAAGGTGCCATTAAAAATGCAACAGTTTTGTGTTACGATGCAATGAAAAATAACTGACCATCATTCGAGTCGACATTGTGAATTATTACGGAAGCATAGAAACACCTTGAAAACTCATGGTCCAGAAAAATATCTAATACTCTGTAATCTTACTTTCAATTTTCTCTCAAATTATAATCTATTTGCGGCAAAAAAGAATATAATGCATTAAATATTGAGTCATCTCTTAAGTGGTCCTTAAGTCATCCTTTATAAGGCTTTTCTGAAAGTCTGAAATTGTTTAAACGTTTAGTTTAAAGCTTAAGGTTTAACACTTAAAGTTTAAAATTGGAATAGAAAAATTAACAGGAAAAGGTAAAGAATTATAAAACAAAGAACATGGGAAAATTCATCATTGATTAATTGTCGACTGTAGTAATTTATACATTACATTAAGTATGTGCACTCTACTAATAATATATCTACAAAGTATAGTGGCCTTGAAGATGCCTTAATGTTTCCGTTAAGTTCTACATTACCTGACCTAGACCTCGCTGCTAATTTGATCGACGGAACCATGCTCACAAAGAAGCAGCTGCAGCTGCAGGTACGGATGCGTCATATTCTGGCAAGTGCATCATAGTGAACATGAGTATTCCTACCAAACTAGAGCGGCGTATGCTAAAGATAAGTCTCGGATTGGTGTATGTACCTACAACCGGTGCGGGAAGCAAGGGCAACCTTGGCCTTAGAAGTTTATATAACGAGGAAGCGCGAGGATCACGAGCTCAGTTGCGTTAATTCGTTTCGAACCACCGATACGTCAACTGGACAATCTCTTTCGACAGTCACGCTTTCTTGATGCACAGCTGCTTATAAACAACTTGGTCTCTTTTCAACTGTTCCGATGATAATCATCACTTTAATTATAGTTATTACATTGAACAGTTATTCCTTGGCAAAATTTCGAGTTTACAATTAGTGGTTTTAATTTAAATCTTAATTGTAATTGGAGATGATTGATCTCATTTCACAGCCAGTATTTGGTTCTATATGCTACCTGGAAAACAGTCAACGATCAGTCTATGAAGATTAATAGAAGTGATTTTAACAAAAATGAAATTGTTAATCATTCTGCCAGTTATGGTAATACTTTGTTATATTGGAAATTTCCAATGTTGAAAGAGGGAGGGATAAGCTGATTCGTGAAAAGTGCTCAGATCGTTGGACAATTCGAAAGATAATACGGAACGGAATAGTGTTTGTGGACCGTTGAAAGTGAAACGTAGAGGCGGTGGTGACGGGAGGAGCGCGGTCAGATCGTTTGAACGTGACCATGGTGAGTAGCGGCAAGTGGCGCTTCCGGTGTGCCGGGCAAAAATCTGCATTCGATCCCTGGAAAGTGTAACACTGTATTTCCTGGTCTTAAACATAACCATCGTATCGAAGTAAAACGGTAATATTATGAAGCTTGATAATTTTAACATTTAAAAATTTTAAACTAGAAATGTTTGAAAATCGAAATAAATTGCTAATCCAGGATATTATTATCTTTAATAGAAATTGAACCTTCTTTGAGAATAGAATGATTATTTTGTAAAGCCTATTTCCTGACGTACAAATCTTAGAAGTTGCAGTGCTATTTCTGGAGGACGACATTGAGACTCTACTGCGGAAAATACATGTTCAGGTGACGCAGCAAATCTAGAATTGGAAAAAGGCGATGCATCTGATTTTACTCTGGGCGTTGGTCGCCCTAATTGGTCAAGTGGAATGTAAATGCAGCTTAGCACGGATTGTAAATGAAGAAAGGTCGATCGCTTACGTTTGCACTCACGGCGACCTGGACGACCTTGACGAAATATCTAGTGATGCAGATTGGATAGAGTTTACGGTGTCAAGGTTCAGTCTTATCACCGACAATGCGTTCTGGCGTTTCAAAAACCTCCGAAGACTTTCTTTCTATAATTGTCACATCAATTTTATTAGTCCGGGTGCTTTTACTGGTTTAGATAGACTAGAATGGTTGATATTCCATGGTACCAAAATGCACGTAGCTAGGACCGCCTGGTTCCGCCCTTTGGCAAACTTGCGGAAACTTATCCTGGATAGGTAATTTTTATTTTTAATGGTTACCTTGTAAGCAAAATAGCGTTAAACGAATTAGAATTATTTTATAAACCAATCAGAAATTATTCAAATCATAAAATATACAATGGCATACGAAAGCTTTCGTGCATTTAACATAGAAACCTTTTATTTATGTATTGTGCGTGTTATATAAAACATTTGAGATTTTATTACCACTATAGTGAGATAAGAATGTCATGATTTTTTTTGGCAAAATTTGAATCCGGTCTGACAATATATAAAGAAGTTGCCAAGATATTTGTTGAAAACTTATATTTAGCAAAAAATTAATATACGATACGAATAAGCAACTGAAGCATATAATAAGAATAAAAAAATAGTCACACTGAATATTATGATTAATTATTAATATTGTGGATACTTGTTTAAAATGTTTAAATATTTCTGTGATCCTTGCAAAATATACAGTACAGTATACAATACTTGTACTAAATATCCTGTAACTACTGTATACATTTTCAGAATTGTTAAAAGTTTTACCAACACAATCATGATAATTGAGTGTCATTACAGTACTAATGAATATTCAATGTGTATCATATAACACACGTAATATGCTCATAAAAGGAGTCAACAAATGTACGAATAATTCCCCGAGCCATTGTATGTATATGCTCTCTACATTGAAAAAGATGAAGTCGAATTTAAAGCAGAATGTTTGAAATTACCTATGTTATTCTCGAGATCTATTTTGATTACGCGAATCAAAATTGAAGCAGCCGCTAGGACAAAAACGGTACCGGTTACATAAAAACAGCTTGGTGAACGATGATCTGGTTGTCAACAGGAAACATAATTGAAAACATGATGTCACGATCTAAAAAGATTTCCAAAATAAGCATCGTAGGCCGAGGTTATTTGCAAGAAGAGACGTGGAAACGCAGCATTTCCTTCTTTGCGAAACGCCAGCGTTCTCACTGACTTCATTGTAAACCTGTCGTTACGTAAAAATGATAATAAACCTCGTAATCGTTACAAAGCACGTCGGGATTGTTTACAGATGCGATTTGGTGCACATAGAGCCCGACCTATTCCGCATGCTGCCCAGATTGGAAGTTCTTGGTCTGCGTGATAACGATCTCAACTGCTTACCGATCGACGAACTGTCTTATCTACCCATGCTCCGGACCGTACGAGTTGATGGTAATCCCTGGCTCTGCGAATGTCGACGAAAACTTGATGAATATTTTCGATCTCGTTCTATCGTCCAGGAAGTCGAATGTTTGAAGCAAATTAACTCCTGTAGGAAATATCAATGCATGACTCCCATTGGCTTCACTGTTCTTCCTTCCATTCTCACTACTCAACAATTACATGATTTTAATAGGGTAAGTATATGGTGGTCCATTACAATGTTAGTCAAATTTCAAAATGTTTTGCTATACAAATATCGTATGCCCATTTCCTGCAAAATTCGAGCTTTTATATGTAACAAATAGTCCTTGACTGTTTCCTGTATAAAAATCACATTTGTATCTAGATCATAATTTTGTCAAAAATAACATTTTTGTTTATTGTCTTTAGTCCATATAGAGTTATTTTTAAGAACCATGATCCATCTTTATCATTTTATGTTCCTAAAAAGGAACAATGCACAATTTGCATGAAATTTTATAATAGAATTAATTATGATAAATATAATACAAAAATTTCTAAAAAATGCATGCAAGTCCGCAATTTAATATTAAGCGTACTGTACGTAAGTTCATTTCTTAATTTTCCTAGTAATCTTGATCTTAATTGCAGGATCGTACGATCATTCGTGGAAATGAATTTCAAACGAACGTATTCACTTCCCTGGACAGACTTCCAGATAAAACTACCTGGATAGAGATATCTGGTTTAAAGATGGACACGCTACCAAGGTACGCGTTCTTTAGATTTGGGAATAGTTTGAGGACTTTGGATTTGGTCGACTGTGGCATCACTACGATCGAAGATGGAGCTTTTGCAGGTTTGCATAAGCTGCAACGACTGTCCTTAGTTGGTAATCGGTTACCGGTTCTGAGTGTCAATTGGTTTCGAGACCTCGTCAGTCTTCAACAATTAATTTTGGAACGAAATGGCATAGAGCAGATTGAAAGAACCGCATTGTCGCACGTTGGAGATTCTTTGCGACATCTCGATATTCAAGATAACTTGCTTCGATGCATAAGCACTGAGGAACTGGCTGAATTGACAAAGTTAGAGAGGCTAGACGCAATGAAAAATCCATGGCTTTGTACTTGCAGAAAAAATTTACAAAACTTCCTTACCCAGAGAAACGTAGGATTCGAAATTAATGCGGGCCGGTGTTATCAGAGTGAGAATGAAATTCCAGATGGCAGAACTGACTGGAACGAGCAACAGGTATTACGCTAATCATTTTTTCAACCTGCTTAATTTAAAATGCTTATCTCAGAAACCAAAGACAACATTCATTTAAAATTTTTACAAAAAAGTCATTGAGAAAAAGTTAATTTTTGTCAAGTCTAAATGCAAGACAATAATCACTAGATCTTCAAAAGATTTTTCAAAAAATTAACCTGATAAAAAGTATCAACTTTTCAATGTTTTGATTACGAATAACCATTATCAGCGATGAAAGGAATTTTATTTCATTTGTCTTTACTTATTTTAATATCTGGTAGCAGTAACCAAGTAAATTTTAATTACTTGTAATCGTTACTGGTAACCAAAGTTATTTAATCTATGATGTACTATAACTTTAATTTGAGTTATAACTAGACTGCACTTTTTTATGCATTTATATAAAACTTTAAGATGCAGAAATTATATAGGTTTTCTCATAAGTAAAAATAACTTCTACAGAATATTATTGCGTTACTTGTATCCACAAAAATATAAATGTGCGTAAATACCCATAGTCTAATTATAAGATTATGATCTCTGGTTGATCTCAATCGAGTGAAAATAATTATCTTCTTTTATGTGTAGATCATTCAAAATACTTCTTTTACCACTGGAAAAGTGCAATGGACTTCTTTCGAAAACAGCCTCAATCAAACGAACATTTCCGTAATTGGGCCACCTCCTCCGCCTTTTGTAACTCCTTCGCCACCGGAAATTCACATCGTTTCCTCTTCACCAACTATTTATACGGGTACTTGTAATCCAGAGAAAACCAGCAGCAATTCAGTCTACACTTGTCGAGCCATTACATCAATCGAGGAACTAAATCTGATACCTTCAACAGCTCGCGAGATTCGAATTATCTTATCGAACATCAAGAAGATTCCCGAGAACACTTTTGCGCGCTTTAACGGTTACTTATCAAGGTTAGAGCTTCGAGACTGTGGTATCGAAAGTATCAAGCCGCGCGCCTTTTCAAATCTTCGTAACTTGGAATACTTGTCCCTTCGAAGCAACCAACTAGAGTCCATAAATTGGGATATGGTCCAAGGTCTTCACAACCTAAGACATCTGGACGTATCTCACAACAATATATATAGAATTACGAACGATGTGTTCGATCATTTACCGTACCTTATTAGTTTGGACGTGTCTGATAACGCCATGAACTGCATCGGTATAGAGTATATAGCTCATCAATTACGCTACTTATCGTCTCTGGATGTTTCTAATAACCCTTGGAGTTGCCTGTGTGGAACCAAATTGGCAGAATTTCTCGACTCACGAGGCATACAGTATAATAGAAGTTCACTCCTTTTGAAGGAAGATTGTTACGCTTCACCAGTACCGGAAGTTACTCATAGCCCGTCAATTTCAGTGACAACTAGCCCAACGGCTAGAAACGAAACTATAGAAGGAACCTGCATTATCATGGAAGATACAACAAGGATTCGATATCGATGTACGGGTGGTAATCTGTTGTTACTGCAGTCAATTAGGCAGGATGCAACATCGATTGAATTTTATGAGGGTCACCTACCTAGGCTACCTGCAGAGTCCCTCAGGAAATTTGTAAATCTACAAGAACTTGTTATTAGAAATTCTGAGTTAACCACTGTAGAGGAAGGCGCATTTAATGGTTTGAATAAATTAGAGAATTTGACGATACAGGACAATCCTCTGGAAATGGTTGGATCTTCCTGGTTTACATTCCCGAACTTGGGAAGATTAGATTTGCGTGGTAATTCCATCAAGTATATCGAATCTGGATCGTTTCGATATTTAAATAATTTAACATATTTAAATCTCGAGGGTAATGACTTAAGATGCATATTTACTAGTGACTTAAACGATATGCCTAATGTTTATATCATTGAATTTTCTGGGAATCCTCTGAAATGGAGGTGTAGAGTCGAATTGGAGCAATTCTTAGAGGCTCGAAAGATTAGGTTTATCAAAATCGAGAATTCCTGCGAAGGTAAGACATTGGTGAGAAATCTTTTACTGGTAAATAAGACGGATGGATCGTTTGATTGTCCATCAGAGTGTTCAAAAGCGTCCATTAGTCGAAACTTGTTCGTTCTATTTATACTACCATCGCTGATAACACTAGCCTATTAAGTGACGTTAAATTCGATACCTAACTATGGTACAATGATATGTGTTCATTCATTGCAAAACGCATTTTGCACACCTGTTCGAATAATTAATAGAGACTAAATGTTTATACGTATTAACAGAGATTTCCTTTCTGGTGATAGTATTACTTTCGTCGGTGAATTCATTTTAAGGCATGCCGAGTTTGTAACTTCTGTTTATAACTAGACTGCGAAACGTGTATTTATGCAAAATTTAAAGATGCAAAAATGCATAGAATTCGTACAATATACAAGAATGTACGCAGTATCCAGAATAAAGCATTTCTTATGATTTCTAATAGGTAAAATGAATCTCCACTTAAGTTGGAACTTTTTAATTATGTTCACAAAATAATAAATTTGCATGAATATCGGCAGTCTATTTATAACGTATGATAGTTTTTGACGAGTTAAACTTTATATGAATTTTATATACGCATAACTCTTCAAATAATCATTTCCGCGCTCCAAAATCAATATTTTTGGATTCTACTTGTAAAAAATCATCGTATGTTATAAAACTAATTACAAATTCTGCGTATTCCGAAACGAAGTTGAATCTAATTTTTTTAATAATAAAGATACTTACACTGGAAGAGTGTTATGAAATTCTGTAATGCAGTGCTTAATAAACATAACATACAAGGATTTAGTAATGATAGCTGCTAATAGGGACCATCGAGGATCGAGAATATGGAATATATTCCAAGCTATAATTGCGTATATTTTTTTAATTTGCACTTTAACTAGTTACTTATTAGCGTTACGTGCCATATCGTATTTTATTAGGATATGAATATATTCTTGTAAAAAATTAGATTTCACTTTTTTTATAAATATCTTCAGTAAGAAAAACTGTATTACAGTTAAATATCTATCATGTTACGACTGTGAGTAATTTAGGAGGACACGAACGAAAGCAGCTATGTAAGAAAGATTAAACGAGCGACGAATTAACTGATTTATGCTTGAATAGTTGTAATTTGTAATTGCACAAATAAATAATTTATTGTAAGCTGACCTAACTTTTATTCTTCATCCATTAATAAAAAACAGTCTTTGAAACTGTCGCAAATTACGCGTTATGTTATAAATTATATTGATGTATTACAATAAAAATATGCACAATTTCTGTATAAAGCTGCAACACATATTCAAAAGCCCGGCTAGCTCAGTCGGTAGAGCATGAGACTCTTAATCTCAGGGTCGTGGGTTCGAGCCCCACGTTGGGCGAATATATTTTTTTCTTTTTCTATGATAAATAGCAATATTTTTTTATAAAACAAAAGGATAAGTGAATACATAACTGGCGAAAATGTAACGGACCATTTTCATCTTAAACGTGTTATCAATTATTTTGATAGATTACTTACATAGAATGAGCTATTAAATCTTTTATATTTAAATAAAATAAATGTATTTAACTAATCTAAAATCCGAATGATCTATCTGTTTAAAGGAATGTTTTTGTTTAAAAAAAATGTAAAATGTAAAAAAAAACTAGTACTATAAATTCTTCTACACTGTACTCTTCTTCTTAGCAGAGCGTGGTTTCGATCCACGGACCTCTGGGTTATGGGCCCAGCACGCTTCCACTGCGCCACTCTGCTCTTGCGATGTTTTTTCTCATCTTACAATTCCATCTTCATACTAATTTTATTTTAAAAAAGCATTTTTTTATTATATTTTAATAATAATATAGAGGACTTAAAATTTAATTTTCTCTGTTATTATACAGTACAAAATTATCAGAATTACAATAATTATAAGAGATAGCTCAAATGAATGTAAAAAAAAAAAGATACTTCTGTTAACTGGGACAATTTCGAGTAAAGCATGTGTAGATTCAGCAAAATTAAGCGCAGTTGCGTTTACGCTAACTGGCCCACATTCACTACAATTTGCAATCTTGCGAATAATTTTACCAATTATGCTTTTACGAATTATGCGGAACGAGTGCTTTAAAAAAAAAGGCGGTTCATTACGAAATGCGTGTAATTACGTTTACAAACTGATAAATAAATTAGAGTTATCATATTTATTTAACTTAAACAATATATTGACATCTGCTGACTAATATTATTTAAATGTCGTAAGGAGATCTGCTAAAGGATATTCATATGTAAAGTATTTTTATGTGAATTCAATTAATTTATTGTAAATTTTATACACATTTGAGCATCAATAGAAAATTTAATTTTAAATCTAATTCCATTATATAAGATATACGTGTGAATATATATTAATGAAAATTTAATACTCAATTTATTTCTTTACTTCGAAAAAGGTCATGTCCAAATTTTTACGAAACATATAGCGAAAAAATTCCCAGTCAGCATTTAACAATATCATACGTTTGTTGCGATGACCTCAAATAGAATTCATGCGACATGGGATCCCTATAAAAATGAAATTCGATTGAACGAGCCTCAATCGAAGTTTCTAAATTATGAAGGACACAACAATGAAGTTCAACACGTGCCTCTTGTTCGTTTTGGTGGGTGTCACTTTAATCCACGCCGGACCAGCACGCAAGGTCACTGAGAAGAAATCACTGGCAGAAGATACAAAGATAGAGACCACCAAGGAAGACCTGAAAATTGAAGAGAATGATGAACAGAAGGGTAGGACGAAGAAAGCTGCATTCTGTCTTCAAATAGATCCAGCATCGCCGCAGATTGCTTTGAGCGATAATCTTGTTCAGAATATTCCACTGACGGTGCAGGCTCAGTCCGTTTCTCAGCCATTCCAAGCTCTGAACTTCATTCAACCTGCTCCTCAAAATTTACCTCAGGCGAGTATAGTCGTTCCTCAACAAATGGTCCAGCCAACTTTCCAATCTCTACCTCAAGTGGTCCTCCCTCAACCAATGATCCAACCGATTCACACTGTACAAATTGTTCAACCTTCTTCTCAACCGTGTTCTGCAAGCCAGTCTACCCAACAGGCTGAAGTCCCCCAGACAGTTCCAAAGCCAGAACCAACTCCATCACCTGAAATAGAAGTTGAAACTATCACAGAGAAGTCAAAACCTATGCGTATTGAGAAGTATCCAGAACCTTTACCAATACCCCAGGAAACTTACACTGTGTTGCCTTATGTCCCTACATATCAAGAACAGTTCATGTTTATCTCTGAACCTGAACATGCCACTTATGTTCAAGTTCCTTACACTCATCTCCATGGACCACTGACTGAATGTACTTGTCAGAACATTGAACCAATGGCTATGAACATGATGCCAATGCCCATCATGCCCTATACATCAACATTTCAACATAGATCATCTTTAATGATGCCTCATACTCATGGAAGTGTAAGTAGTAAATAGCAAACAATAAAATAATTGTTTAATATGATAATTAATATGTGTTAATTGATTACAGGATGTAAAAATAGCACCACAAGGTAAAACAAGAACTGTTATCAACATGAATGTTCCACCTTATGGTTACAATCATCATCTTCACGGAGCTCTAACCTTTAGAGGAATGCACTCTATGCATCCAGAGACTTCTCTAGCGAGAAAACACAATCTTCTTGGCAGTCCAGTTGCTTCTGAAGAGCATGATCTGCTACCAATCAGTAAAATACCCCATGAAGCTGATTCCAGTCATTTGTCACCAGAAAAGGAAGCAGAGACCAAGCAGGAAAAAGGCAAAGCTATGTTGATTGACGGTCGACGCAATGCAAGAAGTAGCAAAGAGGACAGAAAGAAGCAGGAAGAACAAAGCAGGAAATAATTAGAACTTAAAACATTTATACAAGATGTAATCAATTCATTGTATTTTTTATATTTATATTTTTCGAATCTTCAATCTACATGTGTGAAGGTACATAATTAATAAAATGGACTTTTAAAATCAGAAAGTTTTTGTCCTTATACCTTTGTAGACAATTATTTATTTTTATTTAAACATTTGAACAGTGAACTAATGAAGAAGTTTTGGTACAAACATTTTTGCACATACTGTTTAGGTAAATAAAGTCATCTCTAGGTATAATAACTAAATCCTTTGAAGAGGATTTTTGCAAATATTTGTGTAATACTGATGTGCTTAGCTGCATCCATGAACACTTGCATAAAGTAGTATTTTTTGTGCTTTTTCTTCCATTTGGATCTAATTTCAAACAAAAGGTCATTATGAATTATTTACCACCTTAGTTATATACATAATGTAAATTTGTTATTTCATATTACCAATAAGTTTAAAATCTTCTTCTAAGATATCATTATTAATATTGAACCATCTTAAGATATCTTCCTTGGTCATAGAATTTACTCGTTTTAAGATATGTTCAATATTCTTCATAGGATCAGAAGGAGATACAATTCTATTTAAAACTGATTTATTTATAGACCAGTCGCTACTTTCATCTCCCTTACACTTACAACAAGTGCAAGTATCTGGATGGTCAGCTCCTCTACATTGTTTATCGTAATAGGGAACTAAAAAAATTCTTAATCAAATCGTTCCTCATTAAAGAAAATAGATAACAGTTATTTGATTACCCTCGCATTTGAAGCAATAACAACATTTACAGTCTCTTGCATGATCTGTGTCTAGTGCTGTAGAAGTGAAGGTTACAGCCGACTAAAACAGAGTAATTTTTAATAAATTCATCATAAAAAATAATTATAAGAAAATCGTACATGTTGCAATTTAAATTCAGTTGCAATCGAATATGTATATTTATAATATTTTCTAATAGAACGCCTTGTTGGAGGAATAGTCCTTGGTGGTTGTGAGGAAAGATGATAGGGAACATCATGATAGTCCTTTTTGCAACAATCTTCTTCATATCTTGCAAAATGCCACCAAAGATCCACTTTATATGGTCTGACATCTATATTTTTCTGTTCCAACACTTGAGATATCAACATTCTTTTAACTATCTATAAATGATTATGACATATAAATTATTCTGACCATTACATATTTTTGCAAGTACCTTTGCAGTTTGATGACCAATGCAATTGCCAAATACCCTTAGCTGTCTCAACAAAGGAGTTTTCTTCAGCGTGTATAAGATATTCACTATTCCATCATCAGTGATTTTATTATGTGAAATATCGAGAAACAGAAGTTTCGAAAAAGGAATAGCACAACTCAAACTCCTAAAGATAACTACAATTAAAAGAAGTACTTATTCTTGGAAAAAAACTTTTCTGTAGTTAAATAGGTACCTTGCACCATAATCAGTTATGATATTCTTACATAAGATTAGGGATCTTAAGGCTGGTCTCTTTGTCAACCATGCAGAGATATGATCAATACCATGATCACCGATATTGTTACAGCCTAAATCCAACAAATGCAATGAATCATTGTGTTTTGCATTGGACATCATGATTTCAATATTATGGCAACTAAAGTTGTATTTTTGTAAATGTAATGCTCTCAGGGTAGTATTATACTGTAAACAAAATTTTGATTAAAATAAGAAAATTTAAGAAAGCTAGAAATATCAAATTACTTTAAGCATATGACCAATAACATCTGCAAAATGAGCAGAATCAAAATAATACATGCACCCCGGATTTGGTCCACTGATGTCTAAACTTTTTAAAGTTTCATTAGAGACTTCTTGGTCCGAGCTCAAAACCATCATGAAATATATTAATTCAGAAGCTGTTTGATTTACATCTGCAATATTTAAACTGCACATATGTTTATTTTCTAATAAAAAGAGTGCTACATTTTTTGTATTCTGTAAGAATTAATTAATTGAATTTTGATTAATAAATTGGAATCGTAAAATATTCATATATTTATTTATTTACATAAAAAATATCTTTTACCTGGTCAACAAATTTATTTGCTCTCAAATTAAGATTTCTAAGTTCTAATTTCTTTGCACATTCAAGCATGTAATCAATTCCATAGTTGGCGATATTATTATTTTGAACATCCAGTTCTTGAATATTTTTATATAACTGATAGTAAGAATTGTGTTCAGGATACATATATTACTAATAATTCTTTTTTTAAAAGATATTTAACCTTACAAGAAGATGATCAAGCAAATTTATGAAACCAGTATCTGAGATATTATTGCTGGCCAAATTAAGATGAGTGATATCTTGATTTTCCTTCAAAAAAATTAATAAAATCGGGATGTCTATGTCTTGAAGATTTCTCCTACAATAGTATAGAAAATATGAAATTTAATTAGATAATCAGGAAAAATTTAGATGATAATTTCTATTTTTACTAACCCAAGTTTCTCATATACAAGAGGTCCACGCATATCAAGTATTTTCTCTGTACTGCAAATTGTTTTGCAGAAGCATTTGAAGAAACATAATGAGATTTGATGAAAATAAGGAGGTTTTACACTTTCCAATACATTAAATACATTAACTTTTCCACAACCTGTGCACGAAAGTGGACACTGATATTTATTGAATTTCATGATTCAATTCTAATACTTCCTAATTTTTCAGAGAAAAGTTTCTTAAAAATTACGTTTACATATATATAAAAAAGATGGTAGTTAAAATGTTTATACTTCAGATGAAACCATTCATTGTGTTCCTATTTGTAAAAAATTTTGCAACAAGTCATCAACACATTATAATTTGTAAAAAATGACAGATGATTTTTTTCTCAAGAAAAAGAATGAATCAGAAATTGTTCCACTAGATGAAATGTTCAGGGGTAAATATAAAAAAATTCAATATTCTTTGAGCTCAGTATCCATATCAAAATAAAACATAACTATTACGATATGTATATTTATTTTATAATTAGCATATTGTGAAATGGACCAAATTTCTTTTGAGCAAAACGTTGACTTATTACCATTATCACAAAGTGACAAATGGTTAATTTCTGCTCGTATACTCGATATGGTTACGTTAACGAATACAGACACTGGTCTTGCCTTTTTCAAATTTCGCAAAAGAGCTCTGACCTTCGAAGAATACTTATCATATTTAAAAATCTTGGCGGAATCTAAAAACTTAAACTTTGAAGAAATGATATATAAAATGCAGATATGCGGGAAGCCCAAAAAAGCTACTTAATTACGTCTACAAATACTAAATACGAGCTTTATTCTTTAACAATGGTTTACAGTATTGAAATTTGCACACATCATCTGTAAAATTAAATCTGTCTGGATTATTATCTTGTAATGAATTGATTTGTTGAAAATCTTTTATAAAAAACAATATTTTTATCTTGATATTTAATATCTCTTGTTGCTTCATTTCGCATGAGACTTTTGAACTCAAAAAGCAATGTCTTGTTTGATTTATGAAATCCATTTGAAAATTATCATGTGTCAATACAATCGTAGTATCCCACAGTGAGCGTTCGAAGAATTATTTAGAACACAGAGCAAACTACTTTTGAGTTGAAAGATTGCCCTCTACGCACGTTAAACAATAAGTTATTTTATAGGTTTATTTATTTTTGACAAATAAGATGAATACAATAAAATTGCCAAAAATAAATAAGTTTTACAATACTTTCTTATTAGAACGATATTTCGTTTAATTACAAGGCACGTGAATCACACAAGAATCACCATATCTTCTCGATAACATTCGATGGTCTTTTTTACAGCGAAATAATCTATACAATCACAAATATGACTCTTTCGTGCCTCTTACAGTATCAAAAATAAATTAATATAAGGAAAAACAACTGAGGAACGTATTAACGATAATATATGATAAAATCAAATATATAAAATTATTTCAATGATTTTCATTTCAACCGATAAATAAAATAGAACAGTTGTGTTCTTCGATATGCAGGCGTTAAAATATTTCTTTCTTGTTATTTTTCATTCTCTTCGCGGAAAAGTATATTATACATTCTGCTGTATCCATTTTAAAGCAGTTCTAATATTACCAAGCGTTACTCTACCAAGGAAACTAGCGATTAATTGATATTCCGGCATGGTACGTCTTCCACAAGATTTTGTGGAAAGTGATCTATTATAAGAATTCTGTTTTTTGTCTTCCTGGACATTCTCATTTTCTACTACTTCTGGTAGTTGTAACATGGAATTCCGCCCTTCGCAAAGTACTTTTGTGGTTAAGCACAGAAGCCATTGCATAATCTACAAAAAATATAAAAATGTAATAGAGTTTATATAAATTTAAAAATTAATTTAGGAATGTAAAAATAATACTTCATTAGTTGATGGCAATTTCCATTCGCTCCTAAACCAGGTGCTCGGTGCCCATAAGTGCAATTGTACTATGGTTGCTGCAGTTTCCGTGTCGAGTCTCTGAAATACAAATATCGCTAAAAATATCGTATATATACTTCAAAAGTAACACGACTCAAACAGATTTTTCAGGAAAAGTGAGAAAATATATAGAAGTTTACAAAAAATATTATATTATGTATAAATATTAAACTATATAATATTATTCAGCTAAACGCGGACTTTAGGAAACAACGAGTAAATATTATTTTGTAATCTTCCTTCCATGGTTTTGATATTTATTTAACACAGGATTGAATTATTTTGAGTAGTGACACACTTTTAAAATACATATGCAATATATTCAGTTTTAAATACCTTATATAAGCTCCTCGACAATAAATTCTTAATGAGTGCAGAAATAATAGTTGGCATATGGTTGGGCAAAGGTTGCAGATCCGTCTCTTTATAATTGTGATTTTTAAGGGAAGTCCCTTCCTTGCCGCTATGGAACGGATTTTTCATACCAAATATTTCATATGCTATGGTCCCAACTGTCCAAAGATCAGCTTTTGTGTAATTGATACTGGTAAATGGACCAGGTTCTGCTGTAATTACTTCCGGCGCCATTAGAGCTGCATTCCCGCCTTTGTCGATATCATGAGTGTTGTAAGGCAGATACAATCCATGACGTTTGTCCGCCAGGCAACATCCAAAGTCTGTGATTACCAAAGATGGACAATTCTCTGCTTCTTCTGACAAGTCTAACAGAATATTATCACTCTTCAGGTCACTGCATTTTTAAGAACAAAAATGATATATATGAAACATGATATGACCTGAAACATAATACAGCGACATTCTGATTGAACAAACAATATTAGTTTACCGGTGTGCAATGCCATGTACATTCAAATGAGTTACACCCTCCAGTAATTGAGCCAGCAATAGTATTGATTCCCTCATATTCAAGTTGTGATTGCTCAAATATTGTTTCAGCGTAGTATCATATCTGCAATTGAAAAAAAAGGAACAGTTAAATTATCTGAGATTCTAATCCTGAGAGAATTATGTGAGAGAGAATCAAAAAGTTATTTCTTGGAATATCAGACACCTTTTCATTAGCAGAAATAGGCTCATATTTCTTCCAGATCCCTGAGGGTTGATGCGTGCGGGTAATGCATCCGGATACATTCTCCAAGAACCAGGTAACACTGGTACTCTATCAGCAAAGACATAATACATCGCTACGACATTTGGATGCGGAGGAAGCTTGGTTTTTCTCTCGACCATTTTCATTTCCCAGTCAGCTAATTCCTCGTTTCGTAAATATTTTCTGGCTGGTACGGTTTCCCGATACATGGACCTCAGAATAGACAACGCATTCGATTCGGTATCATAATTGAACATCATTTTTAACGCCAATGGAAATGAAGTTATATCTTTTGTTTTATCGTCGATGTTTATCTGGTTTTCAGTACTTGGAGAATCGTTAAATCTTGCCGAGTACACAACCGCAGAGCATCCTTTCGCGATTACAGGGCCAATTATGAAATCTTTTAAACTAACAACTTTTTCTTCGTTTTCGATTGTTTCGTAATTTTTGTCATTTTGTGGCGTGTTCCATTGCAATTTTGATACAGATTCCTGTAAATATTTTCAATATGTAAAGTTTTTCTTATGCTTTCTTCATCAAATGAACATAAAAATAAACTGTTATTTACCCGAATTTCCCAGCAGACTCCTTCCAATTCATCTTCTTTTGTTAATATTCCAGTGCCAGATGCCAATGACACACCAACCAAAGCAAAAAAAGGAGCTGAATCTCCACCAAAGACCAATCTACTCGCAGCTCTTCTACGCAAGTCAGCAGCTAAACTATTAGTGACTCGCTTCAGGATGTTATCTACAAAGATTCGTCGAGCATGGGCCCCCAAATAACCAAGGTGTTTTCCTGTGCTGGACACATTGCTATTACCCTGGGGCAACCAGCCCTGGGACTTGCCTATTTTAAAATTGACAAAAGTAAAGCTTTAACTTTTCTATATACATTCCAAAATTTTGATATTTCATCTATTTCATCTATTTCATCTATACAACCTAATCCCACAATGACACACTGTTCTTTTGGACTATAATACAATTTGCCAAAATTTTCTTTTTCTAATTCATGTTCTTTTTTAGGATACAAATTTAGTTCATATCTTCATATCAAATTTACCTAAGTTAATCCATAGTTAGTCAATATAAAAATTTTGTATACAATAGAGGCAATCATAGAAAATAAGTAATTATTTGGGGGATTCAACAGCCAATCATTGTAAGTCAGTCTTTCATAAAAAATAATTTGAGCCTTGTAAATGTCTTTATAGCACCAAAACTTTTAATTAAGAGTTATAATAACTATATAATAAAGATTATAATAACTAAATTAGAAAATGTATTATGATGATTAAATTGAACTATGGATTGGAAGTTTCTATAACGACAGGATATAAATGAAAATCTGACTTACACTGATTGACTTCTAAATTATCCATTTATTTATTTACATAGAAAAATTTTTTAAAAGGCTCTGGTATGTAGATAAGTTTTAAACCTTACTGAGGTCATGTATATGCTCAGAAGCAACAGTAATTCTATATAGATAGAACAATACCACTACCCAAAAGATGGCAGAAGATTATTGAATAGAATAGTGCATATTTGGTTTAATTATATTATTGCAAGACATTAAAATACAGTTTATAACTCATACTAGAAAGTATTTAAGACTTATATGTCAAAGCAATATATGTATATGATGGTTAAATAACCTCAAAACTGGAAATATACTGAAACGTAATTAACATAACTTCTAATATGAAATACAATATACATATACAAAGATACCTGAATTGTCAAAAAAATATGTTGAATCAATCAACAGTTTCTGTTTTGGTTACTAACTGTGTCAAGGTCCTTTGACAACAGTCGACCATCCTGCAGGAATAAATTTCTCGAAGGAACTCACCTACTTGCACAACGTGTATCTTGTCGTGATAGTTCCTTTGATGGAAATTAGAGTAGAAGCACTCGGTATTTCTGAATGAATGCAGTAGAGCCCGACCATTTTGTATGAAACGATGGACTACTGTCCGAATCGACATCTCTCCGCGCTTTTGGGCCGAGAGAGCCCAGCGGGCTAGCTCCCAAGAAAAGTAAACCTTCACCACCGAAGGCAGACTCGTTGTTATTAATATGATCGTTTTTTAAAGATTCTCGATTAACTGCGTAGACAAGAATTGAACAATTCAGCAAAATCACGCCTTTACCCTTCCGCTGTCGCTTTCGCACTGCGCTGTCGAACTCTATCGGAATGTCACGGAACACGTAATTACGGAAGCATGAACAGCCATATGTCATAAGAAAGAGAATAAATTAAAATAAAAATAAAAGATAAATGTTGAGAAGGAATTTAATGTATTTGTAATTTTTATATGTAAATGCAGAAATATTTGCAGTCTAGCAATAATCTGTATATTTATTTAGTAAATATAGAATTTTTACGTACACTTAAATATTTGCAGAAATATTTGTAGTCTAGCAATAATCTGTATATTTATTTAGTAAATATAGAATTTTTACGTACACTTAAATATTTGCAGAAATATTTGTAGTCTAGTAGTAATCGATGCGTTTATTTTTAAGATAAATTGTATTTGAAGAACGTTATGCGATTTGTACAGTTATCTGATTTTAGATCTGATAACGTGCGGAAGGAACGCATTAAATGTGTTCACTATGTGCATGGTGCAAGTTCAATTTAGAATTACTCACACTCCAATTTTATCTAAGCCAATGATACAATTGTATTTCCTCCAATAGGAAAAATAAATTACGATTGAAGAACGGTGAACTTGATAAACTGCCTTGATCATGTTTATTTCATATAGTCAATTATGTACATTTTTAGTTTAACTAATTAATGACATTAATAAATATATACTCTCTTCAAAATTAACCCTGTAATAACACTATACAGAAAATATCCGTGAAATTAATTACGATTAATTTTGATTTTCAGTAGTAATGATATCTATAAGCCCTGCCATAATTGTATACCGCTCTACTATCAATTGGATTGCAAGTGAAAAGAGCATCTCCACGAGTCCCATCCGGACAAGTACACACCGCGATATGGCGCCTGGGTGTGCAAGTAGCTGATGGTCCACATTCTTTCCCAGTGCAAGGATTTTGGCAAGAGTAGTCAATGCACGCCTTATTATCTGGACATTCACTGTCAGTGAAGCATTCTCCACGTTGACAACTAGTCAGGGCGTTTCCTATATATCCTGAGGGACACGTGCATATTGGTCTTTCCTTCCCAGTGTTGTCATGGCCAGGAGTACAAATTGCATTGGTTCCACAAGGATTAGGTTCACACAGATCTCCTATGGATATTAATAAATTTAATCATGTATCAATTCATATACATTTGCTAAATTTGCTTCAATAAATTTGCAATTCATATAAATTTATTTCAAAAAGTCGAAGTAAACCTTGAAGAATCCATGAGTTCAAATATTTTTAGTTTGGTAGTGGAGGTCTGAGATATTAACCTAGATTTTTTGGAACACTGTACACGATTAAGTTTACTTACGTGCTTCGAATAATCTACAGCTAACGAAAGGATTGCCAGTCATGTGTTTTGGGCAACTACAAACTGGAGTTATGCCTCGCACACTGCAATCTGCGTTCACACCACATACTCCGTCACAAGGGTTCACGCATTTCTGATTTAGACAAGCTGGTTTGTTCCCTGAACACTCTAAGTGCGTGGTACATTCCGGACGACAGGCTACGAACGCATTTCCCAACCAGTTCTGCAAGTTAATATTCTGATCGTATACTTTCATTGTTGCCGAAGAAGACGAACAATTTTGCAAAAAAAGTAGCGTTACAGATGGCAAAAATTCTAATTATAAATATAAATCTTTCTTAACTTTCATTATACATTAATCATTGAATAAAAAATAATCTAAAATTTTTCGAACAATACTCACGGTTGGACAACTACACATGGCTTGATGATTAATAACGTGACATTCCGCATTCTCACCGCATTGGCATGGATTTTCACATCTGAAATTAGACGAGCAGGCAAGATGATTCGGACATTCACTGTCACTTTCGCACTCGTGGCGGCAACCAGTTAAAGGAGATCCTCTATAACCCGGAAGGCAACTGCAAACAGGAACCTCATTCACTACTTCGCATTTGGTATTAGCTCCACAAGGACTCGGCTTGCAGGCAGCCTCTAAAAAAGTTTCATTAATATTTAAGTCACACTTGTCTCAAAGGATATTCTGTTTCATGTATACCAAGTACTGGGTGACGCAAAAGTAGGATTAATCTAAAATTTAAAACTTCTACAAAACAATTATTAACCGATATTCTTAAAAAAAATATTTTTTACACTACAGTCGCTTGTAGACGTACAAGTTTTCCATCAATATTAATTTCTTTTTAAATATTTAAACTTAGATTTCATAACTTTTGTGATGTTTATAGTAGGAGTATAGTTTTATATGCATAGAAACATACGAAAGTATTACTTACGAGGGTCAGCTACACGGCAAGAGGTGAAAGGATCTCCCGTGTGTCCCGTAGGACAATAACACGTTGGAATGTGATTTTTGGTTTTGCATAACGCGTTCACGCCACACAAACCATCGCAGGCATCTATGCATCTGTTATTAGTACATACTCTGCTTCCAATGCAATCCTCATTTACTAGAAATTAGGTACATAATTAAAAATCTTTTTTGATATACTTAAACATTCAAATCTTTTATATAGACACTCACTTAAACATTCCACCCTGATACAGCGGGAAAGAGGGTCCCCCATGTGCAAATTCATACAAGAACAAACTGGTCTGCCTTCGCTAACAGTACATCTTGCGTTAACTCCACAAGTATATGTTTCACAGCCTAAAAAATATTGAGATACTTTAGCGAAACAATCTATAAATTATCTGACTTAACTTACCAATATTGTCAGGTGACAATATCTTGGAGTGATAATATCCACCGTTAGTAATTGCGAATAGCGAAAGAAGAAGCAAAACTGCGGTCTGCAAGTATTCCATTTTTTTAGTAGCCTAAAAAAGACGTTTTCATTAAATTTTCAAAACTATGATGAATTCATTTAATTCATAGGTACAGTTAAAAAAATATTACCTCGAACGAAGAATGACCGTGTTTGAAGATCGAACCGGGTGAAGTAACAGGTTCTCAGCGAATGTGGAGATGAGCGTGAGTTTGAATACAAGGAAAACCCCACCTCCTACAACCTTCAGTCCCAGTTTGAATTTTGCCTACGCGTGCCCCTGACGATCCTTCGATGGGTCTCGCCTACGCTGGACCACTTCCAATGTAAATTACTCCAGAAGATTATCTTTTTCTTCGAGTAAGCAAAGAAATACTCCGGAAAATATTATTTCAAGTTCATCCAACATAATCGGGAGCTATTTACTTTGCTAATTAACGAGGTGGAAGAAAAACAGTCAGCAATGACTCCATCTTTATCCTAATAAAAATGACATATTTCCTTTTTATTTTTATTGGTTCATGATATATCTCGTTACAAAATTTTCTTCTAATCAAATATAAATATATCGATCGTATAAATTAATAAATAACATCCTAACAAATCGCGGTAGAGTTCGATGCTTTAATTACATAATAAATCAACTATTCTTTTTTTAATAGATCGACTTTCACTGGTCGGAATGTAGACCCGATGATGGGATAAATATATTCAAAAAAAGCACCGTGTTACAGATTAAATACAGAGAGCGTGAGTAATCGCACTGCAAGTCTACTGTTCGATGGGCAATCATCCTTTCGCGCCAAAAATGGACCTGTCAGTGTCGATGGTTCCACGTGCACATTACGATCATCGACGCAAAGGTCGTTATATGAGCAATCGTTTTCAAAAATCAGATAAAAAAATCGAACTCTCAAAGGTCGTCGAATTAAAAATCACTCGTAAGTTATAAAACTGTATTATGGAAACAAGGAAAGACTATAAACATATCTGCCCAATTATGATACCTGCAAGGAAATTAGTTAGATACCAAAATTCTCTTAATAATGATCGTAATAGACTCTCAAAATGATGAAGACAATGATTAATATTTTACCTTATTTGTTTGGCTGATTTATTACAATAATTTAAATAACTTAATAATAAACTTGTATATCATAGACAAATAGATTATACCGTCTTTCGTCCTAGGAACAAACTTTTGCGACATTCATTGCTAAATTTAAGAAACTGTGTGCACGATTATAAATGTGATACATGAGTTTAAAAAAAAAGAAAACAATTTATTATAGATATCTGCGCGAAAAATTGTAATTGAAACGATATGGTTTCCTAGAGTATATTCGTAAATAAAAACTCGAGACTAATCTATCCGATGATCTATTGTACAAATGCAAAAAAAGCTTCCAGCATACCATTCGATTTAGTCTGCACTTCGTTTTACATTATAAAAATTTTCAAACGAAATTTAGGAAACCACCCTCATAGTTTCCAACTATGAGACGAAATTACATAATAATGACTTATAGTAGGTAACCATCGTCGTGTGTCCCCGATTATTTTTTTGTCTGATTTTTAATCTGCTTCGGAATATTCTTTAAAAACTCTTCGTATGCTGCATCTATGTCATCGTCCTCCGACATCCATGGTTCTTCACCTTCATATTCCTGTTCCGATATGCTGTAAAAGTATTCATATGGTAAGGAACAAAAGTATTCGTACAGTCGGAATGTAGAAATAAAATGAACAATATTTTTTACATTACTAAATATATTCAAATATTATCAATAATGCCAATATTTGTATACATTTATTATTTTATAAATTTACAATTTATTATATAATTCAATTATTTATAAATGTTTATTATAATATACAATTGCATATGTTTGAATATATTTAATTATATAGAAAATATAAATCTTTTTATTTCTATATTCCAACTATAGGAATACTTGTGTCTTTCACTGTATATATAAGGTGACTGTGAACCTGTATCTGTACGCGCGTATTGAAACAAAACTTGAATTATAGGCAGCTACAAGTCACATAACTAAATTAAGAGCATTAGATTATAATTAATTCATCACGGTAAATTAATACACCATGGAATATATAAAAAGTTTAGAATTAACTCCATAACAAAAGAAATAGTATGTCAGAGTTGCAAGATAAAACAATCACTCCAGCGACCTAACCAGAGAACTGTATGCAGTAAATTTACCTAGAAAACTGCACAATACTGCTAAAGAAAATATGTATATAATACTTGATTAATTATATGTACATACATGTGGTCTTCGATGTTCATTGTGCTATCTGCAACTTCTTCTAAGAATTTATTTTCCTCCGCAGTTAATAGTTTGCCGTCAGGACCGTATAAAACTGGTTCATCGATGGCCTGGTTGGGATCTAATGGCTCTATTAATTCCACTACCGTGGAATTATCGGAACTCTGACCCCAGTTTCCGTTTCTCAATTCGTGGACACTATGTACCATATGTCCTATGTGTGAATCCACTCTACCTTCCGTTACAATTTCCGTTAGAGCTCGCATCATATTCTCCATCTCTTTGCGTCGACATTCAACTTTATCCTTTTCTAAAGTTTGTCCTGCCAACTGTAAACCATATTGGAAAAATTAACACAATGAATTCAAGAAAATTCTTGGATTCTAGATTTCTTAACGTAGGAAATTTTTCACATGTTATATACCTTAAGGGCTTGACAGATGTTCTTGACAGAATTCGGTGCGGGCTTTTTTAATATAATAATAATAAACTGAATTAATAAGTTTCCTAAAGTAAACGCAGAAGCGTGATCCATTTGAGTAACCAATTCAGCTAGAAGTAATATCAACCCGTGACACTTCTTCTGCTCTTCCTCTGTGTGATTTTCTTTTTGCTGCCAGTTGGAAGCTTGACTGTCTGTTTCACTTTTACACCTGTTGCCAACATGCACTTATTAAATCGAAGATTTAAATACTTCATTAGCATTTAATAACTCACAAAGTATACAAAGTCCATCTGAAAGACGTTTGTTCTAAGGGAGTCAAACTATTGTCCAAAGAGGCGCAAAGTCGAGCACCACTGTACCGGAAATTACCCTCATTTATAGACTAAAAATAATTTCATGCATCAATACAACTTTCTTTTCAATTAATGTAAAAAGAACAAGGATATACCTGTTGAATTATTATCTTCATAATTTCTTGAAATTGACTAGGAATTCCTAAATAAGGCCTAAGATTATTTATGAGTGGCGGCACGATCAAAGTGAAATGCCCTGGATTTAATATCAACGAATGTACAACACTCATTAAATTCTGTGTTATGTTTGCAAATTCGATTAAATAATTATCATCTTCTATATTCGAGTCCTATTAATAAACAATAAATAAATTAAATTAAATTAATTATTTAACTTCTGTTAACTTTCATAATATATTGTCAAAGTATGAACCTGATGTTTGTTTTTGTAGTCTCCTGAACCATCATCAAAATGACCATAGTCTTGCATATTTGATCGCTGCTCTTGCTGTTGCTGTTGTGAAAGGTTATCAAACTGTTGAACTTGCTCTGCTTGCTGATAATGTTGAGAAGCATCATAATTATACGCAGGATTTTGCTGCATTTGTGCTTGGAGAGGTATTTCACGTGCCATTTGTAACCTATCTTGAACTGAGTGTTTATATATATATATCTGTTGTTGATGACGCTGTACCATCAAACAAACATAACATTTTTACAAACATTTTTCACAGTTACTCCAATAAAATAACCAATGTAACCAATAGAAAGTAAACACTACCTGCTTAACAGGATATGACTTTGGAACAAACTCAGCTGCATGAACGGACAATGTAGAGTTCTGGATAATATCATCGAAAGACTTATCCAATTTGCCCTGTTCCATGCTTCTTGATTCTACTGACCCTACAGTTAAAAAGCCACAACCGTAAAGTAATAAATTACAAAGAAATCCAGCATAAATAGCACGGCAGCTTTGAAGAAGTCTTCTCATAAATCATAGCAACCTGTTTGCATTCCAGATGTAGCATGATGCGGTCTCCTTAATATGGGAATATCCTGTGGGCTGGAAGTCCACGGACCCCTACCACGACCACGTCCGGTTCCACGTCGTTCCACGTCCCCGTCTCCACTACCATCACCTCCCAAAGGATTCATGCTTTTCCCGGCTAAAATTTTCTTGACTATGTGATCACTTTGAGGTTATGCTAAACGACGACGATGACACCGGTGTGGGGAACCGTCACCCGTAGTAAGATTCGAAACGCACACTTGGTGGTCGTGCGTATTTTACCACATAAGTTCAGTAATTCCGCTGAATCCGTTAGGTCCGTTATTCACAATAAAACGCGTGCCGCCTCATAAACAGAACATCAAAAGTCGGCCTCGCAAATTTATCCACAGCAAATCCCTCTTGCAATCGACTACGATCGATGGTAAACGCGAGAAGTTGGTTAATATCTCACCATCCGCTCTTCAAATTGGAACTATGTACTAACCAAACGTGAGGATTAAAATATGAAAAAAAAAGAAATGGAATTTGATAAAAAGAAAAATCTTTGTACTCCTTTTACATATAATTTCTTATCTTTAATAAAATTCGAGTTATATTTAATCTCATTAATTAATTAAGAAGATTTAATAGTAAGAAATTATCCATATACCCGTTTTTATTTACTTGTCTTTGATTAAATATTTAAATTCGTTATCTGTAAAAGATCACCTGTGGTATAGAATATTTTTGAAGAATATTTAGAGAATAAATCATGTAATAGGTCTGACGAGTAACAAACACGAAAAAGTAGCGAAATTCGCCCTAAATAATTCTTCGAATTTGATAGGAAAAAAAGGAATTATTTTTAATGTCGTTAATTAATTAATCAATTTAATAGAATAAAATTATGAGTATCGTGTATAATGAGTGCTATCCTTTGGATATTTTATATACTTTTTTATATCATATACATTTTGTGTTCCTGGCAATTTTAAATTTACTGTAAATATATAAAAGTACGCAGTCTACTTTATGCAAATTTAAATTTTTATGAACATGAAAAAGGAAATAGAACCTTAGAAGAGATTTGTTTTACTCGCTGAATATTACAACAAATACTCTACTTCGGATATTTTATATATTTTTTGTATATTATATGCGTTTTATGCATGTTCGCAATTTCAAATTTCCTATAAATGCATAAGAATCCATAATCTAGTTTATGCAAATTAAAATTTTTAGAAACACAACTAAAGAAGTAGAACCTAAGAAGAGATTTGTTCCCTTTCGTAAACATTATAACGAATGCCATGCTTTAAATATTTTATACATTTTTTTACATTTCTCATAAATACATAAAAATACGTAGACATCTTTCAAAAAATCTTACATTTGGTATGCCACAGATATAGTTTAGAAAAAATGCCTGTCTCGCTAGTTTTCCATTAGCCTCAGCGATCACTCGAAAGAGGCGCCTTCGACTAGCCCCCAAGTTATGAGGTTACGATCGTTGACACGGACGCAGATTGATATCGAAATGAACCTTCGTGGTTCTTGCTAATGATGTTGTCAAATACGAGAAATCGTCGCCGAGTTCTTTCGTACGCGTTCGTCTCGTTGCATTTACTCGCTATTCGAGATTCACCAAGCTACGTGAAAAATCGCACGCGTGCATATGATTCGTAAAATATATTGTACTAGGTTTGACCGTTTCAGGTACGTGCGTATGCTTGCAACCCGAATGTATACGATTTCCAATTGTTTCCTTCCTTTTTCAAAAACATGCAATTAATCTTATTGCAATGACACACTGGAATTTTCCATGCACCGAGCGAAGTTTCCTATACAAATGAATAAATAGCGATTCCTTTCATAAGTTTTTACTCTCTAAAAAATTTGAGTAATGACATATATAAGTTTAAAAAGTATGGTAAAAAAATATGAGTTGCATTCTGAACAATAATAAATTTAAATTAATGTACACATTAATGTCACATATAGTATCACGTGTACTTGGAGATGTTAGAAGTTGGCTTGAGGGTAGTTCGTGGACAGGATTGGAAGTGGGATGACCAAGATGGTGGAGAAGGTCATGCAGGAACAGTCGTTGAAATTGGCAAACCTCCCTCCTGTGGCAACTCTGCTTCCAGTCCAAATCCATCAGATAGGACACCAGATAAAACTGTTATTGTTCAATGGGACCATGGATCCAGAAGCAATTATAGAATTGGATACCAGGGAGCTTATGACCTTCTGGTATTCGATAATGCAGCCACAGGAGTTAAGCATGCAAATATCATATGTGATGGATGTAAAAGACATGGGATAATTGGTATTAGATGGAAATGCATGCAATGTTGCGACTATGATTTATGTACTCAGTGCTACATGGCTGAAGTGCATGATCTAAGCCATTGTTTTGAAAGATATCAAACAGCCAACTCTGTGGGGTAAGTTTTTTCAAGATTACATTCTTATTTGATTAGATATACAAGCCACCTTATAAACTTAATTATCTGATTTGTAGAGTTCAATTGAATCCCAGAGAAGGCTGCACCAAGATTCCTTTAAAAGGAATATTTATAGGGGCCAAAGTTATTCGCGGTCCTGATTGGGAATGGGGAAATCAAGATGGAGGAAGAGGTATCACATATTTATGCTTATAACTACATTGTGAATGTTTATGCACTGTTAGGAAATTTGAAAGTGCAAAGATACACAGTAACATGCAGAAATATATAAAATATTCAAAGCATGATATTCATTATGATATTCAGTACCTAAATCGGTTTTCTTCCTAGATTCCATTTTTCTAATTATCTTTGTAAAAATATAAATTTGCATAAATATGTATTCATAACAACATTGTGATAAGGAAATCTTAGATACACAATATATTTGGCATTTAGGAAAAACTGGCAGAGTCATGGATATACGTGGATGGGATAATGAAAGTAGTCGTTCAGTGGCCACTGTATCATGGTCTAAAGGCAGCACAAACGTTTACCGACTCGGGTACAAGGGTTGTGTAGATTTATGTTATGTGGAGGAAGCTATGGCTGGCACATACTATAAGGAGCACCTCCCGCTCCTTGGGCAACCGATAATGACCGTACCTGACAATGGAGCCAACGTAACCCCGACAAGGAATGGTGTTCCTTTTGCTGTATCTAGTCCACGCCACTCAACTTTCAACGTTGGGGACAAAATAAAAGTATTGGTTGCAGTAGAGACGCTCAAAGAGATGCAAGAAGGTCACGGTGGTTGGAATCCACGCATGGCCGAGTATATAGGAAAGATCGGCAGAGTTCACCGTATCACAGATAAGGGAGATGTACGTGTACAATTTGAGGGATGTAACAACAGATGGACGTTTCACCCGGGCGCATTAACAAAAGTCACCAGCAAAGACAGTTTTTCTTTAGGCGACATAGTTAGAGTGAAAACCGACTTATCCGCTGTTAAACTCTATCAACGAGGTCACGGAGAATGGATAGACGTGATGAAAAATGTAAGTTTATCGATTTTCTAATAGTCATTAAAGTTTACAGTAAGAATATTTGTAGGCTCTGGGAAAAACCGGGAAAGTAATCAAAATATATTCTGACGGAGATTTAAGAGTAGCTTTAGATGGTCATACATGGACGTTCAATCCTTTAAGCGTCACATCCGTTCCTCCTGGAACTGAAACTGTTGCTTTACAGGATGAAGTGAATAAAAGTCGAGATTGGACAGGTACACTTCTATTGATCACAGATTATTTAAATATATGCGTATGTATAAGTATTGTCAATTTATTATTGCTTATATAGCTGAAGGTGTGGACACAGAGGTTGAAAAATTATTAAGAGATGCAGCCAGAGGTGAGGCTGGAGTCTCTGCAGTTCAAGAATTTCTCAAAAAGTATCCTGGTAGAGTAGATGCGAGAGCTGGCGGCCCAGGAGGTGGTAAAAAGACCTGTCTTCAAGTGGCGGCTCATCAAGGGCAAAAGGATCTCTGTATTCTTCTCCTGGATGCTGGAGCTTCTTTACGAGCTGTAGACGAGGACGGAGACACGCCTCTTCACTATGCTGCTTTCGGGTTTGTTCCGAAATCAATTCAATTTAAAATAATCATATAAATTTAAAAATTATATTTTTAAGAGTTTTCTTGTTTCATATCATAGCAATCAACCGGAAATAATGGAGCTACTTCTATCACGTGGCGCAGCAATTAACGCTGTGAACAATGGGAAATGTAGCGCGCTGCACGTTGCCGTGAACAAACAACACGCTCAGTGTGTTAAAGTATTATTACGTCACCATTGCGACGTTAATCTGCAAGACTCGTACGGAGATACGGCATTGCACGATGCCATCGGGAAAGATGCTCTGGATATAATCGATGCTCTTTGTTCGTGCGATAGGGTGGATTTCACCTTGAGAAACAAACGAGGCTTCAATGTGTTACATCATGCTGCCTTGAAGGGTAATGCTCAGTAAGTATACTCGATTTTTCGGCAACGAATCTTCTGGAGACTTAATCACGAAGGTATACGTGCATCCTTTGGTACAGTGCAACAGAAAGATTAGTGGCACGAGCAAGACATCTTGTAGATGTTAAAAAAGAAGATGGTTTTGCGGCATTGCACCTTGCAGCTTTGAACGGCCATAAAGACGTAGCCGCCATGCTTCTTTCTCCGACTGGTGGAAATGCGAAAGTAGATTTGCGGAACAATCGCCGACAGACCCCTTTGCATCTTGCTACTTCGCAAGGACATTGGGCTTTAGTGGAATTTCTTGTGCATCATAATGCTGACATTGCTAGCACGGATGCAGATGGAGATACGGTGCTACATATTGCTATAGTGAAGTGTCCCAATCAGAGTAACGTGGTTCCTACGCCTGAAAGTTGTCGGGATTCTCCCCTTATCTACGCGGTATGTTATGTTTCCTAGATTAATAATTATTAATAAGTTTCCCACTATCTATTTAAATTCTATAGATTATTAATTATTAATTATTAATAAATGTCTCACAATCCATTATTATTTGATTTTTTCTTTTCTAATTTTCTTCTTATTAGTTACATTATTCGAATAATGCTTACTGTAGATATGGCAAAATTTGGCTCGCCAAGGCGCAAAGACAGAACTCGCGTTAGCTTGTTTCCTAGTAAGTGTGGACAGGAGTTGTACACTACTGAAACATGTGAAGAACTCAAAGAACAAGACACCATTGGATCTTCTCGAAGCTGATTGCCAATTAGCCCCGCATACCGACTTGCTACGGTGTTACCAATACCAAAGTCAGAGTACTCAATTAGAGTAAGTAACTTGATGATTGATTATGAGATTGTATAACGCATATACAAATCTAATTTATTTTTACATAAACTTGTTACAGAATAGAAAATACTCCTGCTTCTCAGCCTTCCATATATCAGATAGACACAGCGTTACAATCGGAAGTAGTGCGTGGAACGAGAAAGTGTATTCCAGGTTCTGGTGACGCTTCTGAATGTCACAGTTGCTTAGGTATAGTGACAAACGCGATGAAAGATGGAAATAGATTTAATCCGGGCAGCAGTGTTGTTATCAACTGTGCACAATGTGGTCATGGAATTGCCAAAACGAAAGCTAATCAAGGTATTCTGTATAAATATTATCTTCAACTCATTAAGGATCAAGTAATATGCGTATATAGCTTATCATAATGTTATATTAACTTCAATTTCTTTAAATTTCATAAAATTGTAGAATTCAGGTAGAGGAAACACCATAATGCTAAAAAATAGATAATAAATAAATAAATTTAAAAAATAATAATGATATGTTCTATATTCCTATAAAAATTATTAATTTACTATTTTGCGATTTGTTATAGATGGCCAAGCAACGGGAGATATTCCTTTGACGAAACAGGAAGAGAATGTGAAAGATAATTCATTGGATGAGAGGAAGAAGGAAGAGGATCATCAGGGTAAGGAAAGAGAGAAAGATAAGGATTTAGAACGTTTGCGTTATTTGGAAACAAGAGTGGCCGATCTGGAGGAAGCTAATATGTGTAGCATTTGCATGGAACGCCGTCGAAATGTCGCCTTCTTATGTGGTCATGGGGCCTGCGAGCATTGCGCTGCTCCTTTAAAAACCTGTCACATGTGTCGCAAAGTTATTACGAAAAAGATTAATTTGTATTAGACAATCAAGTTGGAAACGTTTGTTCGCCCTCTAGACTATTTTGCTTCCTAATATTCGTACGTTAAATACGCGATATTATTGGCATGTAAAATGAAATACTGAATTACAACTGCCAAAATATACAATATCCCCTTTTTTAAATAGAATATGTTTAATCAAGTCTCCATAACCGCACCAATGTTGTGCCATAAATAAAAATAAAATTTGGAAGTCATGTGGGTGAGTGTCACATTTACAATTTTTTCTTGTCGAATTTGTAGTTATTTTCAACAAAATAATCACGTGCTTCTCTTTCTCGGATTACAAACGACACTTTGCCCGTTGTTTCCCGTCCATTTTTTATCATTAGTTAAAAATAAGCATTTTGTAAAAACCTCCTTCTTCTGTACTATAGATATGGAATCAAACCATCATTGAGCATTCCAAAAAGTTCATAAAAATAGGATACATATCCTCTACACTTCTGATGAATATTTTGGGATTCTCTTTTTTGTTAATAATACATATTTGACTGAATAACAACATAACGCCATTAAGTATAATGGAGATTCATGTAAATGAACTTGCAAATTTTCATACATATCGTAAATACTTTTCCATAATATACAATGTATATTATTATTAATTGTAGAGAGTATGTACTGTTTCTATTATTTTGTATGTAATGTTGATGTGACATTAGTAGTAGTATGAAAATTTAGTACACACACACATACACACACACACACACATTATATATATATAATTTTATATATATATATAAAAGTGGATATCAAAGGATATTGCTTCTAGCCAAAATTAATATAAAAAATTATACTTATTAATTTATAAAGTCCTTTTGTGATTATATGAATAATAAAGTGAGAATAATAAAGATTAATCGACAAAGGTAACTGTCCATTGTAAAACATGTGCCACTAATAGTATTGAATCGAACAAATCGTTTTATAGAACAGAAGTATATTGATAATATTTATACGAAAAAATCCTCTCAAAGAATGTGCGATACTATTGCTAAAGTTGGAATATCATTACCTCTGATTAAACTATAGTGGTCCAAGCGCTGAACTCCTTAGATATATAACCATAAAAATATACCATTGTACCAATTATATATTTTACAGATTTCTTCAAAGAAACGACACAATTTCTATATTATCATTGCATTTTAGAAATTTAATTTGGGACTTTACAGCTGACATAACATTTGTATTAATAATTCAATTTACTAAAAAAGAAAACAATAATTTTCCTTCTCTCTTCTTTTATAATAATAGTTGTATTGTCACGAAGTCTGTGTTGCGCGTAACTACAATTCATTATATTATATGAACTATGATAGCGTAGCTTTTTAAGCGTCGATAATAAATTTCTACAATTTTACGTGATTCAAGACATTATTTAAATAAACAATTTCAAAATGAGTAACTTTAATCAATTTAATATTTTTCTTCTTCAAGGCGTTTCTTAAATCATATTTATATATAGTCTTACAAACTAAAACGAAACATATATTTCCAAAAAACACGTTTTAACTTAGAAATTAATAATAATCAATATAATAAATGTAGAACAAAACAGCATCGGCGATTCCTTTCCTTTTTTTTCTTTACACAGGCAATAAACAATGATAACAATAATAACAAACATTCAACAAATGATGCCACATTCAAACAAGACTTAAAGATGGACTTCGTTCATTTTTTTTCTTAGTTTAGCAAGCAATCTTATTTATTTTGGTACTCGATAAAATTCAATAATCATATGTTACAATATTGAGCCAGTTTTTAAAACTGTAGCGATAGTAATGATAATAATATAATAATAGTAATATTTTTTTCTCCTAAGTAACTTAAACGCAATACGCTATTCTTTATCAGATAATATTATATTATTTAGTACCTAGTAAAACTTAAATGAATTCTGGCCGGAGCCATGCGATAGGATTATCTAATTCTAACTATAGGACCATTTATCCACGTGCTTCGAGTTCTTTCTTCCTTTTCTTCCTTTCTTGTTTGTCGAGAGCGATGATATTTATGACGATACTTGAACAGTGTAAGCAATCAAGCTTACGAGTCGATATTTTCAAGTTAAAAATCCAGTCTATTCTCGTTTTTTTATATTCATCAGAACTGATATGAAATTATCGAAGTATGAACTAGTTGATCCACATTATACGTTAGATTTTATGAATACGTTAACTACGAGGAATCGATGTCACTTTCCAAAGATACTTTTCTATTCCACAGAGACATATAAATCAGAGAAAGAACATTTTTTTCATTGTATGTTGAACTATTTCTAGCTATTCGTAGATAACGAGAAGTTTCTATGAATACGCGAGTGACATCATATAAAGTGCACTTCTTGCATAAAGGTATATTTTGATACGGTTCAACCAGTTCATCGACAGACGTAAATATGTTTTTGCCGAGAGAAAAAAAAAAGAGAAAGAATTCTTCCTTCTTCTTGCACTAAGTTCCAAAGTTCTCGTGTTATTATGAGTAAACAGTTGTAACATTGCTTTTGTAACAGTCTTCCTTGCAATTCGTGAAAGTATGTGAGTTTAAAATTGTCTACTCGTGTCTACTAAATTTGAGTATACGCCGATGCCGACAGGAATTAGTAATCAATGATCAAAGTGACGACCTTTTCTTTTTACTCCCCTAGATATCTATCGACAAAATTTTTCTAGCGAATTATTTTTCTTTCCCTTTTTCCATAGAGAATTCCACAGCTCCATTCGTTTGTCGATTTTCTCTGTATGTGCTGGTCGCACTGTCAAGTGCAATTATTGTCAGCTATGATCAAGTCCTGAGTAATAGCCAAAACAATTCTTTAATTACTTTTTATCTCTTTCATCTCTAATAAATATAGCGTCAAACTTTCCAGCGGAGACGTACACATGATTTCTGTGAAACTTCTATTTAATAATTTCTATACCGTGCCTAACATTGCACGTCCTTCCATTATACAATATTGCTAAGTTTTTTCTTTCGTTCGAGTTTCGCCATTGACAGGATTCTTTTAAAAGTTCAAACATTTCGATAGCATATTTGGACTGGAGGTACGTGTATTATAGGCAATACTGAAAATTATGCATGTAGAATGTCACACGTGCACAACTATAACATACAGCTTTTTCCAACGGTCTTTCACTTTTTGTTGTAGCATTTCATTTATACCACGAAGATGACCACGGTACTTCCAATCCGTCCAATCCGTCATTTTGAACGCATTTAAAATAACTCTAGATATTTCATCTTTTTTTCTCTGTCGCGTAAACAAAAAGAGTAAACTTTCGCTAATGTGTTACGTGTGTTGAAACGGAAATTCTCCCTGGCGAAAGGAAGCGTATGCGCGGTGAGAAGTGATAGTTTTGCCCACTTATCCTTGAATAAATCAGTGCGCTAGTTAAAAACTGAATTTGCATTATACAATTACTACTCTTCGTATTGATCGATTGACAGGTTCAAGCTACGACCGGTTCAGGACTGCAAGGTTGCAGCTCGGGTTCGTTTTGAGGTTCTGTTGTATTTGTGGTGGCGGTACTGGCCGTGTTTGGATCATGATTTGGATCTGGATCTGGTGTTACCGCCGCCCACTGTGTGGTATATGGTGCAGCTCCTGCCTGTCTTCTGGCTTTTCTCTTTGCACGTCGTTGTTCCATCACTAAGCGCAAACGTCTCATCTTTCCCTTAGTTGCTTCATTCTCCTTTGACAGTTCCTCTATAATTATAAATAATAAAGTTACAGATCTACTTTTCCTTAATGTGTTATAGTCGATTTGTTTACCCTTTGAGTGTTTAGTAAAATAATTAGATATAGTTGAGAAAGATGTTAATTTTTCTTAGTATACAATTATTTTTAATATTTTTGAATTAATATTTTTAAATATAGAATTTATGTTTTAATTTCTCTTAGACAAACGAATCAGTAAGTATTTCTTGGTATTAAGTTTCTGAGGTCACACTTTTGCTGAGAAACAACAAAGATTATACACAGATGGAATTATGGATTTATAATTTAATAATTTTATTAATTTTCATTTTAATAATGAAATTATTGAACAAAATTGTATTATTGCAAGATGTCAGGACAAAGTTTATAATTTATGCTAGTAAATGTTTAAACCTTATTTGATAACCCAATATTTCATTGTTTACATATTTCTCTTTCCTTAGTTTAATAGTAAGATTTCTATAAAATATCTTTGCATGAAATACAGATAGCAAGGAACTAAAAATTCATGCGCTTCTGCATATTTCATATGTCCATATTACATATGGATTAAACACTCAAAGGGTTTAGCTGGATTTCTAGAGTACCAGTAGAGTAACCAGGATTGGAGGAATCATGACAACCAATAATGGGTGTTGGGGCACCATTTATAGTGGTTGTCGTTCCAGTTGAGGACGGAGAAGTTGAAGACTGCTGGCGATTGCTAGAGTGCCTGTGATGGTGCCTATAATGACCTGCAGTAGCAGCTGGTGTGGCACATAGCAAATCATTAAGAATGTGAATGATGGTACTTATATCTCTTTTAGGACGCCCGTGTCTGTCTTGAAGAGCTGGATTTAAGGTCCCACTAAATGTACCAGAGTATACACCCTTTCCATGATGATGCATACTCTCTATTATTGCACCTTGTCTGCGTCTTGCATTTTCCTATGTCCCAAAAATTGTATGTAGTTATTCACTGCATTAATAATTTAATAAAAAATATTAATATTAATTTCACTGTGTGTTTCACATTACTTAGAATTTACACTGTATGCATTCGATTACAAAAAGACCATAGAATCACAAAGATAGAAAGAAAAATTGATATTCTTCTAATCACAAAATAAACAAAGCAAGAAGAAAACACATTTAAGAACCTAAGAGAGCCTCTAAAAAACGCGCTTTACAATATACTTTTATATATTTATTATTATTTAAAAAAACACAAAGACGTTTGGCGGTTTATTTTTTCACATCTCTTAAGATCTTAACAAACACACAGCGCTAACGTATATACGAAATAATGGTACACAGGGGGAACTGGCATCGGTAACAATGTATACCTCTGCGAGGTCGACCCGCGAGGTGAGTACCTCAGAGGAGAGCTGCTTAAGTTTCTGCGTCAAGTTACGAGAAGCTTCAGCTAGCGCCCTGGTGTCTAAGGTTGCAGCCTTGGAATTCTGCTCAGCCAACGAAGAGGTAGGACTCTGAGGACTAGCATCCCCATCCACAGCATTACTCCTGGTGGAATCTGTACTGTTAGCGGATTGTTGGCCATGGTGGTGAGCGGTGCAGAGTTTCTTTCTTGGCGGGGTTATGTCATAGGGCACTGATTCCATGCATCCATGTCCAGTAGAGGTAGATTGTTGTAGGTGGTCCACGGAAGATGAAGAGGAGGAAGGTTGAGAATTGTTGGGCGAATTGATGGATTTGTTTCTTGAGTGGTGGTGATGATGATGGTGGTGATGGTGGTGGTGGTGGTGATTGTGGTGATGGTGGTGATGATGATGGTATAGAAGGCAAGATTGACAAGCATTGGAGTTCCCATTGGGTGACACTGAGCCGTGGCTGCTGCTAGTTCGAGCGGCTGGCGCTTGGCTAGCACAGAAGGACGAATGTGGTGAACTCGGCGAGTAAGAGGATGAGGATGAGACTGAGGAGGCAGTTGTGGTGCGGCTTGAACAGACTGGACTGGTTGTCGTAGTGGCTGTCGAGAGGCTGGTACTGCAGCTAGCTGCTGCGTGTAACGCCGAAGCCAGACTGCTTATCAAAGAAGATGTCCTCGCAGCCGCAGCTCCATTTTGTAACTTAGCAGAGGCGCTGCTGGTCGAACGCGCAGCTAATACAGTGGACCGCCTACTTTGCAGGGAAGTTGATACGTGGCTAGTGGGTAAATTAGACCCGTTCGAATTATTTCCACCGATAGTTAACCCAGTGGTATTGCTGGTCGCCTGATTGGCCGTTGGCGAAGCCGGAGTTACTGTAGATAGTTGTAGCTGTATCAGCATCATGTGATCCCCTAGTCGCATTGTGAGATTCAGGGGAGCCTTGCCGGACAGAAAATCGTTCACCTGAGAATCGTTCAAGCTCTCCAACGCTTGCATCACGCTCTGCTCCGGTCGTTGTGCCTGAAAATATATAATATATCTTAATCAGAATCTAGCGCACAATTCAATTTTTATTAATTCATCCCAGTCCATTAATCTAGGAACGAAATTGCGATATACGGACAGTTATTTCCATTGTCACAATATTGTCGGATAACCTAATACATACTTCTTACAGAAAGAAAAAAACTGACTAGAAATATAAGACAGCCGATAAAAATGCGTGACACGATTCGATCAAGTGTTTACCGCTAAACGGCGTTTAAATACTTTTACAGGATAAAAGGCAACAGTCGGAGAGCCGAGATGGAAGCCGTACACGACCAAGAACTCATTGCAGATTAGCCAATTCCATTCTACCAATTTTATGGCTCCGGTATTAGCAGTCAAACATCTGAATCAGTCGCTTTCTACATCCTATTGTATAACTATCAACAAACAACTTTGATCTTATAGATCAAAAAATCTTTTACATAATATAATTTGGTAACCTAATATATTTTTTTTCTTTGAGTATACTGGCTTTTTTCGAGCGGTTATACGCTCTTTTGCACGAGTCCAACTATTGAAAAATCGTGGCAGAATTGAAAGGGACCACTGGTAAAGTGTCCTACGAAGTGAAATACCAATATCTCATAACGTTGGTATCGCCTATTCATTCAGGCAAAAGATGAGGTTGAATCGATGAGCTCACGACAAGAGATGGAAACGCGAGAAGACCTGCAGAAGAGAGGAAACCTCGCGGAACCGAGGCTCAGACCCTAGACGGCACAGCTAGGCATCCCCCGGTACACCTAACGGACTTCCTTTCACTGACGGTCATCGTATATTCGGTAATTCGATTTACATTCGTTTTACGGGAAATCTGAACTTCGATGAATGGACCCTGCGTCATAATGTTTCTTTCTTTCTCCGAAACTTCCACAAAACTTTCCAGTTCCCATTAGTTCGAAACTGATCAAATAAAACGGATTAATACTATATCAATAATTTTTTAACCAATTAGATTCAATTAGCGAATCATTTAGTAATTATTCAATTTATATATTTAATCATCTCCATTCTTTATTTTTTTCCATAATTATTACTAGTAATTTTATAAAATAGATAGCTTTCATGTTTCAACTATAAAAGATTCACGAATTATTACTAGAGGATCGCAGGGATTCCCATGGATTCTCGTTGCAATTACCACAGGTCAGAGAACCCCTGTCAATGCCACGGAGCACTGTGAGTGCCGCAACGACCGTCGACGAAGCCAGTGGCGCCACACTCGAAGCGCAACCTGCTATCAAGCCAGGGCGTACAGCATGAATCGTAAATACCCGTGTGTCTGACGCCTCTCCGCCGGAGTCTGGTTCTACCCCACCATGCGTTGTGTTACTCAGGCATGTCTGCGGTGGTGGTGAGTCGTATCGCAGGATAAGGAAAAAGTATTTACACTTCGAAAAGAGAACTTTGGGTTGCAACAACCGATGGTAGGGGTATCGTTACACGAGGAACGCTTACGATTTATGATTTACGCACCACGTGTCAACCAGAGATACTGCCAGAAATTCTTAATACGACATAAATGACAGATTACGTTAATACCAGCGTCCCCAGTTGTAAAGTCCGCACTTTACACGTGTAGATAGATCTTAACCGCTTTTGAATGCGTCTTATGTAGAATCTATCAAAAGATGATATATTACTGAGCAATGCTACATTGTAATCAATTGTTGAATATTGGGTTGTTCTTAAAGTTCGTAGTGATTATATAAATGCTACTTCTAATTTGAATACTAAAGAGAACTGAGGAGAAATATCGAGGATCGTTAATAAAACAGGTTTCTGTTTTTAGCAAGATAGTATTGAACATCATATACCTAAAAAATTTTGAATCGTAGCTGAAACATTCTGTTCTATCCATCAGTCACTGAATATAGTACATCTTCATTATTATTTATCCTAGTCTTTACAAACTTATTAGAGCGACATAAACAAAAAATAAAATATTGTAAAAGCTTGCGAAAGCTATTCAAAGAAATTCTACATAAATGTTTCTTTATTTTCACTATGAACTTTTTAAACAACCTAATATTTTGAACCTCACAAAGCAACTGGAATATGGTTGCTTTCCCCTAACCTTGAGAATTTGCCTTTCCTTTGGTACATGTTTGAACCATCTGGAGATGGCAACTAAAATAGGTACTCTCACTCTTACGACTTTCCAAAACACTCATCCAGAATTTCTCTACAATATGGTATAGACTTTAACAAAGGAGATTCATTTTATAACATTCTGCGTTCCAAGTATCACATTGCGGTTAGACTATCGGTGACTGGAAGATAAAAAGTCGCGTCGCGATGCGACCTTATGACTCTTCTTTCTATCTCATTGAAAGAAACGAAGGAAGAACAAATATGACATCATCGCATTCTTACGGTTTTCGTTATTCAAAGCGATACAATTTGGTTTAAGACATGACAGTGTGATCAGTTGTCTTCACCCTCGCTTAACAATGTCTGCGATTATTAAATTGAGCCAGCAGCAGAAACGATACATTAACCTGGTCCTAGCGCACTGTCCAATTATCATTTAACGCCCTTTGGATATGTTCTTTTGGAAATAACGCGGAAACGTCAGAGAAGCTCTGCTTTGTTCTGCAGAATTTCCACGGTCGATCAATAAAACTTCTCCACTAGCCAAGTAGATATTACCGGAGTCGCCTATCAAACTTTCAACCCGTCTAAAGAAGTCTCATTTCAGTACTACTATGCAGGAGTCTGTAACGAGTACGGCTATACATACGTTCTTACATTTCGTGATCGATATCGCCTTTCATTCTCTAGCTCAGGAGTCCACACATGTATACATATATTCTCCCACGTTATTAATTTTCACTAAAACACGAATATAATCTATTTGGTGAATACAACGTTTTTAATTTCAGAGGTTGAGAACCCTCAATACATAGCACCGGTTTTTTTTCAAATAAAGGTCAAGAACCACCGCTACGTGCTCATGAATGAACAGTTAACGTAGTACTACGTTTTTACAGGTGCAACCATACAGAGCTATGTTCCTCCATACTTCTAGAGAGCCAATATATACGAGGAATACCATATATGGTATTCTATAGACAAAGAATGCTACATATATAAGAACAAAACTACAATGGCTACAAAAATTACTTATAAACACCCTTATTTTCCAATGAAGCGTTTGCTTATCAGGTTCCACATTTTATTCTCACAGTATTAAATTTTTGTAATCAAATGAAAATAATATACAAATAACATGAAATTTAATACACTTGAACTTAATGAATTAGCATATAAATACTATAATTAATACAATGGTGTGCAAATACCTTTTGTAGTCATTATATGTATACAAAGAATAAATATTGGATCGGTCGAAAATTTCATAGCGTTTCTGTCATGAATTTTTATCAAATAATAAAACGTTCGAGCAAATACTAAAAAGAAAACGTATTAATGTTTTAAAATGTTTTATACGATACATATAATACACACATAAGAGTGTTTTTTCGGGTTGAAGTTACAGATGAGAAAATTGAATTCTAGATAGATCTTTCTTCATTTCTGACTACCAATTTTCTAAACAACCTAATGTAAGGTGCGTGTCGATCCGAAGAACCAGAGGAGAGCCGATTAGGCTGGCCAACTATGTTGTGCGAAACCGGCGTATGTCTCGCCCCGTTTCTTCGTAACCACCCACGAAAGAACGTCGGGCGCGTATAGAGTCACTGTAGCAGTGATCGTGGTCGCGAAGCATAGCTACACACATATACATACTCTACACACGAGTATACTTTAAAATTGACTGCGGGTGACCGAGACTCGAGCGGGCGGTCCCCTTGACAGCCATGCGAACGAGTCTCGGTCGCGATAAGGACCCGTGTGCCAGCGCTGTTGCCAGTGCCTCGAGCACAGGCCTAGAGAGACTATTTCAATGAGAGAGAAAGACCGTGTATCCTTTGTGTATGCGCGTGCACTCGGTGTATGCACGGGCCAGCTTCGTTTTTATTGATTCAAACCGAATAACCTAGCGGAGATGGTTAGCTTGATTCTTCTGATTTCGTTCTCATGGAAGATCGACCAAAGAAAATCTAAAGAGCCTTCTTCTTCTTTTCACGAATGTGGGATGATGTTGGGAATAGGAAGGTAGAACTGTAAGATGCATGAACAATTATGTGGAAATCATATAAAATACAGGATTGAGTAAATGGTTTAACGTTATAGAATAATCAAATTGCAGTAAGATAAAAATAAAGATTCTGGTTTGGAAGTACTGCTCAGTTATAAAAAGGAATAATTACAGAAACTTTGTGACCAATGGAAATACCTCTAAGGTGTCACGACAATAGAAGGATGGTACAAGATGAACGAAGAAAAGTATGACGCAATAATACTGGAAAATAAAGCACTGACGATACGGTGGCCGAGAAACCAAGTGACCCAATGATACACGAACCAAGTTAACGGCGTTTATCCGGATCACAATTCCACACATGTTTTCTGTCTTTTGTGGGAAATCTTCTTCTATGAATTCTTCGTAGAGCGAAAAATAAGCAACATTTTAAAAAAAAAATCCCATGAGATTCGACTTTTGTTCAGAAATAATCTAATACAGCTTAGACCCTAAAGCTTACTCTTCCATTCGTAATTGACAATAGTAGTGATCAATAATCCATTTATTTCATAGAAACTATGCTTTATGATCTTTTGAGACCATAATTACTTTCTGCATTAAAAAAAGAAGGAATTGAATTTACATTAAGATAACAAGTTGGTCTATAGTAATTTAGGTAGTTTTATTAGGTTTTTATCGCCAAAAATATGCAATTGACTTACCAATAGGCCGGTTTCCACGCTCGGCAGCAGCGTAAGCCGACTGCCATCTTGTAAACGATTTTCCTCTAGCGTTCCCTCACGCAATTGTCTGAAACACACAAATCTCCAGTTAAATTTGTCATTGAAACTTTACGCTAATGAAATCAGTGCCAAAATTGTTATACATTAAGGGTAACATATAAATATCACAAAATATTTTTATTCAGAAAATTAACATTCAATATTTTAGCCCATTAGAAAAAAAACATTTAATAAATTTAACTGTATTGTTCATAAATTGACATTTATATCTTATGGTATATATTATATTTATATATTATAAAGAAGAATGATTAATAAAATATTAATTATTTTTATCTGTGTTTTACTTCAATACCGAGTGGACGTTCTTTGTTTTTATCTAATCCACCAAATCCTTAATATTATCTTATGGAGACACTTCAATTTAAAAATAACATTATAATTATTGTGACTTGATCCTGGTAGTTTAGCAGTCCCAATTCTCACAAATAAAATGTGTTATAAAGTGGAAAATCACGAAAAATGAACACTCTCGTTTTTCCCCTTAATCTCCATATGTTGTTTTGCAATACATTGCCTGATAATTGCAGGCAATTCCAACACTGAGGCGTTACCCTTATCGCAGACAGTATGATGCAGTCATTTTTACTATTGTGACCTCTCATAACTAACTTTATCTCTGCCCATGGTCAAAGTTATATTTCATCGAAAACTGCCTGTAAGAACATATCGCTAATTACATGTAATTACTGTCATAGAAACATCTATTTATTTTTTATGTAAGATCTACGAATAAGCAAATGTGTAATCAATTACGATAATCAGTAGAAACTTCAATACCACGCAAAATTACATAAATTGTAGGCGTCAATGCTTTAAAAACCTCTGTGACATTAGCGTTAGTCATCATGCTTAAAGTAAGGGACAAGAAAATGATAACACAGCGGCAAAATCCGAGAGATTAAACAATACGATAAGTTGCTCTATCGCCACAACAGACATCGAATGAAGCCGCAAATAGCATATAGGGAATTGATATCGACTGGCAATGTCGCGAGCCGCAAGAATCACTGTGCAACTCCTTCCGCAAAATGTTTATACCTATAACACATTATTCCTATATTTCGTATAATTAGAATTGGAATTTTCCATGATTATATATAAAATTTCATAATTATATTTCATAATTAACTACATATATATATATATATTATATATATGCACATATATATAATATATATATATATAAAATCTAGCTTAACCTATAATCTTTACAAAAAATATATATATATTAAACATTATAGGTTAAGCTAGATTATATACTGTAGAATAAGCTATAATTAGAATATTGATGACTCATTTCTATTGCAGATAACGTACAAAAGAAAGATATAGAAATTTGCCTCATTCGTTCATTAAAACACACCTTGTAACATGCGCAGGTGTCTAAGTATCTATTAACACTTAGGCCCTCCAACTAGTATTATTGAATTATAGATGACTATAATAATCTTATGTTAGATTACGAAAATTTAGGATATTTCATTTTATATAGAGATTTATATAGAGACAGATCAATAATAAAATTAAATTAAGTTAAAAATTTCAAAATTAAGTAATCTAGTCCAACCACAGTTAATTCCTAACCTAACCACATTTTCACTTTTTGAATGAACTGAATTGAAGTTGAATTGTAGGATTTTTGTTTCCAGTTATGTTCTCAGATGGAAATGAGATAGATTTAGGGAATTTGTTAAGACTTAACCGACAACGAAGACCAGGTCAACGTTACGCCATTGTTACGTCCAGAAGCGGCACCGGGATTATACAATGCAGGCTAACGCCCGATTGAAATTTATTAGCTATGCTTCTTCTAATAAGGAGATAGATTGTTCGTAAGACGTGTTTCCAAGCAGCGTTCCTTATTATCGTTATAACATGGCGAAACGTATGTATTTACGTTCGAAAGTATTAACTAGTCACTGAAATGATTGCGAAAATACCAACATTCCTTCGTCAGCGTTCGTATAATTGACTTCAATTCTGCAAATGCATATACATTCCACGAACTCGTTCGGTACTACCTCCGCAAAGAATCCACTATCAATTAGAGAGACTTAAGGCAAACCTCAATTTTTTTAAATATACTTTAGAGTTTGGAGGATCCAAATATCAAAGCCTAAGGTTCATCTTCATACTGCGATTAGATTATTCCTTATATGTTACACAAGTTGTGTTAAGAATTATACCTGCAACCTTCTGCACAATAATTTGACTAATAATATTGGCGAATCGACAAGTTACAAATTGTAGGTTACGTATTTATGTTAACAATTTCCCAATTTTACACCAAATAAGATAATCAGGGAGAAACTAAACAACGGGAAACTGTTTCGTTATCAAACTCGTTACTACTGTGCAAAATAAATTTATTGGCGTTAATAACCTGAAACTTGTAACTTGTAAAATTTCGTTAATAATAATTAGACCGAGGAGTTTTATGTACTTATAGGAAATTTGAAAGTGCAAAATTGCACAAAATGCACATAATATGAAAAAATATATAAAACACCTAAAGTATACTGCTTTCTATAATACTTGGTAAGTAAAGCAATTTTTACCGAGATTATACTTTCTTAATTATATTCTCAGATATGAATTTATATAAAAATATGCAATCTAATAGTAATATTAATTCAATTATGCAAGATCTAGCATGCATTCTTAAATAAATAAAAAAGGATTTCATATTCATAAATTGATTTAGAGTAGAGACATCTATCGATCGATCGGCATTGAAAGAGGAAGTATGAGGGTGGCGGATATTCGCGACCCTGGCGCCACTTGCGCGGACTCCAACGGGCTTAACGGTTTTTCTGAAGATCCTGGTAAGATCAAGTCTTTGACCTGTATACGTTTCTACGATCATCTATACAATAAGTATGTACCCTTTTTTTCAAAAACTATTACTATTATTGAAGCCCCAAAAACCTAAACTTATTCTTTCATGAAAACCAGGTATCAATTCTTTTATTTGAATTCTAACTGACAAAGTACTGGAACGTACATATTTGAAACAATGAGCATATGACTGGGAGGAAGTTTTACGACATAGATACGTTTTCTGAGAAGCTTTATCGGTTTTGGATGAGTTTACAAAAAACAGAATCGAATTGTTTGTTTGAATGGATAAGCATACACAGACGGTTGCAATTCGCATGATAAATAAGTCGTTCATAGGATAAAGTGGATAACACCACTATTTAAAAATTTTGAGATTTTAATATCAAAGTATTTGATTGATGCTTTAGATTGCAAATTTTTATACATTATATTTTTGGGAATATGATCAAAAACCCAGACTCGATAGACAATTGTTGTACCTACCAAATGTTATACAAAGAACTATATTTTAGATATCTTATATATTTTCTCATATTATGTGTATTTTGTGCAAATTTTTTGTAGATACATAAAAATCTACAGTTTATTTATCAATTTTCAATTTGTGTAATTTATCAATTTTCTCTAATTTGTGTTTAGTGACGTTAACTGCTTTGACAAATAAGCGGTTCAAATAATAAATGCAGCATCCACAATGATCAGCAATGTATATACATAAAATATAGTTAGAAAAATCAAATGAGCTATATTTTCAGTATGGACCTCTATGAATGAAAAAGAGAAAAGCTACGTGAATGGCGCTAAGAATAAACTACGTCTAAATTCGAACATATATAAATACATAAAGTAAAGGAATACTAAGAACATTCTTATCGCTAATGTGATAAATATTGTTTTCTCCTTGGTTACTCTCTAAGGTCATGAAACCTATTTGTAATGATAGCGTTGTCCATTATCATTTCTCTTATTAATTACAAAATCGCAATTAATTACACATTTCTTTTATAGTAACGGTAAAAAATTCTTAAATGAATAGTAGTCGATGATAAAAATAATTGGATGGAAAAGTTTACTCCTTGTTTGTGCAACGAGGATGAGTAACAGGTATGAGATTCTCGATGACACATGCTTAATCGTGGCACAAAACGGTTAAGGTAAGGTTGCATTACACCTTGTTTTTTACGTGATCCAAGTCGCAACCAGAAGATATATGTATTATCTTTTAGATAGAAAATCTATTCACAAACTTAAAAATAATATTATTTGTGATAAAGATTATGAATCTTCAACAACCATATGGGACAAAAACACAAGAAAATTTGTAAAATGATGAAAAGCAAATTTGATGAAAAGAGGAGTACACGAGCCCTAACCAATTTTGACAGTTTCACAGGGAAAATAACGCTAATGCGGGCAAATTAAAATCGTCGGTCCACTCTGTATTTAATGCGATACGCATGAACTGAAGATGCAGTAGAATGAAACAAAAAGAGACAAATAGGACGCACACGGCAAACGGGCTAACAATGTGCACGTGTCGCATTTACACCGACGGAAGAAGCGAGAGAGCACACACATTAACTACGTAGCAAGGAACCGGCGTGAGCTACCTGCGCCTGAAACTGGCCTGGCAGGCACAAGGGAACAAATAGCGATGGGTATTCGTTTCTCATCGATGCAACTCTTGAAAAAGACACGATACTTTCTTTGGAAACGCTCAATTGTTTTACACGCAATTACATGTTATATGTAATTTTACTGTTCTCCTCACACCTTCCTTATATATATATATTAGAAATCTTTATTCATAATAAATGTGGAATATACAAAGCAATACCAAAATCAAATATTTAAGTAGTATCTATACTTTAGTAATATTTATTGAAATATATATATATATACCTGAAGAGAACAAGATTAAAATCAGGGAATTTCCAAAACTTACATCTTGTAAGCTACTAACTCAATACAAGTTCTCAATTATTCAGTAATTTAAATTCGAATTTACAATATATGACTTTTCAAAGCCCTTTGTGATTTCCTAGAGTTAGAGATGCAACTGAAGAAAAAATTTAACGACAATTGCTATATAAAATCGAGATGCGAGAAATGGAAAAAAAAGGGGAGAGGCAACTCAAGAAGAGGAATAAACAGAAAGAGAGAAAATTCCAGCGATATGTTGCGTACGGGAATAGCCAATCCTGTCGTCTTTTCCATCCGACTGTTTCTCTTTCTTCTTCTACCTCTCACTGCAGAGGGCTGTCACCGTTCCACTTTACGAGAACGCGATTCCCGAGATATTCTACCTACTACACCACCTCCACCTCCTCCTACTTCGAGTCTATGGTATGCCAACCTTCCTCTCCACCATGTTTCTCTTGCGTGCTTGCACGAAGGAGGAGGATCAGTCCGAGCGGCGGCCCCCACGACGCCTACGAGTATTATGCCCACTCTCTCTTTTTCGTTCAGAGCATCAATGCTGTTTTCGTTCTTCCTCTCGCACTTTTCAACCAACAATATCGTGTGCAGTAGTGTGCATACGTTCACCTACCATTTCTTTCCTTTTTCTTTTCTTTTTCCTATGAGGGGTCGTCTACACCTAATTTTCTCTTCGAAATCAAATCGTGAGAAAAATTACCCAAAATCAATCGTTTGCTCCATTGATTTATCGGTTATTTCAAATCATGTGATCCGAATATTTCTTGTATTATATTAAATAGAATATATAATATTCTATCAATTTATAATTAATATAACGTTTAGACCTATTATTTATGACAAACAGGTCACGATTCAAAACGATAGTAACACGTATTATGTGTACATACAATACTGCCTTGGTAACTGGTCAGCTATCAAGGGAGGAGTCTACATGAATAAAAAAAAAATTCTGCCTCAGCGTGAAATGAACAGAGACACAGGCACTGATACCCGATACCTATCTCAAGATATAGAGATTCTCTCTTGCAACAATTTACTTAAGGACGGTTAAATACCCAACACGCAAAAAAATGAAAGTTGTACGCGTGCAAAAGAAACGAAAGAGATAAATGTATAATGCTGAAGCTTCCCTTTACAAAGGCGCAAGGACTAGTGGGGATAGTTACGGTCAATTACCAAAGTAAACTTTCAGCTGGTTAACAAAGTAGTATGTACTTTACATATGCTACTACCTCTAGAAGCCAAACTGATCACCTCCATTGCGCTCAACCACCTAGTTACCAAAAAACAAAACATCAATCGCATACTCTGTTATTAAAATTACAAAATTCTCCAAAAATCATTTTGACTTCTGGGACTCTTACATGCACGTATACTCTTTCGATATACGAACCTCTCCCGATGTAGTAAACAAATACGTTCCTTTGCGACCTTCAACCTCTTCGAGATGATCTTCTTGAGGTTCTCGACGGTGTCCGTCCGGTCGACCGTAAGGTCGAATTGCCCACCGGTAGTCGGCGTGATGCTGATGGTAATTTCGTCGGGCTCGAGGACGGTGGCAGCGACGCAGCCACACCCCGGCTGCGGTGGCGGCGGCGGCGTAGAGGAGGCGGACGACGACAACGATGACGACGAAGACGATGAGGAGTTCGTAGGGAGTGGAGAAGTGGAGCCAGCCCTTATCGCGCCTTGACCGCAATATTCTGTTGACTGGTCGCTCTGCATCGTCGTAGAATACGTGGAAGAGGTGGTGGCTGTGCCTGACGACGCAGACGAAGAAGCGGTGATGTCGTCAGTGTCCCGTTGGGTCTTCGATCTCTCGTCGTTCTCACTGTTGCCCATCGCCGTCACGTCCGACGGCGGACCCGTACTACCGTCCATTCTGCCACGGTAACTAACGATACTGGTGGAACCGTATCACCAACTTACGCGCACCTAGCTCGTTCCAACCCACGTTCTCGCGTCCCGACTACTATGTAATGTGTATCATGCACCCGCACCTGCACCTGTGTCTCCCGGCGTCCTAGCTGTCCGAGACACACTCGTCCGCGTCGCACAACCGCAGTGTCGCCGAAGGTCCGGCCACAGTGTCTTCGGGAACGCGCACGCCACGAGGAACGACGAGGCGAAATACCAATCAACGTAGGGAGAGACGAGGATGGGAAGGGAGAGACGAACTGAGGTGGAGACCAATCTGAGAAAAAAGAAAAGGAAATTTATGAGATCCTTGAAATATCGTATATAGGACTTGTGATTATATAGGTATGTATAATTCTATATAGGGATCCCTAGGAATTAAAAAAAGTTTTCTTACTAGGTGGTATTTTAGTACATCGGTACTGGGAATTGTTCTTAGGAATTGTTGGACACATATATGATAAGGTTCTGTACTTTTGATCCGTTTTTGTATAACATAGATATGCCCTGCGCTGCCTGATTCTTTGTTCTTATCGCGCACACACATATACACATCTGCACTAAAGAGAAATTCCGTGTACAAACCCTGTGACCAGCCACTAGCAACTGAATAGCCAAAAGCCCAGACTTTTGCTAGCTTCCCAGACCGGGCCTAGCTTTTCCAACCGATCAACGGTCAACTAACATAGCAGCGCCATTCCGGAGAATGTACGAACGTCCCCAGAGCGGGATATTTGAATGGGGAAAGATGTTTAATTTGTTGTTCATGCTTAAAGAATTTATTTAATCCATTAACGCATTGACTGCCATGTGAATGTTATGTATTATGCTTTAAAAGTCGCAGTAGATTGCGGTATATTATATTATAACATTGAATTTTTGCAAAATATTATATTGTATTTGCGCACCTTTTTTCTGACAATGTTATCTAATAATAAGTCATTTGTATTGTTGAAAATTAGTTAATCCATGAAATTTATCTCATTTTAATCATTCTAAAAAATATGATGGGTTACCGATAACCGCCATGACAGTCAAAGTGTAAGGTACTAAGCAATATCTTGTCAAATAAACACATAGAAATAGGAATTTATTTCATCTATTAAATATTGTAATGTATATTTTTCTTCAGATACTTGGTATCTTTTTACATATCATGTGTATTTTGCAAATTTTGGTTACAAAAAGGAATTCAAAGAATTTGTTAAATATGTTGTATCTTTTTATTGCTATTTCTTCCATCACCTAGATTTTACAACTTTATTATGTTTGAAGAAATTGAAATATCTTATAGCACTTATAGCATGATAAACTACTTCTTTTTAAATTATAGAATTTCTTTTTATACCTCTGATTTGTGGGTTGTATAATATGTGTACTTATTATCCTAATACATTCTTATACTTTACTTTTATACATTACTTGTATATTTAGTATTCCAATACTCATAATGGATATTCAGAATTTGATATTAACGTAATACGATTTTCATCACCGAGTTTATTACACATTCTTATTGTCCAGCAATTTTTAATGTGATCTACACATAACAAATCATAATTATTTTTGATCTTTAAAGTATAAAACGATTTAAACTATAGCTTTATACACATATACATATACATTAGATTGTTTCTAATGCATATGTCACATATTTTAATATTTTATGATGTGGTGTAATCTTGAAAAACTAAGTATCAAAAATATGTTATTCCGATAGCTTAATGTTACACCTGAAAGATTTCTGTTCCCATAGCTTCCTTCTTTCTTCGTGACGTAGTATTAGAAGAACACATGTATCGAGACAGTACAAGTTAATCATTTTTTCAAAATAAATCAATAGCATTAAAGCCTAAATTGCAGTGTACGCTAATGTTCTTTCACACTATTCTATCCATTTTTTTTTTATCTTTTTTGTTGTAAAAGACATTGATATAAAAATATTCAATATATAAAAATGTAGTATATAAAAATATACAGTATACAATAATAAAGTATTCGTGAATCTAAACGATTCTAATACAGAGATACATATAATACATATGTAGATGCGCTGTACACTGCATATTTATATTTAAATTATACGAAATTAGTTGAACAAAAAACGGCAATCCCTTGCATTGTGGCAAGTATTATTAGATGCAAGGGTCATGAAAATTCACGACCCGAATTCTTCCGTATCCGGTTCGATAGCCTTGAATTCGTAATTTCCTCTTCCGTCCATTTGCAAATAATACTGAAAATAAACATAAATATAAATTGCATATAACATTAAATATAAATTAGGTAATTTTAAAATAACGAATGATTTTATTTCTAAACCTCGTGATGTTTCCAAAGGGATCGTCGATGCGATACTGTGAACAATGTAATATTTGCCTGTCTGCAATACATATACATCGAATCTTCAACGTCAACGCTAACAGCGCTTGTGCATTCGTCTAAAATTGCAAACTGTGGTTTATGATAAAATACTCGAGCCATCTGCAAGAATTCGCAACCAATATTTTGCAAGTTCTATATTTTGTCATTTCTGTAGATGCTAAAATATCGTACTGCTATGCGCTGCTTTTCGCCACCCGACAAAACGTCCATCCAGTCAGCCACGACGTCCCAACCTTGCCCCTCGCTATTTGTAAGATTTTCTCTCTCTAATAGATGGCCCAATTGAACCAAATCTAGCAACTTCTTTAAATCTTCATCCGTCATATGTCCACGTCTTATCATTTCTGTCTTTGTATGAGGATAAATTACTTGATCTCTCAAGGTACCCAGAGTCATGTAAGGACGCTGAGGTATGTAGAATAATTTCCCTCGCGGAGGTTTGGTAACTGTCCCACTCCAAACTGGCCATAACTATGTTATCAATTTTCCATAATTCAAGATATGAATGAACATATGATATAAGATTAAGCTATTATTGAAAAAGTTATAACGACTTACTTCTCCGAGTATCCTAAACAAAGAACTTTTCCCGCATCCGTTTGGACCACAAACTAATACATTCATTCCCGATTTCACTTCAAATGATAGTTCTTTGATAAGAATATCCCCGTTAGGAGTTACTAGAGGTACACCATCGAATCTTATGACATTATCTTTGTTCACTATTCTTCCTTCACCCGGACTTCCAATTGGTTCGTCTTTAAAATCGGAAATCATTATTCTTTCGTATTTTCCTGAATTTAGATCGTCAAGGACGACCTTTATTTCAGTTACTCTTGCAGTTAATCCTGCTAGTCGCGTCAGTTCTCTCCCGGCTAAAACTAATCTACCTATGGCTTCTGCCAATTTTATTAACATACGACCGTAAGTATAATAACTCTTAAAACGATGGTTAGGGGTTTCTGTGAGCGCAGAGTTTTCCATGAAGAAAGGTATGCTTACTGCATAGAAACCGACCACAGTCCCCATATCTGAAATAAAGATGAAATTGAAAATTAGTAGCAATGAGCAATTAATTACGTTGTTAGATATATGGAGAATATCTTACATTTGCCAACGAAATTATCAATTATTCCCATAAGAGTTTTAAACTCTTGACATTTACGAAGATGTGTCATCTGCAAAAGAAATGTTGGAGTCGACTGTTAACTTGCGTGTAACAAGTAAATATTAAGTATATGTATTCTGTAACTTACAAGTTTATGAAAACTACTAAGAATAGTTAATTTTTCTCTGTTATTTCCTTGATAAAATGCAATTTCCTCAGAATTAGTGATTAACCTGGAATTAATATGACGGTATTCACCCTCGAGACGTTGTTCTTTAACTGTCATCTGCCCGATAGGTTTACGTAAATGAGTTATTACTACACCAGCAAAGATGAGATAAGAAAGCATGATTAATGGTGTCTGTAAAATAGATATATATTTTATTATTAATATATTGTATCCCTACATCTATAAGACTTTTATCTCACATACTTCTCCACCAAGATTAGTTGTAAGTCTGTAGACGTAGATAGCAATATCCAATAAAGGTTTTGCAATATTACTGTACAGGTTCGTGCAACTTTCACAAAATTTATCAACATCAGTAGTTAAAAGTTGATCTGGATTTGCTATACGACTATCCAAATTGCTCATTTTATAATAAGTAAAGCCTCTACAAAAAAACATTAAAGAATTTATAATTAATTTTCATCTATTATTCCTCATTCTAAAAGCATTGATCATTATCAATGCCATACACTTCATTAAAATATATGTTATGGATAGGACAAGGAATTTAACTTACTTAAGGTACTGATCCAATAAATTTCGTGTGATATTTGTACGTAACCTCAACTTTGTTTCGTATGTACTATATTTCAGTACGTTGTTCACAACAGATATCTAAATAAATATAATCATGGAAGATTATATCAATAATTTCTTCCAATTGGTAAGAAAATAAAGCTGCTTGGCAGCCTGAATGAAAAGATTTCATTAGCAGCCTATGAAAGCAACTTCTAATTTTTTTATATTGGATCTATCCACTTACCACTGGTATTAAACACAAAAATCTTAACAGATTTCTTTTGAATGATGGCTTATCCATTCTAAGAATCGACCTAGAAAAGACAAACAAAAACTTAATAAATTTTCATACCATACTTTTAAATCAAGATTGAAAAGAAATATCAAAACATACGCATCTACTGAAGTGATCATATTTATCATCCAAAAATCACAGATAGATCTTATAGTAAGTGTCCCTGCGATAAGGAGAACAAAAGCCATTTCAAGGGATACCACTGAAGGTATACCAATTTTGAGCAATTGGTACAATTGTCGAAAGAATCTAACATTGACATGAGCTCTTGACCCTTTTGGTTTTTCCTCCTGCAAAAATTACTTCTTCAGTGACTCATGAAAATATTTGAACATTTATTGTTGCTAACTTTCATGTATATATTATATGTATATATTGACATTACAAAAACATTTTGAAATTTCACTAGCACTATAAGGAGACATGACTATCATAATTATATTGATAAAATTCAAAATGGATCTGAGAATGTATACAGAAGTTACATTATGTCTACAATATACTTCGCAAAGATTATATAAAGTCATTATTCCCTACATTAATAAATAAACCGCAATATTTAGTGAAACCATCTTTAGGACTAATTGTATGTTTAAAATTACTAATTATACTGTATATCAATTTTTCATTGAGTGTATGTTTGAAATAAATGTCTTGTAACTTCTATATACATTTACGGATTGGTTTCAAATTTTACTATTATAATCAAGATAGTTGTGTTTATCATAACGCTAACGAAATTTCAAAAAATTTCATATAATGCACGTAATATTATCATAAAAACTTTCTGTGGTAAGTATTCGAATACTATCGTGAACTACTGTATGTACAATGATAAAAATCATTTTCTCTCTTACCTCTTTAATAACATATTGAATGTCATTAGTAGACCAGGCATTTCTGCGAGATAAAGTAAATGTTCAATATCACAACAGCACCAACAACTGCATGTATACGTATGCACAGAGATTTTACCTGCATTTCGCGACCTGTTTCCGGTTTCTTTTTTTTAAGATCCATATTAACGCAGTTAAAGCACAAGCACCAGCTAACGTGCGTCTTGTAGCAAATTTGCTAAATGTCGGTGCCATTCTTTCTACTATGAAAGATCAAAAATTCAGCTCCGTTTTGCGTGACGGCTACAAACTATAACGCCACAACACTTCTACGTCTACTTTAAACACTGAGGTGAACAAGTAGTGGGGCGATGAATCAACTACATCGATAAGTTTGCAAACTTTGGTCACTATGATCAACCACACACATTGTTGGTCCCACTCAATGCTGCATTTATTTCCATCGCAAAATTGGTCAAAAATCGATTTTCGAAATTTTCCTTTATTCAGAAAATTTTCTTTGTTAGGAAGAAACGGATATATGATGAATTAACTGCGAATATTTTTATGCACATTCATATTTTTATAAATATAATAAATATAACAAATACTATATTTTGGATATTTCATATATCTTACGCATTATATACATTTTTGTATCCTCGAATTTCCAGAAAAGCATAAAAATTCCGCACTCTAATGATAAAAAATATACATACAAAGTTTTTTTTTTCTAGATGCAAAATTAATTTTCAATTATATAAATACGTATTTTAGAATTTAGAAGTTAGTAATCGTTTAAATTTACTTTCTTCTGCGCAACATAATTCTGCCCAAATTTGAAGCGATTATTCAAAGGGTTGTGCTAACGCTACTACAATCTTCAAAAACAAGAAATGCATATACCACATTTATAAGGAATATGTTTGTAATACTAGAGAGAAAATTGTCTTTCCAGCTAATTTAGTTGAAAATGATATTCTTATGCTACTTCTTTTTTTACAAAGATCGCCTGGAGCTAAACTAATAGTGCGGAAACTATTATACGATATGATGTAAAAACCAGAAAACGAAAATATTTTGAGAATGTTTTGATAAAACAGGAGGATGATTCATAATAAAAATGTACTAATTATTCTTTTTTGTCTGTACATTAGCTACTTCATATTTTGAAAATACTTACATTTATTACAGCCATTAAGGATATTTTTACACACTGTTCAAATGCACTTGTAAATAAAATGGAGATTGTTGATTAATATTGCTTATTTATTGAATATTAAATATTTAATAATACATCTTAATATTTCATTGCATACTGTTATGACAATACAAAACAGGCATATATGTAAATGCATATATATATATATGTTGAGATTTTTTATTAAATGATCAATAGTACGTTTACATGATGTGAGAAAATATGCATAGATTTAAAGACACAGGAAAGGCAAGTTATTCTTAGCTTTAAATAAAAATATACTTTATTGAAAGTTCTTTATACAATCATTGTTTCCAAATTCGATTATGTAAATACTGTAATACTTCCCATTATTTTATCATTAGGTTGTTTTCCTATATATAAATATTATTTATATAAGTTTACACATACTTTATTAAAATATTATAAATATAACCAGTAAATAAAAAGTAAACTCGAGCACCTTTTTACTTTGCAGCTGTAAATATGGTCATTGGTATGCAAAGGTTCAAGGTACATACTTCAGAATTCCTACTTTGAAAGTCAAATTATTCCCATCAACCAGTCACTGAATAATTAATTGAGTTCATCGATGAACAACTTCTACAAACAAAAATATCAATGAATTAATTTTTACGCACAGTAACACTTATCATCTAAAAATAATTCATTGGATAACTAGCTTACAACAAAACATGAACTTTCATCACATATTTTTTTTTAATGATATTTCATTCCTTTCTTTTGTATCTACTTAACACTTGTGTAACACGTGTTCATGCTTCTCCTTTATTCTTTCATTATTCAAGTAGCATATATCGGTCCGTTTGAATTTATAGAGAATAATTCATTCATCTAAACTGCTAAAGAAAAATGTATCACAATTAGTACACGTTTATAAGATGAAAAATTATAAAAATATTTAGTGCTATTTGATGATTTTGTACAGGTGATTTCTTAAATCGACACTAAGTTATATCAATCTCTTTATATTACACATATTTCTTTAAGTTATCTATTATATTTAAGAACGTGAAATATTAGAGGTCAGAATTTCAGCTTCAGGAATTACTTAATTAAAAATATTCTTGCAAGCTAATGATATCATCGTAAGAGTAATTCCTGAAGGTGAATAACGCATATAAGCAGATAAAAAGAGCAATTAATGATTTTAGTTTAAACGATTAATTTGTTCCATAAAAGAAATAAATAAAAAAATATGTATATATAAAAAATGAAAAAGAAGTATGAATATTTCGTAATATTTGTCCAATATATAGGCCATCAAATGTTAAAAATGTAATAAATTACCGGATTGGGTAATCCCATCATCCGTGCGTCGAAATAGTAGCGAGAATTATAGAAAATGGGAAGCGTCATTTGTAATGGAGACTTCAACCTTGAGTTGAGTGTTGATTTTTCAATGACGCAAAACCCGACAGTACGTAAGTAATACATTTCAATTCGTAATCACCTGTTGCGAAGTTTAGCCTCTCGTCTACTTTCCAGTCATCATCATCCTCATCATAATTATCATATTCATCCTCATCCTCATCCTCAACCTCATTACCATTATTCATCATTATCATCATCTCAACATCCTCATCATCACTATCATCATATAATCACCACTATCACCTCCACCACTATCATCATCATCATCATCATCATCATCATCACCATCAAGTTCATTCATCGATTGGACGGTAACCTGTTATGTAACTCACAAAAATGCTTCCACTCATGGTGTGATTGTCTGCGATAGAACCACTCACTCATTCCCTTCTCTCCTTTTCTTGTACTTTGACAGAGTAGTAACATGTGAAATTAAGTATATACGTGTATAGACTGGTCCAAGTGGTTGGGACTGATTTTTTGGAATGTGATGCAATACAGCAAGCTTTTCTATCTCTTAGTACCATCTTCAAGGTTTCATTTGATCACTAGTGGAATGTTCCTCCAGCATATCTCCAGCAAAGCTTTCTGTTTATCCAAGCACAAAAATTCATTAATTTGTTACTGATACTGGAAGAACATTCCAAGATTCTGTAAATCTATAAAAGCCTTTCATAAAATGTTAAAGGATACAAATTTATGTTGTAGTGTACTACAATATACATACAATGATAAATTGCTAATAACTTTTATGAATGTTTAATCAAACACAGAACACAGATAAGATATATTGGTATATAAGCATGTAGACATATTTACTCCATGATAGATTCACACTGCAAACATTGAAGATTGTCAAGAGATACAACAAACTTGGATAACACACTGCACAGTTTTCCCAAATCTTGTAATTTTCATGTAGATCAACACATCATCTGCTAAAAATGTTTACAGAGTCACCTGAATGGTTCCAGTAATCTGAACCACCTTGTAACAGGTAACAATATACATTAGCATATAATTAAAGAAGGTATCACAGGCCTGAAATAAATTCGTGTATAAGAGGTTGTAAGTGAATATAATTGTCGTTGATTCCACATAAAAGAATTGTTGGCGCACATTTTTTCTTCTATTTTCTCAAATGAAAAAGAGAGTAGCTTGAAAAAAGCAGGATTAAATGAAACGCTTCTTAATTCGAGCAATATCACACACACACACATAATACATACAACGAATTACATAAAATAAGCTATCTACTAAATTGTCATTATATCTTTTCTTATAATTTTCAAAAATGATGTGATATTGATCGAACACAGAAATAGGTGGTTAACAAGTGGTCCAGCAGAGGAATTTGAAAAAGTGTATAAATAAACTACTGCCAGTGTATAGTTTTTAATCATCCTGTAATGAACTTATGTAATAAGAATCAATCTCTGCCACCTATCAAAATAACATTCTCACATGACAAAACTTTGATGTTATTCGGTCATCATCACTCTCAATATTCTCATTTGAAACGCAATCTCAATTATTAATTTACAATAGAGAACTGTCTACAACAAAATTCGTAAACGTTCACGAACGACATTAATGCTCCTTACGTATTATTTACACACTCGTCGTAGATCATTTCCAAATCGTTCCGCAAGGCATCTTTTGAGCAACAGTTGGGTCCAACTGATTCATAAATATATGGATGAAGAATCCGCTTCGCGATGACTCTCTAAGGAGAGAAAAGCATTGTTTTCACCCTCGAAGGACAATATATACGTTATTAATTGCACGATTAGATTTATGTTAGATGTTCAACAGAAGAAATTAAACAAATATTTTTCTCATGGTGAATAGCGAACGATTTGAAATAGATCAGCCGGCTATAATAATGAGCTAGAAACGGTTCTAATGTCTGTTAAAAGTTGTCTTAAACTACAGTCTTTGTATATCGATTATCATTTACAGCAGGACGTCAATAAATAAACTTCGACGCACTTTCCATCAATGTTTTCTTTACATTATGTATAAACATTCTGGATTTCAATAAAGATATATATATCTATATATGTATATATATTTATATATATATATTTATCTATATATATATTCAGGCATTCAATAAACGACTGTGTTCCATCCATAAAATATTTTTTTTCATCTTTTGTTTTTTCGTAATTAATTACCGCTCACCTCACATTTATCAATGTACTCACTCATCATTATCAACACGTTGTTTAAGTTTATCTTTTTTGCATCAGACACATATAGTAATATCTATATGCTTTCGTGATCGTGAAACAGCAAGAAATCACTTCTCGATTAAACTTTCATGCCTGTAGTTCTTAGACGACCATTAACAAATACATTCGACCGCCATACACACACACAGAGAGACACGTGAGGTAAAACAATCCAATCTAATTGTCGATTATAATAATAATCTCCTCAATCTGTTAAATCAAAATAAGAAAAAAACAACGATTTTTTAATAAAATAGAAGAAATCGTTTCTTTTTTTTCTTTACACTCTTAAGAAGCACGGTGAGCCAGGCTATTCAAATATTTGATCAAATCATGCTAACACGTACTGCTAATTGCAAGTTTGACTGAATATTACGCAACTGGAAGTTTACATAGGTTTCTAGGTAAAATTAGAGCTTTCTAAAATAGTATATCGAATCACAATTCATTAAATTACATAGATTATAAACTTATATACTTTTTTCTTCTCAAAATCCTTTAAATCCTTTAAAAGCCCTAACTTATAGAATTTATGAGTTTACGTTACGTTTACGTATTACGTTATAATATTTGTTTAATCTTACAATTAGGAGTACACGTTCAAAGAGTTTTGCTTAAATGACTTAGAAACATTTACATGGTTTCATAACAATAATACATATTTCTTAAGATGAAACTCGCATTGCTCAATGATAATTAATAAAATTATATGCATGTCAAATACGAAACATTCTAAAATTAATATCATGCATAAAAGATATGATAACAGAAATGTATCTTTCACAAAAGTCCTTTTTATATCCTCTTAATAATGTGTACTCATAATTGTTAATCTGGAAATATCCCACCTACATTAATTTCAATGCAGCGTATTGTTAATACCATAAAATAATTCAACTGCAGTTATTCTTTTCTATCTTCATTAAAAGTTTATCTACGCAAGAGTTTATTGGCTACTATTTATGCAATACGAGTGAATTTTTTCCCATTGTTTTTTTTAATCGTGACCTTTAGAAAATAAATACTCCACTCTCAATTTGTAAAATATGTAAGCTTATATTGCTTCAGACGATCGAAGAATTTTGTTACTTTCTGTTTTTTTACTTGCAAAAAATATATTAAAAGCTTGTAATATGTCTTTAAAGTGAATTGAAAGAAGAAAAAAAATAAGAAATCGGAAAGATTAGAAATGCCACCTTTCACACGCAATCAATCAATGAAATATTTGTTACGCACCTATCATACCCAATGTAAAACACATTTCTCACATAAATCGTTCGTGTATACACGCGCTAGAAACGTTTTCTTTTTCCTTTTTTCCCCTTTGTTCTTTCTCTCCTTTTAAGGCAAAACGTTTAAAGAATTAATGGCATTTTAAATATCGGGTAGCTGCGATCAATCTGTATGCAACTTCAATTTCACACTTATTCTTTTCCATACATTCCAACGGTTTCTCATACGAAAAACGAACATTACACTTATCGTAAATATGTTGCTGTTGCAACGTAAAATTGTTCATTCGAAATGAATAGACGGCCCCTTGAAACTTCATCTGCTTGATTAAGAAGATAAATTCAACATCGAGAATATATATATATTTATACACTCACAATTTACTTGTAATAAAGACTACGAGGAAGTAAGTTAGAAAAAAAAGAGAAGAGAAAAAGAAAAAAGAACCAAGCAGCAAAGACTAAACTTCATTTTTATAACGTAAGGTAAATGCACTCCAATTTCAATGTTCTTTTTACATAAAATTCTAAATTTATTTTGTTATGGGACATATTATGCAATTACTTAAATAAAAATGAAATTTGTCAACTAAATCTTCTTATTGACCTTTCTTAATCTCATGACCGTTAGTATCTTGCCTCAATTAAATCACAGTTGCGAAATTCAAATAGATCTATGTTGATGATTCGATTAAAATGAGTATACCAGTGGCATTAATGTAACATTGTATAATGACACTGGCACGCGAGCAAGATCAAGATCAAAGTTGATCATTTTCACTCTATGGAAATCTTTAATCTCATGTTCTACAAACTCTATGGGACTCTGTGTACGCACTAAGTCCTTTAATTCTCAATTACACATTTAAACACACGGCACGAAACTTTAAATAAACATAAGCACATATACGTACTCCGCTACAATAAATCTCGTTCTTGTTCTTCTACAACACATCCACAATCATCATATATTATATATGTGCATATATATCATCATCACGATCATTATCATACCATAATTATCAGCAGCATCATCATCCTCATCATTGTCATTTCAGTACATTCTGTACATACTGAGTTGGTTAGACCGCACGCTTGAAATGAGATCATACAATTAGTATGCAAGTTCAGATGATCGAAGCTATCCGTCCTCTCTAAAACACGCACTTAAGGAATATTGTGCTAATTTCTCCATAAGCCAGTAAGAAAGTGAGAAAGAGAAAAAGACAGAGATGTAGAGTTAGGAATACATATCATTTTCTTGTGTGACGTGCTAAAAGACAGAAAGTGTTATTTCATTTTGTTTGTTGCTTTTCTCCACGGAGCACACTATCTTATATGTATATGTATATATAATCATCATGATCAAATGAAATTGAATTTGAATAAAAGTAGAAAAAAAGGGAAGAAAATATATCATTTCTCTCTGTATGTCTGAGATAATGGAACATACAGAAAGAATAATCATGGAACCCGTTCCCCTCCATTGAGAGATAGAGGCTTTGGTTCTGTTCTTTATATAAATGAAGAAGATTATTTTGTACCTACATACACTTGCCTAGACTCTTGTCACTTGTAGTTAACGTGTGTCAGGATCAAAGGAACGGATTCGTCGCCCTTTCCAGGACTATACTGGGACCCTCGACGCAGCTTATTCGTACTTGAGAAAGGTGTTCGATTTCTGATCACGTTGTCCTGGATGATTCTGCCAAGCACCTTGGGATGCGTTTGGATTATTCGGGCCTGGACCACCTGTTCCAGGATTGCCAGTATTACCATCACCACCCCCTTGATTCATCCAACTGAGAAAGCCAGAGTTTCCACTGTTACCAATACTATTGTTGCCTGAAGGTGGTTGACCAGGTGGGCCAGGCTGGTTCGAATAGCCCTGATCGTTTCCCTGATTCTGCAAATTACCGATCAGACCCCAAGATGCTTGGTTCAGTGCAGCTGCGACCAAAGCCGGGTTGACTGGTAACGCGGACAAATTCAGCCCTCCCATCGCCAATGGATTTGACATACCGCCACCGCCACCGCCGCCATTATTTTGCCCGGTAATACCCAATGCTTGAAGGTTAGGCATGTCCAGATTGCCCCGATTCCCTGGATTATTCCAGCCATTTGGACCCATATTGTTACCTGAGTGGCCCATGTATCGGTTACCCTGATAGTTTCCCTGCACGTTATTCTCAACGGGACCTGGAGCGCCTCTACGCATGTTCGAGTTCACTTGATTATTGAAATTTTTATTGTTCCCCTCAGACTTCGGCGCGGCGTTCGACACGTGTACAGACACTCCTTTAATAATGTGATCCTCGCCGCATAGGGACTGGGCTACCTCGGGATCTAAGAAAGTAACAAATGAAAATGCACGGAAAGGTTTTGGGATGAACACGTCCGTCACTTCGCCATATTTGGAGAAATAGTCGCGCAGATCATCAGCAGTTAGGTCTTCTGTACAGCGTCCCACGAATACCTTGCAGGGTACTTGCTGAATCATTCCCTCCTACGCACAAACGCACAATCAATCAATCATGTACAACAGATTTTCACAGATTTTTGGTAATTTTTTGATTTTTTTTGTTTTTGTTTTTCTTTTAATATTATTCAATAAAACTTGCGTACAGTGCACATTACTGTTATGAATGTACATACAATAATGTATCATTATCAAAAATAATGGTCAAGTACACACTAACTTTATTATTTAGCTTAATTATTAAAATCTTTGATTGAACGTTCAAATATTTCACATAAAAATAAGTAAGAGAAGAGAAAAGAATGTTAATCTGCACTAACATCAAGTTTTATAGAAAAATCTTTTTGATACACATGTCTAATTAACGATTTGAGAAAAAAGGTATCGCCTGGTTAATTTACATTTTTTATCCCCATGAATATATATATATATGTAAATATAATATAATACTTAAGCACTATGGCCTTTTTAAAATCCATGCATAAAATCTGTACAATTTCCTTTTTCTCTGTATATATTCGATGTAAAATTTCATGCTATATATATATATTACATTATCTTAAACTGAATAAGCACAATAGTTTGATGATAAAATGTAGACAGTTATTCAAAGCTATTGCTAAAAGTAAATAACATATTTTTTTCTTTTTTTCTCTTTTTTTTTATATTTGCAACAGAGATCACGAATCAAGGGGAATATATGTAATTTACGTCTTTATAGCGAATACCATGTGACTACTTATGGATTCAAGGAAACAGAAATTCAAGAGATTCGCTTGTTAAACCGAGATACATTCTCTTTCACTTAGTTTCCATCGAGAAATATCTATGTTCAAAATTATCATTCGTATTCATTTCTAACCAATGTTGGGTGACAGATATCATTAACAAATTAAATGATACCATCCGACAGGCCAATAAAGAGAAAATATTATACGAGGTACAATAGCAATTGAAGAGTTAAAACAAATTACGAAAGAACACATATCGTGAAAATTCTTTGTCGCTTGAAGGTATCTCATACAAATGATAAACTGAACGTTTACAAGCAATCTCCAATTATGAAAATCTCTATTCCCGTTGAAGCGTGACACATATGTATTTAACGATAGTAACAAGACTCATCAGTATCTTGACGTATCCGAGACATGGTGATCCCTCGATGGGCGATGCTTGTAATAACGATCGTAATAGTTCTCTTTAGCCGGATATCTTGTTGTATCTGTAAACCTGGCGTCTACTTCCTTCGAATCTGGCGGATATCTGGCGTCTACTTCTCTATTCTCAACAGCGTATCTACCATCCGGATCCCTACCATCGACAGCGTATCTTCTATCCATATCACGATTGTCCACCGGATATCTACAATCAGCTTCTCTACTATCAGCTGGAATTCGATTGTCCGCGTGTCTGGTATCTGGATATCTGACATCCAGTGCGTATCTACAGTCCGTGGATGCGTAACGACCGTCCGCGTCATAATAGTTTCGATCGTAACCATAATTATATCTGGCTTTCTCCGTGTAGTCCGGATTTTCCATGACCGGGTACACAGCACGTCCTTCGTAGTTGGTGTATCTTGTATACTCCGTGTCGGACGGATATGCGGCGCTGGGATTCGGAGCTGCTGCGGTTGTATGCTGGACCATGTAATTACGTGTGTCGTACCCAGGATCCTCATAGGATGGGTAACTCGGTTTCTCATACGCATTATAGTTCTGGCCCTCGTACTTGTACTTATTGTTATCATCGTATGGATAATTGGGAGGGTACGACGGATAATGCGTTGTTTTATAATCGTACTCCGAATCGTACCTAGGTGTATTAGCAGCTTCGGATGTATTTAAGTTGATATACGGTTTCGCCACAGGTACCCGTCGACTACTCGGCGTATGAACCGGTATAGGGCGGTAGCATTCATTGTGTTTGCTCGTATCATACTGACGAGCCATCATTAAGCCATCAATATTCTGCAACCAGATACACCAGCCCTCGACAATCACATACAATTTTTATCTATTATAATTGATTGAATCACACACATATACGCACTCTCACTCATTAACATACTTTTTTTTCTATATTTTTTCCTTTGTTTTATTTCTCTTAGGTTTCTTTTTGTTTCAACATGTCATACCACATACCAATTATAAAGTTTCAAACTATCATCGTAACACGCGCTAATAGAAGATCTTTTATAGTAATAAGAACGGCACGACTTTTAGACATCACGCGTCTTTCATTCACTATCTGTACACTCTATTTGTTCGTATCGTTATCAATACCATTTTACAAGTATTATATTAAATCGATTGTCAAAGACACCATATACTGAATGATTCTATATTTGTTGACGTTTTATGTAAGTTAAATCTAATCATGACCTGGAAGTTCTCTTCGCAAAATTCAATGATCACTTCAAAAGATTATAACAATTTGTTACATTACACACCTTTGATTGCACACACTGTCACGCAAACCATACCCATTACAATATTTATCATTTTCAAAAAGTTACACATTTAACCAGTTCTCGACTATTTTATCATTTAAAAATCACTCCCAGTGCATAACATACGTTTTAACACGAAAAAAGATCGATCTCTCTAAATCTCGTCCCATAGATGCAATGATACTTTTGTTTAAATTTTTCTAACAAGTTAACAGCTGCACAATACACAGAATTCTTATGAAAATTTCGCACTAGGAAATCAAGTTCATAAAATAGTAGTCCTACATGTTGCAACTAATCTGTCCTAAGTTCTGTATAAATCAACTGGGTATGTATTTTCAAATTTCCGTATTTATTTGTCTGACAGTGGTACGCTCTCATAGCATATTCGTGAAATTTCCACACTATTTAAAGAGAACACAAACATACCAATGTTATTTACAAGGGCACGCAAGCATACTTTCTTAAAGTATCTCACTTTGCATCGTACTACACTCATTAAAGCATTCACACACATATATCACATTTCCATTATAAATATGCCACTTAATCGACTACACATTCATCTATTTATACCACAGTATACTTTCTCCTCAAGAGATATATATAAAAGATGACGTTCAAAAATTGTAAATGGAAACCAATTATATGTCTTATAGTCATTGTGCAAAGATTCAGAATAGAGAAAAGAACTTTTTCAACCTAGATTCCATCCGCGTCTGTGCCTTAGTCAGGCTTCTTAATCATTCTTTTATCTTTTTTATAATTCGTACTGTTGTTTATAGTTCGACTAACCTTATAGCGCGCATCATAGATCTATACAAAATATATATAGAAAAATCTTTCTTCTACAGATATTGTCTTTCATTGCAAGAAAGTAATTTTGCTATTTACTTAATTAACAACTTTTTTGCTTTTATAATTTTTGGGACATCTTTTTTATAATATGCATTACTTTATTATATTTACTAAATCACTTCAAAGAACAAAGGAATAGTACAAGATTATTTTATATTTGCATTATTTCATAGAGAAATAAATGAATATATTAATTTTTGTGAATAATTATTTATCAGAAAGTTACATTATTGGTACATGATAAATTGGATAGTACGAAACGCGGGTACAGATCTACGATTCGCATGCAAATATCCTACATATATGTATTAAGATCTTAAATAATTGTTAAATAATTAAACATTTCATAGCTACTTGCAGATACATGAAGAAACAATTAATCTTTTTCAATGAACATAATGATGCTCTTACCTTACTATTGGGAACCTTGACATCACACCATCGCCCATCAATCATATGTCGTTGGGCAAGACACCTTAATTGAGACTCATAACTTCCAAATCTAATAAAGCCAAATCCTTTGCTCTGTCCCGACTTTGCATCTTTTTTAACCTACAACAAAATTTAGATTGAAATGAAATTTTAATCTATAATTATTTTCAAGATTTTAATTCACTATTCGATACTGAACTACTTTTAATACCCTTTTTTTTCACATTCTTCAGGAATATTTAAATAAGAACAGAAAAAAAAGGTGAAAGAAAAAAATTGAGAAACTCACTTGTGCCATGAGTACTTCGCCAAATGTTTCAAAATACTCTCGCAAGTTCTGCTCGGTTGTTTTCCATGGTAAACCAAGTACGATCAAGTCTGTGCAACGCAACTTTGTTTCCATTCTTTTAGTCTTAGCTGTGGAATTTTCCAAATTGTCATCAGATTTACGTTTGTTCTCTGAAAAGATATAAGTGTTCATGTCTACTAACTTTTTTTCATTTTACTAGAACTTCATCCGAAAAAAGTTTGTCATATCACAAGATTCTACATGTATATATATAATTTAAGAAAGAGAGAAAAAATAAATGCAACTGTAATAAAAATAATAATAAAAAAACGGAAGTATGGAAATCCAGTACAAATAACTACTTTTCAAAAAATATAAAAAATTTGTCATACTGTATACGTATGTGACTATGGGTGTGTGTGTGTGTGTGTGTGTGCGTGCGTGCGCGCATGCGCGCGCGCAAAATACATTATATTAAACATTCAGGTTCACATCTATGTATAATTTTATATATTATATATATTATACACAGACTCACATAGATGTAAACAAACTTTAGCTATAAATATATAGATATTTATAGACGTTATTAATAATATGAGTTAAGAATATAATGCTAACATATTTATGATCCAGGTCTGTGAATGTTCATTCATTCAGTTGAATATTAGCATATGCTTACATTAATATCACTAGATGTAGTAAATGATCAAAGTTAATAAGAAACTAATTTTTTAAACTATTTAGAAATAAATAGAAGTATTTGACCCTCCAATTCCCATATTTACCTCCAACTGCTTTACAACATAAGCAAATCGATACTTTATAGATACTAATGAACTCTAATGGCTGCTTTGATAAATTTGATTTTTCTTGTTTTTGTAGAGAAAATGTGTTTTGTATTACTTGATCAGTTACAGTATTGCAATATCAAAACAAATATACAGTATGTAATATGCATAATAAATTTATATAAAAATACTAGCTTTTTGATACTTGAATTTTTATATACATATGAAATGTAGAATTAATATTGCAATTCCAGGATTTCATTATTTGTATTATCTCGTTCTATTTTTTGCGTTTGCTGTTTACATTAAATAATGGAAAAAGGGAATTTTATATATATATACTAAAATATATTTATAGAGATAGAAATTAACAAATATTTTCCATATTGTATCCTAGTCTGAGTTATGGGAATCAGAGGATTAATAAAAAAATTATGCAATATGCAAAAAGGTGAAGTTCTACGTTCTTGAAAAAAAGTAAAAAAAAAGATATAAATCAAGAAAAAAGGAAAAGAAGAGAGGATGGATTTGAAAGCTCAAAATATAACAAACACAAACATATGTACTGGACTTCGAAAAAGACAAGTATATGAGTAAAATGACCATTAAACTATGGATGTTTATGCATTTATGGGAAATTTAAATATAAAATTACATAGCATGCATTTTGTGTAATCTGAACAAGTATATTTAATATTCAAGCTAGTAGCTGAAACAACTTTACTTAGTTACATTCACAAAAACATAAATTTTCATAAACATCTGCAATTTAATAATCATAATAAGAACAACATGAATTATTCAAGATCAAGTATTAGCAACAATAATATTACTAAACTCACAAGAATTAAAAAAAGCTTCAATTTGTTATAAACAATTCATAAGTTTAAGAAACTTTTAAGTTTCACATTAATCAATATATAGTGATGATCAGAAATACTAACACATATTAAATTTAGTTATAAAATCCCATACAAAATCTGCAAAACATAACTTTCAAATTTAAATCTTAAATATACATCATAATAAGTAGTACATAAAGATAAATAATAATATATATTCCACAAACTACTTTTATCGAAACATAAAATTTCGAAAATCATAAAATCAATAAAAGAATTGATACTAGATCAGATTTAGAACCAAAAGACTACGTAGAACAAAAAAAATCATTTAAAAACAATACGAAACCCTTATAAGAATCATAACCAAAGTAAAAATTTAAGTTACATGTAACAATTTTTCTTGAAATTTGCATGAAAATTTTATGAAATAATATTTCAAGAGTCAAAACTGATATCATAATAATTCTCAACCCCTACTTCTTACATTTTACAAAAAAAGATTACAATCATTGCAAAATTACAAGACTGCGGATTTTTATGCATTTATAAATTTGAAACTGCAAGATTGTACAAAATGCATATAAAATGGAAATATATATAGAACATCTAAATCACAGTGCTTTCTACAATATTTGAAAAGTAAATCAATTTTCTACATTTACGAGATTCTACCTTTCCAATTACATTCCCAAAAATACAAAAATTTACATAAAAATCCATAATCTAATTACAGTTTTAAAAATTCATACAAAAATTTTCTAAAACAATCTATGTGTGTATTAATATTTCTGTTCCTCCAGTATATGCAAAAGCATGCTATATACATATAGTTGATCTTGATTCGTGTAGCGTTAGTACATTTTTGGAAAGGAGTGGGGAGAAGGAGGGGAGGAAATAGGGGAGAAAAAGATATATATATATATATATATCAAGAGAGCGAGAGAGAAAGAGAGAGGGCGATCGAAAAAGCAACGATTCATAGTGAAATAAGCACCTTTTGGAAAAACACAGAAGTAAATCGCCTTGCCCCATCCATTTTCCGGTGGATGAAGACGCCCGTCAACGAGACGAATGCCGCGCATCGTCCGAGATTCTGGATTCCGATATTTCAGGCCACATGTCCCGGGGAACTGGGCGGTTACAGTAGTCAATAAAAGTGTGCTATCGTCCTCAGTCGGCAATTCAATCGGCTCATCGCCTTCGTCCTCGGCAACCTGGATGTACGACGACATGATTCTTTTCTCTTCCAAACGTGCGGTCTCTTTCCCTCAAAAACAAAGATCAAGCGAAACGGTTTTCCCTATTTTCCTTTTTTTTTTTTTGTTTTCCTCGTTTTCTTCCCAAATAAGAGAAGTAGAAATTTGTTCCTCGTACAACACAACAAACACACACGCTCGGACTCGCAGTCAGTCACGCAACACCGCACCTCTTTCTCTCTTCTCGAGACCACCTCTGCCAGTGCTGCCAACCGGTCCGCCCCGGAACTCCGCCAATACGTCTCACCAATATATTCGCTTCGTCAACTTCCGCCTTTAAAGCAGCATTTTTAAAAGAAAATCGATTATCTTGAACGATATTATAACAGCAGAATGCGAGAAAGATTTTTTAGAATATGGGTAGTAATTTTTCAGCAGTTAAACAATATTTGTATTGGTATATTTGGAACAGATGTATGACTAATACGGAGTTCAAATGAAGCACTAATGTGGTTTTTAAACATTATGAAGTTGTTTGTTTTTGAATATTTTATATTTTTATATTAACAAAATGTAAAAAGTATAATGATATATGCTCGAAGTATCAATTAATATACGTTGGAAAAGTAAGAAAAGTAAAGTAATTTATAGATTTGCTAGAAGTAGAAAGGAAAAGTAATTTGTAGGTTTAATACATGGAAAATAGTTTTTGTTATAAATCTATTATGTAATTCGTTTGTTTTTAGAAATAAGATATTATTTAATGCCATTGTTGTATTTTTATAAATTGTGTATTTATCAGTTCTTATTCTGACATTTAGGGAATTTTATAGTGCCAACAGAAGTGTTTAAGAAACCACATAGCAGCAGTTTTTAGCGGGAAGAATCAAATTTGAAGAATAAATAGTGTTTTCTTTCAATTAAGAAGTAGATTAATTATTTCAAAAATATACTTCTCTTTGAGAGTACAAATCATGTATTTTAATTTATGATTAATATATTAAAAAATATATTTATTTGTTTACAGTACATAATATGTGACATATATTTTTTACTATTATATCAAGTAAGTCTCATTAGATTGATCGTTATGATAAACTAAAAAGAAGCAAAGTTGAAATGCAGATAATACACAGCCTAAAAAATTTGGTATTTGTATGAATCGATCATTAAGAAGGCAACCATATGCAAACCACTGACAAGAAACTATTAAAGAAGCCATGATAATGGGAAATGGTAAACTTTCTGTACTTTTAACTCTTATCACATGTGCCTAAAAAATATTTTATTCCATTATCTCTTCTTCAAGCCAAGCAATTATTACAAACTGAAAAAATTAGGAGACTTACCAACATCATTAATGGAGATGCAAAAAATAATACTGTTAATATACAACTAAGGAAACCAACATATTTTGCAGCTAATGCTCTGTCTTCCTCGTAAAAACTATAAAAGTACACAACTCCAAGGAAGCAAGTCGCTGCAATCACTTGTTTTATTGGTTTAAATTTTTGTACACTATACAAAATAAATACGTAAACATAAGATGCTTGGAGTATGGAGCCAAAAACATTCACTAACAATATAAATCGATCTCCAATAAGCATACCGTATCTCATCCACAAGACACATCTGTAACATATTATACAACAACTTGACTCCAATAATAAACGTTAAGTAAATGTTTAAGAGTCATTAAAATGTTCATAAATTAAGCAGTGATATGAGGATCAAATGAATAATCATTAAGGGAAATTAACATCTGTTAGCAATAAACTGTTTTTAAAATCAAAAAAGTATAACACTTACGATGTATAACATGTTACAAATGCCAAGATTGAACTATTTCCTGTACTGCCATTTTTAATGATTTTTCTGCATACTAGCCTAAAACATACTTTTGTAACTTTCTTTTTTCATTGTAAGACAATAGAATTTGTTGGGTGTAACAAAAGAGAATTAACGCTTATTTTTTTAGATACTTTCTTATCACTATCAAAAAAAAGTTTTATGAAGTTATATGATTATAATTTGGGATCTTATTGTACATGATTATGACAATAAATTATACAACTATATTTTAAAATTTTCTTCATGAGAGTAAGTCTGTTGCAGGCTTGTATTTTTACTTACACGCCGGCTAAAAATTGCAAAACCGTGCAAATCGAGGCGGTTGTGGCTAACGCGTCTCTAATCTCCGTCGAGAACATGATTTAAAATATTCATATTACCTCTATACATCAACATTCATGATTTGGATTTTTAACCTTGAAATTCACTATAAAATGTGATCTAGTTTTATTATAAAAGAGAGTCTAATGAGATTGGCGAGAGAAAATAAGTAAAACCATGTAATCAAAATCTAGGGGAAATTACATCATATTCAAAATTCTGTGATATAAAATAAAAAGTTATTTTTCAAAACATTATCTTAAGTATATTTTAGTACAGGTTAAATAAATGTCATAAGTTCAGCCGCTCAATTAAAACATTTTCTAAAATATTAATTAAAATCATTCCTGAAGATTACAATATACTAGCGACTATTAACCAATAATTGCAGCGTCACGTGATCACTTATATATATTTATCTTTGACTTCACGTGTCTAAGAGAATATATATTTTTTTTACTTTCTATTAAATTATTTTTATTTATAATGTATTAAATAATATATTTTATATATGTACAATATAACTTTCCGAAACAGTTATGTATAATTGTATGGTACTAAACATCACGTTGTGGTTGACATCTACATATTACTGAAATACGTCTGCCCTTTAGTATATGTTGTCCTTTAAAAAAAGATTCTTCATTTTTTAGAATTTCGTGATTATAATTGTATCTAGCTACACCACTATAAAGCGAAGATAACAGATAATATATATGAATTAAAAGTACATAATATAAATAATATACATGAGTTGCATTAATATAATATATATTAATATAATGTAAATAATATAAATAATTAAGGAACCATTACTCTTACCTCATTATATATAGAGATCTTCTTGGCAATAGAAAATCTTTATATAAAGTTACATTATCAACCATTTTTAGTCTCATTACGCTATCAGTTAATAAACTTAAACCAGTAATAATCTCTCCACAGAACTATGAAGAAGAATTGTATCTATGTAAATTCTGCTTGTGTTAGAAATTAAAAAGTAAAATACATACTCTAATGCTATCAACATGTGGCTTTATCCATCCTTCTGGTGCTAAGTCTAAAACGTGTATCAGTGAAATCTGAGACATATCTTTAGAAAATGCTTTCTCTCGAATTCTATTTATTACCTTTGCATTCTCATCGTTCCATTTGCCTTTTTCAGTTTCTCTATAATTATGTATTGCCTATAATAATCAATTTAGGGAAGTACAATTAGAATTTCATAGAAATAGTGATGGATCAATTTCATTATACTAACATCATCCCAATGTGACTGTTCATATTTTAGTCTCCTCACATAAGAATCAATTTCTTCCATTAAAGACTTTTCTTCTTCAACTGTGATAAAATTTGGTAGAACTTGCATCGTTCTCTCTAGCTCTTCCTCCCAATTTTTAAAATTAATCTCCGTCTTATTAAACAAATTTTTCGATTGCGAATAATATTTCACACTATTGTAATTGAAATATTTATTTATGAAATAAACGAATAAATTCAATTTAACTTTCATCTTTCATTCACCTTTTTCAATAGGTTAGGAACCTATAGGCTACGAATGATAAAGATTTAATAATATACATTAAAGTTCAATCGATCACCTATGAGAGATGGATACTCATCCAATGTTATAGCCCTTAGGTCATTTGACATATGTAAATACATATACCACAAGATGAATATAATTGTTTCAAAAACAATAATATTAATACATAAAGAAATAATTTTCAAACTACATTGCTAGGGATTACTGGGTACGATACTGACTTTTATTTAATAGAGGGTGAAAAATATATTTATTAATATATACAACATACATAATACAATATTTAAACAAGATTATAGTATACAAATATTGAACAATTTCACAATTACAGTGTAGCTTATTTAAATTGCGTAAATCGTCTTGAATGACTTCACTTTTAGTTTTCACCAGTAGGTAGCGTAGCAGCATTACTGGGCATGTGATGTTTTAATTGTTGGCGGGTAATCGTTAATTATAAATCATGATCATGTAATATGATCGTTTCACGGATAGATGTATATCATCAGATATCATTGTACAACTAATTTAAATTGAGTTGCTTCCCGCTTAAAAAAATTAATTTTGACAGTTCACCTATTTTATAATATCTTAAGATTGAAAGCCTGAATTTACTCCAAATTCATATTACGTTGTCTTATTTACCTCTCGCGATTATATTTAAATTTGTATTATTTTACACACCATAAATATAATTACATATTATGTAGTTAATTATTTGAATTTCAAATATTTATACAAATATAATATTATTTGTATCATCTATAAAACTATATAGTTACTATATAGCTACTACAACTATATAGTTATATATTCTGATAGTATGGATAATGTTGTAAATAAATTTTACTATAGATTGAAATATTAGTAGGCATTTTCATTATTAAACATTTTCTTTATTTTGTACAACAAATATCATTTTTTCATTATCTTATATTTCTTTCAAAAATAAAGTATGTTTCTAAATTCCCTATATGTATAGTTCCTCTAGTCACTATAAAATACGTTTCCATATCTCCTCTTGTAATTGCGTGATTCCATGATTCCTAATTCCCTAATAGAAATTGCGCGCGAATTGATGATGGATGATATTACAGAGTTTAGAGCAGATTATTCATTGTTTGAGTTTCATTTTTTTGAACAAACTTGCACTGAAAAAGAAAGATCTGAAGATTAGACTTACAATGAAGAAAGTAAATCAGTTTGCTAAGGTAATATATATTTATGGATATTTATGAAAATTCATATTTTTATGTATATAATTAAAAAGATAGAACCTATGTAAAGAATTACTTTATCTATTAAATCCCATGAGCTAAATGACTTAAATTTGTTAGTGGGAAATTCAACTAATAAGCAATAAAAATAAATAAATATATTAAATATGGCAAGTACTATATTTTGAATATTTTTATATGCATTCAGTGCATCTTTGCATCCTGAAATTTATCCTTCAGTAAACGAAACCAAAAGTAATACATAGCTTTTATCCAACAATTTTTCTTTACTATTTCGCTTTTTGGTCACTGAACATGTAAAATTTATGAATATCTTTGTTTTATCAGTGTGATTTCTTTTTTCATAGAACTACTCAAATAATGACACAAAACTTTCTCAGAAGAAAATATCAGTTTATTTCACAAAAGGTTTAAGTAATAGCAGTACAGTGAATAGTACAATTGAAATCAATGCCGTAAATCGTGAAACACCAAGAAAGAGAAAGATTTCAAAAGATACAGATTCAACAAGAGTTAAAATTGCCAAATGTGATAATATTTCAGATGCATGTAGCATACAAAGCATATATCAAATGCCAAGAAAACAAAGACTTGCAATTGGAAATAAAGATAATGTAACTGATATATTCAATAGCTCTGGTAAAAATAACGATACTGAAATGGCTATAAATAAAACTATATCTGAAGACATTTTTGTAACAGAATATGATTGTAAGGAAAATATAGGTACCAATGAATATATAAATGCAACATATAAATCAAACAAAAAACAAATAATGGAAAAGGAAACACTGTCACAAGAGATTCAGCCTGATAACCATCTGATAAAAGAGAACAAAACAGATCATATGAAACAATCTGTGTTTAGTGATAAAAAGTATGAAGGAATTCATTCGGAAATAGAGTCATTTTTTACAGATGATTTTAAAGATTGTTTCGAGGAAGAGTGGTATTCAAATACTAGCCAAATTAATTTTAATTCCTTGCAGAGATGTAAAATTATTGATGTACAAAGGGAGTACAATAGTATATTGTTAACTGTGAATCAAGAAGACTGTGAAACATCTGATACAACTGTTAGATGTTCAGATTTCTGGTAAGTAACACAATTACAATAGTGCATTTAAAATAGAATATTTAATTCAATGCCTCGAATTGAAATTTAGGAAGGATGCTAAAGTACAAAAAGATGACATTGTTGTTATTCAAGCTAGAAAAGAAAACAACCAGTGGATTATAGATAACAGTAGTGGCTTTCTTATTGTTCAGCCAGATGCATTAATATCTGGGACAACAGTATCTGGTGCATTATTTTGTAAAAGAAAGGCAGTTTTAAGTGAAAAGTTTAGAAAGATGGAGAGTCTTCCTCCTTTCATGGGAGATTCCACACCAATGGTTATTGGAAGTTTAGTGCATGAATTATTGCAAACCGTAAGTGTAATTTAACATTCTTTCTGAATTCTTCTAGGATTTTATAAATGTCGTATTAATATTCCAGGCAATAAGAAAAAACATTAGTGAAGTAAGTGATATTACAAAGTTAATGAACAGCATATTGCAGACCACAGACACATGCAGTTTACTTTATGCATCCAAGATATCTTTGGAGACCTGTAGGCAGCAAATTCTCCCATATGTCCCAAAAATACGAGAATTTATCCAACATTATTTGAAAGGTATGTAAAATATATAATACACGATTTATTATTTTTTATTACAAATATTAAAAATTTTAGATAAAACGCAACAAGGTATAAATAATATAAAGAATAACTTCAAAGGTAGAATCGCTCAAATTCGGGACATAGAAGAGAATATTTGGCTGCCTAAATTAGGTTTAAAAGGAAAGATAGATATTAGTGCAGAAGTTAAAGTAAATTGCAAACAAAAAATTATGCCGCTCGAAATTAAAACAGGGAAGCCTTCATTTTCTTTGGAGCACAGAGCGCAAGTTATTCTTTACATCATGATGATGAGTCTTACAGGTCAAGACACGGATACAGGTCTTTTACTTTATCTTAGGTAACTTATTAATTTACCAGAGCATTTTAAAGTTTTACTAAATTAGTTATAATACCGATACATTCTATTACAGGGAGAATAATATACAAGAGATTAATAGTAGTCATCCTGAAAAAAGAGACTTGATACTATTAAGGAACTCTTTAGCTAGTTATTTTGTTCCCAAATCGAGTGAAAAATTAACGAATCTAACTTCTAAATCAGATTTGCAGATGTTGGATTTACCAGAACCAATTAATCATCATAATGCCTGTTCAAAGTGTACTTACAATACATTATGCTGTATGTACTTGAGCAAAGATTCAAGTATACAGTTATCTGAGACAAACCCATTAGTGGAGTTAGGGAAAAAAATCTTGGATAAATACAAACCTAGTCATATCGATTATGTGTTGCATTGGATTTCTTTATTACAGATGGAAGAAAGTTCACAGTTGAGCGATAATGTAACGAGATATCTATGGACATTAAGTCCAGAAAAAAGGTAAAAAGCCGCATGATCATTTTTATAAAATTATATTGATCTTTTTAATTAAATTGATTGCTTCATTTCTCCAGGGAAGCAAAGAAAACTTGTATATGTAATTTGAAAGTGATAGGAAAAGTTACTGATTGTGATACAAAATACAGACATACTTTTGTTCGCTCAAATCTAGACACACAATTCTCAAATATTAATATTCCATATATGGAATTTTCAGATAATGAATATGTTTTAGTCAGCACAAATACAAGGATAAATTTATCTGCAGGATTTATAACACAAAGGAAAGAAGATTCTATTACGTTAATATTAGAAAGGTACATAAAAAAGAAAGCTTTTTTGTTGAACATTGTGTTGAATTATAATCTTCTATTTGATTTCAGAGATGTCACCAAGTATAATATAAACGAATTTTTCCACATAGATAAGTACTCGTCTTCCAGCTTATTTTCCGGCAATCTTGCGAACGTAGGAGGTTTAATGAGTGACAGTGAAATTTGCGAGAAATTACGAGATATTGTGATAGACAAGTTTGTAGAATTTTCATCTTTATATCTTTTTATAAATCTTTATATCTTTTTTTGTTGAACTTGTCTTTTTATCAGGAAACCAGCATGTTTTGAAAAAGGTTTACCATATCCGATCATAAAAGCAAGTGCAAGGATATTACAAAATTTAAATAAAATTCAGCAAAGAGCAGTTTTAATGGCAATATCCGCGAAAGAATATCTTTTAATTAAGGGAATGCCAGGTACAGGAAAGACACAGACACTAGTTGCTCTAGTAGAAGTCTTGCATAAACTAGGGCATTCTGTGTTAATTACTTCACATACAAACAGTGCTGTAGACAATATTTTATTGAAACTGTTACACAAGAATATTGACTTCCTGAGATTAGGATCATCGATCCATCCATCTTTAAGACATAAAAGTGAAGCATATGCTGCAGCAAATTGTAATACACCAAGTAGCTTAGAGGCGGTGTATTCTAGTAAAGTATGAACTATTTTTAAACTTGATAGTTTCTATAATAAAATTATCATCCTGAATACCTTTAAGATTATGGTAATAGGAAAAAGTTTTAAAATTTACCCAGGGGTAGTATTTTGTAAATAATTTTATTTGAAAAGGAATTTTTCTTTCTGTAGCATTAGAGGTATTCATATAGCACTAGAGATATGGTGATTCGTATTATAATTAATTCTATTAGTTATGTTTATAATTTTACAGAATATTATCGGTGTAACTTGTTACGGGGCCCATCATGCACTTCTTGGAAGACGTACGTTTGACGTATGTATCGTGGATGAAAGCACGCAGGTGTTGCAACCAACTGTATTACGTCCTTTATACAGTGCAAAGAAATTTATTCTTGTAGGAGATCCTGACCAATTGCCCCCAATTATTAAGAACAAATTAGCCAGGTATCTATCAAAATACTTTTGAATGTATTACATTATAATTAGGCTTCGAATTTTTATGCATTTATGGGACATTTAAAGATGTAGAAATGCATAAAAACAAATCTCTGCTTAGGCTCTTTCTTTTAGTTGCATTCAATAAAAATATAAATCCGCATAAATACATGTAGTCCAATTATGATTATAAAGAAAATATTTTTATGCTCCTTATTCACTTTCATTATAAAATTGTAATAATCTTCTTTTCACAGAGAACTTGGTGCAGATGAATCCTTATTTGCTCGGTTAGATAGCGAAAACAATACTATTAAGCTAACAAAACAATATAGAATGAATAAAAGTATAATGTACTTAGCAAATAAGCTTACATATAATGACATGTTAGAAGCAGGTGATACTTCCATAGAGAATGCTACTTTCGTTACACCATCCAAAGAAGTAAATATAATAAATAAAACACCCTTCAATGATATATTCGTAAGCTAATAAGATTATATTTCAGGTTTTAACAAAAGAAGAAGAATGGATACAGAAGGCATTATCACCTGACATAAGTGACTCCGTAATCGTATTAAACACGGGCTGTACCAATAAACTAAAAGAAAACTATAACTTAAGTGAAAAAGGATATTTAGATAGCGACGAAGTGAACTCAAACATTTGGGAAGCTGTTATAGTGTCTAAACTAGTGAAAACATTTTTAAAGGTGACGTTGAATAACATTTAAATTAGCCACTTTTATAGTAAATTTATATTGGAATAATTATTTTAATGTTTAGGTGAATGCAAAACTTGAAAATATTGGCGTTATTGCGCCATTTAGAGCGCATGTTAATTTATTGAAAAAGGTTGTTGCAGAAGATATAGAGATAAATACTGTTGATCAATATCAAGGACGCGATAAAGAGATCATAATTTATTCATGCGCTAAAAGTATAACTAACTTTAGTGATATAAGAGAGGTAACATATTTAAGTTTAATAGATTTATATAAGTTAAAAATAATGGTCTAATTAATATTTTTTAAACATAGAATTTAGAAGTACTAGGGGACCACCGGCGATTAACTGTGGCTATAACTAGAGCAAAGCATAAGTTAATTGTCGTAGCGGATAAAAGAACTATATCTCAATATTCAGCCTTCAAAAAATTATTTTATTTAATTGAAAATAAAAATATAATAGATTTAGATAATAACTATAATGGGTTTTGCTGGAAAAATCTTCTATGTATTTTGTAATATATTTTATTACCTTTTTATACGACAAATTTGTTACGGTGAAGCATTGCATAAAAATATTTGTTGATTTATAAAAGCACGCTGCATGAATATGTATGATATTTCACTTTTAATAAGAATTTATGTCTACGTGGAATGTTTGATGTATTATTTTATTTTATACATATATCATGAAGAGTTGATAATTAAGATATGTGTTTGATTAGAAACATATTGTTTTTTCGTGTACCTTGATTATAGAACAAACATCTTTGATCATACATAAAGTTATTGACCTTAACGGAAATCAATTGAGATAACAAATAATGTTATTTTAATTATAAATATAGATACTATATCAAGAGTATTAGATATCATGATAAGATAATGATTTCAAGATATTTAATGGTTCAATAAGATGTACAATTGGTTTATTTACATATTGTCCAATTTATTTTTTGAAACTTAATGGTATTCACTAATTAATCAGTAATCTTTTTAATTAATCAGTTTGTAATATAAGCAAACGCATGAATTTCATTAAAAATCGATGTCTGCCTAATGAAAAAAGCTTGTATCTACTCCAGATTAGAATAATATCTAATGCAATTGAAGATCAATGATTGAAGATTACAATTAAAATATCTTATAATATATATATTACAAATTATATTATATAAGTAATATATAGTATAATGCAATAATGTATAATATATATATTATACTATATATATATATAAATAACTGACACACACTCGCAATTAATGGTTACAGTAGACATTTAATCTAAAAAGTTATATAGTTTTTAGAGAAGGTCCAATGTGGGTTCAGATATATTCGTGAGCTGCTGTATACAAAAAAGTTTAAAACAATTAAGATAGTTCTTATAATAAAATTATCTTTAATTTTTTTAACTAGCTTTTCTTCTTCTGTGTGTTATTTTTTCTTGAAATAAAACATTCCTGTAATTTTTTCAAACATGTTCTTTGTATAACTATTAATATCACAACGCCACAATATTCAATATTTTTTCCAATGACGCAATATTTGACATTAATTAAAAATAAATGAAAATTATGGTCGTTACTGTTACTATTATCGTCGATAGCTAATTGTTGAAAAATGATATGTCACCGTGATAAGATATGTAATACAAGTGTAACAATACAATTCGGAACTCGTGTCGATGAAAATATGGAAAATGACAACATAGTCACATGTACACTTCCTACGCAATCAAAACATACGCGTCGTCTATGAGTTGCTGCTAGAACTTGTGCGAGTTATAAGTGAGAATGCAAAGGGAGTTTGATGTCACTAGTCACTATCGCGCAGCGTTTATATATTTGAAAAATAATCATTATACAATGTCACTATTTGCATTTTTACAGGTATCATGACCTCTTTTTCACTTCATTCGATATTTTTCGTTCTTAATGATCATTTTCTGAAAATTGACTGATTACATATAAACTTGATTTTGATCGTTCTGTTATAAACATGTACGTCGAATACAAGAATGAAAAATAAGGAAGCAAGATTCAGCAGGACGCTCCAAATTCATTAGAAGTTATCGCATAACTAAAAAGATATTTAAAGTACTTTCTAAAATATTTCAAAAACTAACAAATGGAGAAATGATGTCAATGAATGGTCTTTTTTGAGCAAGGAATATGATTGTATACGCAAATTTTTTAAAAATCCATTTGTTTAAACAACATATTACAACCTGGTACTATCTCGGCATGAACGGTCTGGCTCAAGTCGGAAAGAGCCGAAAAGAGAGAGAAAGAATCTTTTGAACCATTTGGTATCGGGTAACTCAAACATTCGGGTGGACTTGAAAAAAGACTCGAGCAGTCTTTCAATCAAGTGGTAATTTTCAAGTATATAAACGTCGTATGCAATAGTGGACCGGTGACGCTAAACTCCCTTTTTGTTTTCGCTTATAACTAACTCTAGATCTAGCAACAACTCATAGATGGCGCGTATAATGTTTTGATTGTAAGTAAACGTACTTGTGGCTATGTTGCCATTTTGTACATTTTCACTGGAACGAGTTTGTAGTTACGTTGTTCACTCCTCTACACCTCGTTTGTTTTTACATGTCTTCAAAGTTAACTCGCACTCTCAAAATTTTTTATTATGATTTTTATGAAATATCAATCATGAAAACCACAAAAGTTACACCTTTACGGCTGATATCCACCGGCTCTACTTTACGAAACCGGTAACTAACTTATATAAAAAATATCACACATATAAGTATATTAAAACAAAAGTTCATTGTTCATTAATATTTTTTCATGATTCATTACAATTCAAACATTGATTCATAACTTCAGGTTATCTGAACATACCGAACAGTTCAAAAAATGTAATCTAGTAAAGAGATCAACAGTTGATCCTGCAACAGTAGAGTTTCATTCTAAAATGAGCAGTAGATGGTGGGACACTAATGGTGAAATGCACGCTTTGCATTCATTGAATCCTCTTAGAGTACAATTTGTTCGAGATGGTCTAGCAAATACAGGATTCAAAATAAAATGTCCTTATTTGCCATTAGAAGGGATTAAAATATTGGATGTTGGTTGCGGTGGAGGATTATATTCGGAATCTTTAGCTAGAACAGGAGCAAACGTGACTGGGATTGATGTTTCTTCAGAGTTAATAACGATTGCAAAAGGACATGCTGCTTTGGATCCTAGTTTAGATGGAAAATTAAACTATGTTCAGACAACTATTGAAGATTTTGCATTAATTAATAAAGGAGTATTCGATGCTGTTGTTGCTTCAGAAGTTATAGAACATGTAAATAATAAGGAATTGTTTTTAAAGGTATAACTTTTTTTTATAAAGAAGAAAAAGTTAATATAATATGAGTAAGGTTATGTATATATAACTATACTTTTGTGCTTTTCACAGTGCTGTGTAAGTACTTTAAAATCTGGAGGATCAATATTTCTTACAACGTTCAATAAAACGTTGTCTTCGTGGCTTGGAGGCATAATCACAGCTGAACATATTTTAAAGCTAATACCTAAGGGCACCCATGATTGGAATAAATTTGTCACTCCTGCTGAAATGCAGTCCATATTAGAAACATGTATATTATCTTTCATTGATAATATTAAGGGGGTTTGTTTTACAAACTTTTATCAATTAAAGCTTTGACCCTTTTTTAGGTGGTTGCAAGACAAAATTGATTCATGGACTATTTTACAATCCTTTGAAACGAGAGTGGTCTTGGAGGGCCTCAACAGCGATAAATTATGCACTTCACGCGGTAAAGAGAAAAGAAGAGAAATAAATGACATATTCTATTCTTTCATGCATTATTATTTATTGTTTATTATATTATATTATTTATGCTTTTATATGTTGGTATTTATATATTTATTGAGATTTGTTCAGTATTTTATATATGTATATATATATTGTAATTTATATATTGATATATGGCACTATTATTATTATTACTATTATATTATATTTTGTGATATATCTAAAAACTATACCTGACTTAAAAGAATGAGGTTTAAATAAGAATTTGTACCATTTTTATATTTTTACGTTATATACACTCTGTGCACTTTTGCACCTTCAAATATTTCATATGTGTATACATAAATTATAATGCACTAATTTTTACCTTTGACTTTATTCGCGTGGGCTACTAATATACGGAACAATTTTTAAGCAGATGAATTTTTGTGAATGAAGTACCTATATATTTTTATACTAACAGTTAGATTATTCTTCGTAATAAAAAATATTGCTTTATAAAAGGGCTAATTTCTAGGACGAACACGACATAAACCATCGTTGTTTAATATCTACCAAACATGGTAGTGTATATATTCAGATTCCAGGCTATTTCTCAGCTTCTGCAGGACAGATCGAGATTATGAGTTGCTTCTGGATGACTATTTTATTTTCTTTTTTTTTTTGTTTAAGTGTTTTAAGTCTTTCTACTGTCTTGTTATATGTATAGATAATATTTGTGAGGATGTTCGAATTTTAGTGGTCATTATTGACCGTTCATGGAGAAAAAACGCAAGGAGTAACATGAAAAAGATGTATTATTTTCGTCTCTGTAATATATTATACATTTTGTTATAAGGCAGGTTTTGCATATTATTTATATTCATGACGGCGCATTTATTACATTTATTTTTATCTCGTAAGGCTATTATTCATATTATACAGACGATAAGCAAAGAAATTATTGGAAATATTACAGAGGACGTATAAACATAATATGACGCTAAAATAGATATATAAGAAAAAGTATATACTTTAAAAGCTTATCTTAACATATCACATTAGATAAACCTATTTTGCCTTAGCAAAACCGACACGGTTATTTCCCATATCGAATTCGGTATAATAACGACCGATGAAAACGTCTCCCAAGATCCATAGTGGACCGTTTGGCTCAGGAATGTCCATTCCCATGAATCCGCTGAGGCAGACAGTCTTGCCGAATTGTGTAACCTTTGATACGAAAAGCAAGACCATTATTAAATCATTTTGAAGTTGAAATTCCTTATATCATGAAGTTTCCTTGTAATACTTGATAGAATTTAGATTAAAAGATATTTATCTTACCTTCAAGACATAGTCCTCTCCAGTTAGAGGGAAAGATCGGCCACCCAATACAAAATTAATCGTAGGCAAGTTAGGAATGGAACTACAGTCTACCATGGCTTCTCCAGCTGCAATGGGAGTAGCACCAATAGCACTGTTGATGGCTTCGACTTCTTTGACTGGTCCAGCGATGAGGGAGGTACCTGTGTCAGCAATGGCTTCGCATCCTTTTTGGCAGATTGCCAAATGTTGGGATCCTACTTTGATTCTAAAATTCGTATTATCGTTAATCACATTATTCTTCAGGACTATGAAAGTTATTTTCACAAATTTAATAAATACCCGTCCATCCTAAATTGCCAGTATCCTTTCCTGTCGACTGGAACATAGGTGAATGGACCTTCATAATGATTTGGATCCGAACCTCCCAAGATCAATTCTCCACCAGCTTTGTCGTTAGGGTTTCTGAGATGAATTAATAAACAAGATTTTTATTTCTTCATTTTCCTCTGTGCCATTTTGAATAATTTCTGATTTACTTTACGATACCTGTTCAGGTAGAAACTGAAAACGGGCTGAGGTACCAATCCTTGTTTGACCATGTTATAGAAGACAGGTGTTACGCCATCGACAGCAATTTTAGAGTAGGCCATACCCAAGATACCGTCGAACTTAGCGGCGACGAAAGCCATTCCCGGTTCGCTCAAAGCTTCGGCGAAAGTCTGATCGGAGACTTTCAGTCCAGCAATCTGTATCAAACATAGTTATTCTTCAATTAACTTCCTCTTTTAATTTGATTAATTTGATTACATGCAGCTGAGTAATAGACGTGAATATTCACGAAAAAATATGTGAGGATATACAGAGTTAGAAGGAAATTAAATCACATGATTAGGTGATATATTTTTTATTGTTATTTATAGATAATGGATAGATTTATAGATAAAAATCGGTAGTTGTAAGAAAAGAATAAATATTCTGTTATCTGCATGTAAATACTTACTTTTACAACATCAGTAGACAGATACCCAGAGAGACTTCCAGAGCCATAACGGATGGCAAAATCAGTGCCATTCTTCTTGTACGTGGATGATTTGGTATTATCATACTTATGATGCAACTCTGAAAAAAATATATGGTATTTGTGTCAAATTTAAAGAAAACAACAAATTTAAAAGAGATAACATTATCTTAGTCACATAAAAAAGTTTTTAATTCTGTTACTGATTTATAAACATTCTATATGTAGTAGTAGTATTATCTAAAAGATGAAGTTTTAATTGCGTTAATGACAGTGATAGCAATATTATAAGAAGAGATAATTTGATCTTAATCATACAGAGAAGTTTTTAATTTCGCAATTAATTTATAAATACTTGAAGTGTAGTACTATCATTATCTCAGAGATAAAGTTGCACTTCATATTGCTGATATATTATGTTACAGTGTTATCATATCCATTCTTGTTAGACATCTAAAATCTGTTAGAAGTAATAACAATTTATAAATTACTCAATATTATTATTAATGTTTCTTTATCATTTAACCTACAAGTTAAACTTTCAGTTTTATGTATATAATTTTCATAATATTTTTAAGTTATTATCTATCATACACCATAGCTTATATAATTCGTATAAATAAATTATGAATTACAGAAGTGAAACAAAAGATCTTTAAAGTTTTTATAAGTTTTGACAATATACTTACTGCAAGCGATATTGGTAAGATGACACTTCTGAGAAGGAACCCAGAGGTTTGAGGAACCAGTATCAAAGATTACTTTGAAATCTTGTGAGGGAGTTCCAATGCTAATGACACCATAATATTGAGCATCCAGATAATTGGAAAGAGGTTCTGGCTGAGGGAAATTTCCTTGTACCATGTGTGCTTGGTATACTTCAGTGTTATATTCTTTGAATTGTTTCCTAACAGTGTCCATCTTATGCAGAGTAATTCTTGAAAGAAACAAAAAATATATTTTTGAAATCTACATTAGCAATTCCTAATTAAGTCTATAAAGAAACATTGTAGTCTCCCGCAAACAAATTTTTGCAACAAAATTTTATATAAAAATAAATAGCAATTTGTCACTAAATAATAATTCTCTATTTTTTTAAAAACCTTTATATTGATATATAACTTAAGTAGGTATTAAAGTGTGAGGGAGATTCTGATTCTGATAAATTTTTAATGTTCAAGAATATGAAAAACAATGTGCAATGATATTAGAATAAAAAAGAGGATAGAAATGTATCTTCTTTAGGGGGATAAAAGAAGACTACAGAAAGCCAACTTATGAAAATCATTGAAGCTATACCTACAAAACATCACACGTGAAATTCATTTCGAAAATGATTATTCATTTTACATAAACAAGTATAATTGGAGGAATATGTGACGATTATTAAATTATTTAAAAATTTGCCTCGATGTATGATAAATAATACAATAACTGAGCCAATTTTAGAAAGTCATGTTCTTTGTTTAAAAAAAATTGTTATATTTACCTCTGCAAATCAGCATTGGCTAGTGCTATGAAAGCACAAAGGCACAAAGCGGCACGGTACATTTTCAAACAAGCTTCTAACTCTTGTTTGAAATAGGAATCTTAACAAACAAAGTTCAGAAAAAGAAGTTCCTTTCTCCCGAATTTTCTGCGTAACACTATTGGCAGAAACAACACTGATGCATCATCGAGTAAAAGCCTCCCTTAATAAAGGATTCTCCGAGATTATCGAGAACTTATTGCGCGTGCGCATCTTGGACCAGCAGACACATGCCAATATCACGTATATTGATATATAAAGTTAGTTTAAATATAATAAGTAAAAAGATCATATAAATAACTCAAGACTACATATATTCATAGTATATACCTCACAGTAAAAATTTTCATAGATATTCATTGAAATATAGCATCACAGAAAAATCGAAAATTTGAAGAAATTATTAAGATGTAGGTACGTCCCTGTTGTCACAGTCAGCTGATTGAATACTTACAAATACATAAAACGAACCACTTGTAGAAAGATATCGCGCTTAAGTGGCGTGTATGTATATGAAGTAGGATTATGTTAGTGAACGTATTATGTATCTTCGTTGTGGCGCTACCTCGTAAAGAAAATAATAATTTAATTCGTTTCGACCCAGCGCCACCTTGTAATGAACCTAGTTATTCAGTTTAAAAAAATTTCTTTGGAATCAGAAGGCATTATATTTTTATGTTAACAAATTTAAATAACTTTTGTGTACATAGAATCATCAATAAACTGTGGAATTTTATGCATTTACAGAAAATTTAAAAGTATCAAATTGCATCGAATGCACGTATAAAATATCCAGATGATAATGCTTTCTATAATACTTAACAAGTAAAAAAATTTTCTAGTGAGGTTTTATACTTTTAATTATAATCTCAAAGATTTGAATTTGCATAAAAGTCTGCAGTTAAATCATTAGAAATATTGAAATATTTTCTGTGTATGGATCAGAGGTTTGATAAGTTTTCCATCTCGTACGATCGAAAATAAATAAGAAAGACAAATACTTTTCATTTACAAACACGTTATTTATTGGCATTATTGATATCGACTGGCAAATTGTCTGTAATTTAGCTTTTCAAAGGTATTATAATAACATTTTCGCGTGTCGTGCATGTCTCCGTCGATATTTCGAAGTACTGTATTCGACGAGTTTAAAATATCGCAAAATTCGCATAACCTATTTCAACTTTAGAACGATATTGTATTAGCGAATTCACAAAATTTGAATTCTAGAAAAAAATTTGGTTTCTAATTTATGAAATGCAAGGAAAGAAAAAATTCAATATGTACTTTTATTATTATAATTTTACAGATTTTGGAATTGCTGACTATCTTGCAGAAATTTGAAAGCATTTCAGATAAAAGATGGATTATTCTTTCCTAGTTCAGTTCTTAGTTTAGAGTAGATGTTACTTGTAATAAAATGAACATTTAGTAAAATTGAATTTTTTGTTTTCTACGGTTGTCTATATATTTATGTACATATAGTAACTGGCGAAAACATTTGGATATTTACCTTGTAAAACTGTTATTCTTTTGTTTTTTGCTTTGAAATTAGTAGTATTCAGATTTTCTTATAAAATTCTGTAGAAATCTGTAAAACATGCGTAACTTTCGAATTTAAATATATTTAAATATATATCATAATTCATTATTAAACTGCGGATTTTTATAGAATTAAAGTAGTTCTATCTACCAAATATTCTAACACTATACTTCGGATATTTTATATATTTTTTTGTATTATGTGCAATTTTACAAATTAAAAATTTCCTATAAATGCATAAAAATACACAGTCTATTCATTATCATTCAGTGGATATACAATATAACTGAATATTAAAAAAATTCTATGTTTTTATCAAAATTTAAATTTGAAATATCGAAAAATCGATACAAGAATCGAATGTTTCGAACCAATAAACGATAATTTAGGAGCGACATGAAAACCACTATACAAATTGTAATTGAAACAAAAATATTAGTTTCGTGTAACAGATGTTCAAAATCAAGGTTCTATTTAATTTGTTTTAAGAACCAAAATCAATGTCATCATAATTTTCAACTCCTATTTCTTACATTTTACAGGGAAATTGAACAAAGAACCTTGTCTTTTAAAATTCTGTAAACTAACCTAGTTTATCCTAACACTTTTGTTCATTACTGTATTTATAGATTACTCTATACAATCTATAATCTCTCTAAAATCAATTTTGTAACAGGAATAAAAATCGAATCGATGAAAAACAAAAAAAAGTATCGCCATACGATTGTAATTTTTGTTGAAAGAGTTTCCATATCGATTACTCGAATTTATGTTTACGCGGGTTGCTACCAGCAATGCATTCTGGGTTGATAGAAGACCGTGATAGAAGACCCTAATCGCGGGCCAATCAGTGGGCAGGATCGCAGTACGGGCACTTCAGTCTTGAACTCAATCGAGGAATAGTCGGTGTCGGCTTGAGCGAGCTAAATTTTTGTGTAAATCAGTTCACATAGAAAAAAATAAGTACACATTACCGCCGGGGCCAGAATATAACGACCGTTTTCTTGTGTATCAGTTGGTGAACGTGTTATTTGAAAAGGTATGTCGATGTGTTATACAAATGGAAAATCTATTTTTTTTTTTTTTTCATATTTTAGACCGGAACCCATCTCTTATGTCAAAAGTCAACTTTTCTGATTTCATCCAATCACCATTATACTTAGCGCGATGTTAATTTTCAAATAGCCGCCGTTATCATGGCCTGGTTACGATGCATTGCGTGTAAACGAATTATTATTCTCGTTTCGTCGCATATCGATAAAACATCGTCCTCCCGCGTTTCGCCACCGCAGCTCTTTACTCTCTGCGATTATTTTGTATCCCAATCATTGCACATCTAATCATCCTCTGGATTTTCTAATGACTGCCCGATGGATTATTATGCCGGCTAATGACATATATGCTACTGTCAAAATTGCGCGCATTCGTTTTCCCAGGTTCAATTTATAGTTCTCTCAGTAACCGTAATTAGTATTTTCTTTTCATCCTTCAGTGTAAAGAAAGAGAAAAATTGCTAGCCTCTTTGCAATTTTTACATTGAATGTTTTCCAGTGGAAAGATGCACAGAAAGCTGTATCCAGGATTTTTCTTTTCTTGCTTTCTGTATGTTTTAGAGCTATCAAAATGTCAGACAGAAAGGCTGTGATAAAAAATGCTGATATGTCTGAGGAGATGCAGCAGGATGCTGTTGACTGTGCAACTCAAGCCCTTGAAAAGTACAATATAGAAAAGGTATGTTTAGATTGAGACTTGAATGATATCACAGATATTACGTGTATGATGAGAAATGGTACACGCATCTGAATTTGAATATAATGTACTTCTTTTAGATATAATAAGTAAGAGAATTAGAGAAATAAATGTGTGAAATATAATGGATTAATTATATATTTTTATTTCAGGACATTGCAGCCTTCATTAAGAAAGAATTTGATAAAAAATACAATCCAACGTGGCATTGCATTGTAGGCCGTAACTTTGGAAGCTATGTAACACATGAAACAAGACATTTTATCTATTTTTACTTGGGTCAAGTAGCGATCCTTCTCTTCAAAAGTGGATAAATTGGAGTCTATTCTGTAATCACAAACCTTTCTTCCTCCCTTCACACATGCTACATGGAAATACCTTAAATCACGTCACCGTCTGTAAGAAAAATTACAATATTGTGTATAATGAAAATTTGATTTCATGCAAAAAAAAAAAACACGCACTCCCAGTTAAACAAAGAAGTATAAAAGTATATAATGATCATCAGTACTATTGACTTTGCTGTTTTACTTATCTCAGGAGATAAGACAATGAAAAATTCTGTAGAAGCTACGGAGAGAAAAAAAAGGGTAGGGAGATGATTAACTGAATGAGAAGAAATGAAAAAAAAGTGAAAGAAAATCAATTGACATACAATCTTACATGTTAAAATGTATCATGTATGCCAGAAAATTTGTTGTGTTCTTGTTTTATATTAGGTATATATAATGCGAGGTTGAGTTCAATACTGGCGATTTTAAATTAATAAATTTTTAGTGTTTAATACACTAAATGCACCTAAGTATAATGTAATATTCATACAAATTCATGTATGGTTTTTATTATCTTACTATGCTTGAGGAGAACTGTATTCAGTAGTCATCAATAATGAATCTAAGCCAAACCTTGATTGATTGCTGCGATCATTATTATTTTATGTAATGTTGTAAATTGTCCCTTTATTCTGTGATGTTGTGCAAAACAGAAGTGATTAACGAAATCATCTTCGATTCGTTTGAATTCTGTGACACTTCTGTAAAAAAAAATCTGGAAGTGAGGCTGACAAGAGAGAAAGCTTAGTTATGGACCCGCCATCGCGTTGATGATAAATTTAAACGTAATTATTTAAATTTACACAGTGCTAAGTAAGATGTTGCATAATATTCAAATTGAGTCATTGTCATAATTCTAGTTTTTTTTATATTGTGCACACGGAATTTTGCAAAATGTATTATTCTTAAGGCAATACACATTTAGGGAATTATTTTCTTTTTCTCTTTCTTTCTTTTTCTCTTTCTTTCTTCCTTCCTTTCTTTCTTTCTTTCTTTCTTTCTATATTTTCTTCATTTTCTTTCCAAAAGAGAAAAAAGAGAAACAGATATATTCAGCTCATTAAATTCTATCCTTTATGTAACACCCAATACCCAATATTACGGTACTTATATATATGATAAAATATAGATTATACATATATATTATACTATTTATATATAGTGCAATCTTAAAACGATTTTTCATGCAGTATTTGATTATCACAACGTTGCTACATTGTTCAAATTTTAGACTGATTATTAAACATCGTCACAAGTATATGACTTGCATGGTTCTTTTTTATAATACGCATTTTTTTATAATAATACATAATATTATTATAAAAGTTTAACAGAGAACTTTAAAACGACAAATTACATCTAAAGAAGAGAGAGAGAGAAAGATAGCAGAAGCGGGACAGAATTAATTACACGCTTTTTGATTATAATCCAATCTAAATGTTCAGGTGAACGTATACCCTTTGGTCTCATCTTCGATGTATCATCTTTTTTTTTTACGTGTTAACGCACATAAAAGGCGAATGAAGAATAGTGGCATCTGTAAAGAATACATTGAGAAAAACTGATACACTTATTTAGTGTTTGAAGTTTGTTAAATAGGAGAATTTGAAAAAGTGTAGTATTGCGAAAAAAACAAAGCTGTGCTCAGATCAATTCACATATTGCTGATGAACCATCAATTCCCATAAGATTTCAAATATATATATTCACTGTGTTATTAAACGTGGAGTGAATAATTCATCAACCAATTCCCAAGTTTTTTTATGTATATCAGGACTGCGTGATTACCGAACAGAAAGAAAAAGAAAAAAGTGGAAGCACTTGCAATTTTATATGATGAAATTGAAGAAAGAAAATTCGTACGTTATGTTTGAAAATATATCTAAAAGAGAAACGAAAGAAAAACGAGGCAATGCAACCCTCGTCGCTGCTAATTATAATTTTGTGTGCCTCGACGTCTTTTTTTTAAAATAAAGCTAATTATGATTCTTAAACTATATTGAGAATATTCTATCTGTTTATTTATAATTATATTATAATATTGTTTTTATCATAATTATTTACTATAAAACATTAGTAAAAAATAAAAAATTTCTTTTTTGTATATAGATTAGAATGTAATATATAAATATGTAATAATGTTATTATTATTATATAATAATTATTGTATATAATAATATTATTATAATACAATAATTTATTAAATAATAATTTTATTATATTTTATTATTAGTAGTTGAAAGTATTCAATATTTTGTAAAATGTATTTAACGATTAATTGTATCAATTTTATCGGTTCTTTCTATACATGGTATCTCTTTATTGAATTATTAATTAATGCGTAGCGTCTATTAAGTTAGTAAAATCGATATTACAAGAATTGCATCAAACAATTACACTAAGTTGAAAATTAAATGATCTTTCGAGAGTCATCGATACTGGATCGTGTATCAGATTTAATTAGCGACTAAATTCGAGCGGAAAGGTCTACACAGAAGCTTCATCTGATTCGAGTGTATACCGTACCAAAAGAATCCCTCTACGTATAGTTTTGCATGCTTTCAGAAGAGAGAGCCTAGGTGACACAGTTGCCAGGACGACAATCAAATCACAACAAAACATTTTTCCAGTTGTTCCCAAGTTTTGAGTAAAAACTAAAGGAAAAGGAGATAAAGTTTGGTACATAATGAGAGAAAATACTAAGTTCATTGTATTTGAGGTGAACAAGCTGCTGGGACGTAGTTACAGTGTCATTTATTTCAATTCCTTAAGCTCAGAGGAATTGGTTCAAGTAAGAATTTAACTACTGATTGACTCCATAAATTGAAGGTCACAGGAAAAACATGTATTAAGTCTATCTGTGTTAAAATCAATACTAATTTCTATGCTACTTGATGGCTAGAAGGTAGTGTTTTAGTGTACTTGAGCGATTGTGGAACTTACAGAAAGTTGATAGAGTTGACCAAGTTGACTTTAATTGATAGTTCAATTTGTTATTTGATTTTATGAGATTTCACTTTTCAATTAATTCAAATGATGTTATCAATGATTGGTTTGTTCATGCTAATTGCATTGTAGGTGTTGAAAGAAGTGTTGATTAAAATACAGGATCAGAATGTCGATGCTAGTGATACAAAAAATGAAACTACTGAAGAGATCTCCATCTATATCCTGTCTATTCTTCGTATTCTTCATTATCAGCCTCAAACAGACCCTGTGACTTTTAGGCAAGAATCTTTATCTTTCATTTGGACAAAGTTCTTTAATCCTACTGTTCTCTTTGCTGCTTCAAGTATCTTCTTTTAAAATTTCAAACTACTTTCCACTACTGTATACTGAAACCAAATCTTCATATATTTTATATATATTTTAATAGCATTTTTTGAATTAGTATTAGAGTAGAGCGATTTGAATTAGAGTTACTGGTATTTATTGAATTAGAATTTTCATTTTGGGAAAAGTGTAGATCCAAGGAGAATAGCAGGGTTAAAATTTAATATAGCTAATATTAAAAGACTATCTAGACTGTGAATATTTATGCAAATTTATATTTTTGGCTGATCACAGATTGATCATTTTTTAAATGAATATAATTTATAGAATTGGGAACTGGATAGAGAATTATTGTACTTATTAAATATTATAATAGATACTATACTTTGAATATTTTCTATTTTCTTGCATACCATATACAATTTATTGTTATTTACTTTTGCACCTTTAGATTTCCCGTAAATGTATAAAAATCCACAGCTTCACTCTTTATTATTTTGTCTTAGGAACTTTTTTCTAAAAGACTACTTAAGTACTTCTATTTATGGTGGTTTCTTATATGTATATAGGCAGGGCTTGATTCGCGGAGATCCTGATACCATACACCCCATCCTGACCTGGCTTCTGTCTCATGTAAACATAGTTCGAAAGAGAGCTTACTTATCACGTTTCCTAGTGAAGGTATATTGTATCTTCATGTACAAGGTGTACTAGAAAAATGACACGGCTGATTTTCTAAAAATATTTATAAATATCAAGTACAAACAAACTTTGTTCCCTTTAAAATAGAATCGTTAGGAAGCTAATACATCGCCGAAGACGCTGTTCACATTCTTGAGAATCAGATAATCATAATACATATAATACTATTATATAATATATACTATTCAAAATAGTCGTATATGCTAAAACTAGTAAGTTATAATTGATACAAAAACTAAAGTATGGATGTATGTTATAGCTTGTAAAGTTGAGTTTTGTTGATTATTACCAGTTTCTAAAAAACGAGATCAGTCTTATTATTGTTTCGACACACCTGTATATATATATATATATATGTGACCTTGTTTTCTTAAAATTATTTCCATCGAGTGATTTTATTATCATTAATTAGTTAGAGGTTCCTGATGAGTATTTAGGCGATCCAGAAGTCTCCGCTTTGTACGAGCAATACACAAGTTTGATCGATAGATTCAAAGCAGCGCACAAGGAAAGGGAGATTGGGAGGAAGGTAAAGGATCTCGATGATTAAACTGCGGACGTTTATGTATCAATATATTTATGAAATTTAAAGTAAATTATCGAAAATAAAGCAGTCGGTCTGATATTCAATAACAAATCTACATGTATGTATTTAAATTCCGTTTCTTTAATTGTGTTAATAAATATATAATATAATATAAATAGTCGCATAAATATAAACAATTGTATAAACATCCGCAATGTAACAATGATATTATATTTATTTCCCGTTGATGAAACATTTCTAAGGTCTTCCTAATTTTTTCCTCATGAGTTTAGAATTTTGAAAATGCTAGCGAGCTCACTGCTGATTTAAAAACGATGGAGAAGGAGAAAGAAGTAAGAAAATACTTATTTGGAGGTTTTTATTCGTTTATTTTTATTCTGGAAATTAATCTCAATTTTGTATTAATTTAGGCGGTAACTATACGTATAGAGAAGATGAGAACGAAAGCTGAAAGCGGAATACACTTGTTGAATGCTGCTCGAGCCTTGCGAGTAGAGAAAGATAAGGAACGCGATTTTGCGTTGCAGGAGGAGCAAGAAAAAGAAATAATATCCAGATTACAAGTAGAGACACTAAATAATTCAGATTTATAACAATATTTATAACTCATATAATAAGATTATTTTATAATTCAGCAATGGTGTCTTACTAATCATAGTGTAATTAACAAGGAGATGATTTTGCATGAAAAAATAATTCGAAGATATAGAATAAAATTTTTCCATACCAGACTTTATTTTCACGTAGGATTATTCGATGTACAATGATTAAAATTACGATAATTACACACGGAACATTGTAATTTAATATATTTAATGTAATTCTAGTAGAAATTTTTAAATAACGAATAACAATTTTAGACTAACTTACAAAGATTGGAAAGAGAATTACAAATTTTGAAGAAAGATGAGAATGAAATTACTGTTCAGTCATTATTACAACATTTATCTGAGGTGATTACTGTTCAAACTATAGTCACAGATGAAAAGCTACCTGCGGAAATACACACGAGAAAAGATCACATAAAAGCTTTGAACGCAGTGAAACAGTATTTGTATTTGGGTCCGGATCAAATAACGGCTTTACGAAATAAATTGGATAGTATAGGCAAAGATATTCAGAATTTGATAGAGTTTAAGGTAAAATAATACATAATTCGTTTCACGGATAAATCTTTTATTTATCAATATATTCGTAATAAAATTATAATTCTTATTCATTAAATTGAACAAAAATAAAATTCATTTATTTCTAGTTATAAGCTATATTTATTAATAAAATTTGTCTAGATCTCGAAAAGCAATATTGATAAGATTGAACCATTTCGACAACAAGCAGCCGCAGTTGCAAATATAAAAAGAAACATCCTTGAAAAATTAGAGAGGACGATGAGTTCTTTACAAGAGCTGCAAGTAAAATTGGAAGAGAAGCATGAGCTGTCAAAAATGGTGGTAGAAGATGTTATTCCCAAAGGGGAGGAGTTAAAAAAGTATATAAATCGTTTAAAAACTAGAGGAACACTTTATAAACATTGTAAGTCCGAATTGACATGGCTTAATGCAGAAAACAGTGTTTTGCATCGAACAGCCGCCATCCTAGAAAATCAGGTATGTACTTTATCATACGATTTTTAAACAGAGATTTGGATAATAACTAGTATAATATCTATTAGTGTATTAATATAAATATTGATATTATTAGTATAATCAATGCAATCAGGCGAGAGAGAGACTGGAAACTGTAAAAAAAAATATTCCAGTCAATTTCACGGAGGAAAATGCATCATCAATGAATCTTCAATTGGGTCGGGATGTATCTGCTTTTAGAGTGAAATTGGTCCCATTAATAAATGGTAAGAAAAATATATATGTATAACAAGATATAGTAAAAAAAAAAATATAAAATGTACTAAAATAAAGTATTCGAAAATTTCTAATATTGTAGAGGTGCAGAGTTTGAGACAAAAGTGTCGAGAATTCGAACAACAGCAGGAAAAAGCGAAGAAAGCTCACAACGAAATAGAATCAAGCATGAGTAGCTCGATTAATAATTTACAATCTGAAGTGCAGAGTAGAAAAAACAAAATAGCGAAGGTAATCGATTTTGTGTTTACTGTATTAAATATTACTTTATTATTTAATAAATATCAAATATTTATATCTTTATTTTCGCTTAATTATCACATTGTCATTTAATTATTCTATAAATATTAAATACATATAAAAGGATATTGAAGAGAAGGACAAACTGCAGAATCTAATAACTAAAATGAAGACTATGGAAGAAAGAATAAAACGAGACATAGAGGTTTGTTCAATTTTTTAGTTTTTCGTGTCTCTTGCGTTATTTTTTATATTTGTAAGTATTATTGTATTATATAGGACCCAACAGTTTCTGATCCTGGTAAAAAGATAAAAGAGGAACTAAACTCTGCCATCCAGGCGGAAGAAACAAAGTTAACAAATTTAACGATGGAAAAAGAACGTTTAAAGGAAACCACCGTGGTAAACGAAAAACAAACGCAGATGTGGAGTGATATATTATCGTAAGTAAAGTACATAGTGTATTTAAAAAATGAGATGTAAAAATGCATATCTTTTTTAGAGTGTTTAAATGTAAAATAAAATGTGCCGAGGAAAGTAAACAATCGAATGGAATCGTCGTACGACGAGGAGGAGCAGAAACGTTGGTTTTACAGTAATATATTCACGAAAAGATATTCAGTGAAACTGTCGGCATTGGATATACGTATATCGAATTAACAAAACTTTAATCACGTAAAAAGTACAATTTAAATTTACAGATTTCCGTGATCGATTCGGTAATTTAAAAATTAGATTGAAACAGTTACATATATTCAAAGTAGAATTGAAAGATATATAACACTATATAACTTTCATTTAGTAACATTTTTTAACGTTAAATTCATAAAAACTAACAATTGATTAATTTGAAAAAAGTATACGCTAAAGTATTTAATATCACACTTCTACGAATATCTTGTTTCTGAAATATGTGTTCTAAATGTATTTCACGAAACAATATTATGCTATGCTTGTACATGTCTTGTATTAAAATACAACATTAAATATATCTTTTTACAATATGTATTGAAAGAGCTGAATTTAATGAAGTTGTAGCTGAATTTAATGTTGTTGTAATAATAAATGTTAACATTATTTCAATTTTAACAAAAATCTCATTCATACCTCAGTTGTTTTATTTGAAATTTATTCTTTTTCGTTTTTTTAATCAAGTTCATTTTTACTCAGCTCTAATTATACCTACTAAGAAATTCAGGTTCTTTTACGGTTTGAATATGATTAGTTCAATCATTAATATTAAGTGATATGTCATCGAGATCTATGAGTGAACGTGTACTAGTCAATTATTACAATGTCTAAGATATAAAATGCGCATTTTTGTCCGAAGGGAAAATCGTACTTCTCCTTCGGCATAGATATATAAAAGATAGTTTCTTTGAAAAAATAATATTTTAGTTGTTCGAGTCAATATTCTACTTGGTATCTATCATAATTAGAATAAATGCAATACTATTGTCTAATATTTATAATAATAATGGTAAATGCAATAGTAAAATAATATATGATATATTATATTCTTACGTGAAGTTTCCAGTTTTAGTAGTAGAAATTCAACTACAAGAATAATTGCTAAAGGTTTTTAAAATCCTCAAACAATTTTCTTCTTTCTCTTTTATATTATTATTCGAAACGAGAGAACAGTACCAAAACATGTAGAATTTCATTATTCACTTTAGTAAAAGTAAGTCGTTCTATCTGTACACTTTTAACTAACATTCAACTATTCTTGAGATATTTAGCATTTTTACTCACTACTGTACAAAGAAATACATTTTGGTTCGTAATATGTATCACGAAATGATATACAAACTGCGCGTATCAACATCTTTGCGAATATTTTACTCGAGAAGTTCGTTTCGAGTTGACAATTATATAGAAACATTGAAATTTTTCGTCTCTATTAATATTCAACGTTCATAACGGTATAAACGAACGTGAAAGTCTGAGTAAACATTATACGTTGAGCATATATGTAGTATTAATAGGACTAAAAAGAATTCTTGCAATCACAAAGAGCATCCTAATTGTCGCTAAATAACATTATACGATTATACTTAATAATTCACAGCATTTCAAGTATATATGTATATCTTTCTTTCGATTCGACGTTCACGTCGGAGAGAAAGGGAATGAATAACGTTCATCAGACGATCGTTAAATGCAATAAATATCGACTACAATGAATCATTGAATGATCAGGTAAAAATCCTTGCCTTAGGAAAGTGGCAGTGTTTATGATTTCTAGATTTACGATTATCATAAATCCTTTAACGAGGTGCATTGTACCTATTTCAAAACAACGATTACGCTAAACTGATCTATGTGGTCTCTAGTCGTAATATACTGCTCAAAATAGCTAGATTATTATCTATATATCGACAGTTATCAACGCTGTGGAAACTAAACTTTCCTAATATCTTAGAGTATTTTCATTCGTGCCTATGTTTCGAATTATTTCGAGCAGTATAATGTAATTCATAATATTTATAGTCTATAAACAGAAGAGGAAATTCTCTCTTAACCCTTGACCAAGGCTGTGTCAGTTTTATCATTGCTAACGTTATTATTATTGTTGTTGTTGCTATTTTTAGAACCAACTGCGCTCAAAGCTATTCCCAATTGAGCCGCATAGTACGTTAACATTATAGAAATCTGAAAAATACTTTGACGAGTTAACAAAAAAAGGACAATAAAGAAAATCATATTGAAAATATGTATAAAGATATTATGTATCAAAATCACTATACCTGAGAATAAGGTAGTGGAGTATGAAAATAGTGAAATCCGAGCAGCGTATCAGATATGAGGAAACATATACTACCAATGCAGCTGCATAATTTAGTCCACGTCCATAGCTCCTGACGAAGAAATACGATTTATTCAATAGATCATGTATGATGAAAATAGTGACTGTACTTTCCAGCACGGTGCTTTCCAGTCGTATTATTTTTGCTCGGAAAATTGGTTCGAATAACTTTTAAGTCATAAATAAACTACGGATATATTTATGCAAATTCGTCCTTTTATAAATATAGTTAAAAAAGTGGGATTAGATTTGTTTTACTAAATATTAAACCGGTACTATATTTTGGATATTCTATATGCATATATCTTTGTATAATATGTAATAAATACATAAAAATCTGCAGTCTAATAAATAATAACAGCTAATCAGTTTAGCTACACGTGTTGGATAGAAATTCATAATAAAAACGTTACGAACTTCTCGAACGACCCAATATAATCCTTTCATGAACGGATACATCTCCTTTAATCTGGATAATTGAATAAAAGTCTTCTTAAATTATAATTTATTTATAACAGGCAGCCTCCTCCCTTTCGACGTGATGAACAAGGAAGCATGGTACGTAGATGCACGTGGTCAAGGTGTAGGCCATCTCCTACCCATCTTGTTTTTACATGACTCGTTTCACCCTTTAGTTGGATCAGTGGATCATGTTACACTCAACGTAACAAAACATGTAACTCAATTTATCTACAGCTAATCTAATTTTCTGCTAGATAAAAGGCAGGAAGTAAGCCAAACGATCCATGAAAATTCCAAAAGACTAGAAAACACCGTGTGTAAACAAAACAAAACTTTTCATTTTGTTTTCTACTTTTCTCTGTACTTTGTAAAATTCCACTCTAGAGATTGCCCTCCACGCCATGGTGGTTAGTAACACCGTGTAAACAGGAACCCCAATCACCAGAATTCCATTCAGACCAGGCATTAAAGCGTATATGACTGAAAAATACGATTTTTTTATTATATTTCCAAAAGCTTGATTAATTTTTGTATATGTAGGATGTCTCGATAATCATGGCGCAATCGGCAGGAGGATGATTCTATGTGAAAGGATACGTTGGAAATGTAGAACAAAGATGTCATACAACAAATGTGGAAATGGTTATTGAGACACCATATTTAATCAGTATGTTTATTTTTATAATGAGGACGGAGGATTATTCATAGACTACGGATTTTTATGGAAATTGGTTTTACGAACTCAATTAAACAAATGGAATCTAAAAATAAGTAGAAATTTCTTTCATTCGTTACATATTACGATAAGTCCTATACATTGGATATTTCGTATATTTTTTGCAATTCTAAAATTCCTATAAATGCATAAAAATTCGCAGTCTGATTATTCTTGACTTACCTAGCGAACACAACGCGTATAAAATTGTACCTAACATTATGTTAAGCGGTATAAAACCGAATGCACTGATATACATGATTTGGGCCAGGGCAAACATGCACATCCCTGGCGTGAAACAACTAGGCCAAACCAATAGCGCATCTCCTATGCAACTGAATATCAACCCTGTCAATATTCGTCTGGAGAATCTGTATCTGAAAAATAAGACCGTCAATCGTAAGTGTCTCTCTCGGGATATTCAATTTCCAAAACTAAATAGAATAGCGATGTTTAATGTTAAAACAGAAGTAGCAATAACAGTAATACTAGAACTACCGATTTTACTTAATTTTTCTTAAAAATTGTATGGCAAATTTTATTAAAAATTTTATTACAAATCTTTAGAATTACAATGGTGCATTCTTTGGGACTTTTCCTGAGATTTTTTAAACATTTATGGATAAATATAAATTATACCTTACATAAGTTATAGTTCATAGGTAGTTCCAATACTAAATAGGTTCCATGATAGCTTTATTCATAAATGTTTATTATCAGCTATAAGTATCAACACTAATCGACAAATACATTTCGCCAAAGACATTACTTCCATCATGACAGAAATGGGCATATATATTTTATTTAACAAATGAATTTTACATAATACGACAACATTATATGTTAATAAAATTATTCGTTATTTATCTTTCTATAAATATTTGAAATGATAAATAATTCTATTATAAATAATTAATGAAACTGAATATTTCAGATGATTATTGCCCAGCTCTGACCCAAGGTTCCAAGCAAACAGAAGCACAGAGAAGCAGTGAAGAAATATTCTAGCTTACACTTACATTTTCAGGTGACTTTTTCGCTTGTAATATTTTTCAATCAATGTTCATCTTTTATAAAGCGATATAATTTTTTTTTTTTGTTTAAAATATTACAGAAATATCGTTAATATATATATTGCCGGCTGCCGAAACGTAATAGCGAACATTTCGTACGTTACATAGGAAGAAGAGCAATCATCGGTATGTACGTCACAAGGCCGACGCAGAACGTTATATTCTGCCTCGAAATAAATCGATCCTCTTCTTTGTTTCCAACAGAAAATTGCTCTTACGAGATCAATCGAGAATTTCGCGCGATCTGTGGAGTGCGAAAATCGTTAAAAAGAACAAACTTGGCGGGACGTTTAAAAATATGTGCGTTACCGATTAGGAAAAAAAAGTGACCTGAAAATAAGCATGTAAGCGAGGTCGTATGATAAATGGCTAGCACCTACGAGTAGCCACGGAAATGTAACATTGACTCGATTAACTCGTATCTTCCGCTCAGTAAAACGCTTGCTCGTTAGAAGTATCATTTTGTAGATATAATATGACATATGTATAGTAACTCACAGAACTATTCAAATATCTATAAACATTCTGTATGAATATATTACGCGTATTATATATTACACACATTTTCTAAACATTTTCGGATTTTATTACCACCATAATGAGTCGTAGCTACCATGATTATATCGGTAAAATTTCAGTCGAATGTAAAAATATACATGGAAGCTACAAAATATTTAGTGCAAATATAAAATATCTTGTAACTATTATACTATATACTATATACTATATACTATATATATTATAGTGTATCATATATTTATGCAGACAAAAGAGTATTAAGTCAGAATTATTAGTTTTGCAAAGAACTACTAACAATATTTAAAGTACGATGTAAGATCAACTGTTAGAATATGTTTCATTCCATTGCACTTACAAAACATTTGTTATGTTCATTTAGATTTGGAAACATTCTTCTTTCTTTGAAATTGATGATCTATGTTATTTTGACCAAAATCTCCAGTTTGATATTTTTATTTGATCAACCAGTATCTGACACAATTGCGTTTTACAAAAATGATTCGAATTAACCACAGATCACGAATAAAGGATATACTTATCCTGGTTTGACTAAAATTTAACTTATATCTTTTTGTTCACCCATCATTGATATATATATATTTTCAGATTGATTTTTTATCGATATAATCATGATAGTCGTGTCATACTAATATGTACATAAAAATTGCCCATGTTAAATGTTGAAATGTTTTAATGAGTCACTGTAAACGGCAACAACTACGTTGCGTCGTTAAGTTGATAACAAAAATGGAAACACGGAGGTCGATAAATTACCTCCGGGTTAATACTTCTCGATTTTATTTCCAAAATGCATGGAGCGCTAGTGACACTACTGGTGCGATTTTTCATTTTCATTTCCTTTTCTTTACTTTTTTTTCAAATTTTTCAATGTATTAATACATTAATATTATATATTAATTTGAAATAAAAGATTGAAACAACCATTTAATAGAGTGTTGTTGAGTTGCAGAACAAGAGGCGTGAGACAAAAAGGATCGGCACATGCAAAATTCTGTCGCACTTACTCCTGCGATAAACTAATTCCATGTAGAAGAACAAAGACGATAAGACTTATAATTGGCAAACACTTGAAACATGCCGTCAGCAGGGACGGCTGCTCGGCCAGTAATATAAAATACACGGACACGCTTTTAAAGAATGGGACTAGCTTTGGGCCGACACTTTTTAACTGGAACAGACAAAACATGAAATCGGAATCGAATGACCGACCGTGAACGTGACTGACACCTTCTTAACCGAAACGCTACTGTACTAACAATAACAATCTTTTCTTAACACGTTCACTGACACACGAACTTTCTATATTTCACTCTGGAAAAGAGAATGAAATATACTACACCGTAATATTGAATTTTTGCATTATATTATATTATATTTGCGCATTTTTTCCGCATTTTTAATATGCGCAATTGCGCATAATTTAACCTAAGTCATTCACATTGTTGAAAATTGCTTAGTGCAGAAAATTTATCCTTTTTTTAATCATGCTAAACAATTTGATGATCACTGTGGCAGTCAACGTGTTAACCCATTTGAATGCTCTTGTTATCGACTACTAATCTTTTCATTTTATTTTACTTTTAATTCCTCTTAATTGTTCTTATTATTTTTATTTTTGGAATACGGATTTTTATGTATTTATAGGAAGTTCGAAAATGCAAAATAATTTACAAAAATTTAAAAATATTCAGGTATGGGAGTCTCTATAATATTTAATAGGTAAAACAATTTTCTAAGTTCCATTTTTTACATTATATTTGTAATATTATACTAAATATTACGTTCATAAAGATATGAATTTGCATAAAAATCCGCAATCCATGTATTTTACTTTTGTACGATTTTATTGTACCGCGTCTAATAAAAAATTAATGAATTTTAATTAATTTAAATCTTTCTTCCTTTTCTTTGTTTCCCTTCGATATTAAATATCTTACAGTTAGTTTTATTTTACGACATAATTAACATATATTTTCATAAACATAACTTATTTCGCAAGATAGTTATATATACCAAATTTTTCCGAAACGCATGCGGTACGTCATCGATTTTATATGTTGTATGTATAAATTACGCTTAATATGACATATTTATTATTTTACTCATTGAACCAGTCTCAGCAAACAGAGTGTTAGGGAAGGATAATTTTGTTAATGCGTCTAATTGTAAGTTATTTATGCGTGTGTAATGGATGTTTGTTATTATAAAAAAGTTTAAGGGGTTATGTAAAATGTTTGAAAAGAAAAGTTAATTGTTTTAAAATACACATATCTTGTATGAGGCACGAAGAATGAAAGAAAGGAAAAATAAACAGATACAAAAGATAAGATAATAGAATAGTACATTATCATAATGTAGAAACATAATGGTTTTGTTAATTGTTGTTCTATACCCTTGTGCAATCGTAATATTTGTTTGAGTTTAAAATTCATGAAAGACAAACTAGATTATCATGATAAAGATAAACCAAAGAACAGTTCCATGCACTTTAAACTTGGTACTGTATGCAAATAATTGGGAATTATAAAAATTCCAATGATATAATTCCAATAAAACAGTCAATTTAAATGATGATTTCAATAGAATACAGAATTGGAAGGAATTAATTTTCAAGGACTGATTTTATTCTTTGTCTGGAACAAAAATATATTTCAATAAAACATTACATATACTATATAACGTTACTTTATAATGTTAATTGATCAATTATAGAATCAGTGGAAGATTGCAGAGTAACTTAGTCAGGATAGTTAAAGAGTATTCAGTAGCACTTAATTTTCATATCAATAAGAGTAAATTTAATTCATATAGTTGCAACAATTTATACTTTACTAATTAGATTATACGGTATATCGCGTTAAGGCTAAATATTTAAAACGTCGTACCTCCTATAACAAGAAACTGACAACGAAAAGTAATAGATCGAGTTGAAACGAAGAAAAACGAACGAATTCTTTATGTTCTTATTGCCAGCTGGCGGAAATAAACGTAAAAACAAACTGACTCAGGCAATACTACCAACATTAGTTATTAATAGCCCGTAAACAAAAACGAAAGTCAGTCAGCGCTGGACGCAAAAAAGGTAGCGCTTGTTCAAAACAAAGAGAACAGCTGTTCAATGGAATGTTCTTTTGTAATTTTTGAGTTTCTGTATTTTACTATAATAAAAAGGAAGAAGAATCTTTCGAAGTCTTTGTTCTACGAAGGAGAAAATAACGAACCTGCATCTGAGAACTGTCAAGATGTGAATAACAAGAAAAATGTATAAATTCAACAAAGACTGTTGGAAAGATTATTTGGAATTGAAAAATCAATAGGAAGAAATATTGCTTACCACTTGTGCAGGAGATGACATTTTCGATTAAACCGTAATTTTTCGATCTGAATAATGACATGCACCTACATACACGATATTTTCCACTGAACTGTCAGTTACCATACAATTGCCACAGTAGACTGTTCCCCCAACTTCTGCATTATTTCTCTCCGCGTGAACAACATCGTTTCCTATTGGTTGATCTTGTAACAATAGTTTACGGTGACCAATAGAGGTTAGGTCCTTTTCTTTTAACCCTAGCACAGACACGTTTCTAACACTGTCATGCCGCGGGCAATACGAAGATACGTCAAGTAGATGGAGTTTTTTGTAATCTCACAGTGGCTCAGTAAAGTATGTAAACATCTATATAAACTTTTTGCAAATATAATCATGAATATAATTCTTGAGTGTTACAGTGACTCACGAAAGTGCACAAACACTTTTAAAGACATTTTATGCGTATATTATACAAAACAATTTGAAATTTCGTTACTATAATGAAACACAACTGTCGTGATTATATTGGTAAAGTTTGAACCGAATCTAACAATGTACATACTAGGTTAATTCATATGACATGTCATTTTTTCGAGTTAGATTTCAATCTTACGTCGTAATTTTTCTAGAACATCATACACCTAATTATAGTAATTTCTACATAATTCAGTTTATGGAATTGATCAATGTGGCATTTGTATTGTTCAAATAATACTCTTAATTTGCATATTAAAGAGTAATAACAAAAAACGCCGAAGATTGTCTCATCATAGTGCTAATAAAATTTCAAAATGTTTTACATAACACTTCATATCACATACATACCCTACTAAATATGTTATACTGAAGTGTTCAAAGTTTTTCATACCAAGTGTTCAAAATTTCATAAATCACAAAGTTTTCTCTTTTACTAAATCTTGCATGTTAATACTTGAAGATTAAAATGAATTTTAGTAAATCAAACGAATTAGTATATAATAAAAACTAACGAATAACGTAGTTCTTTCATAATTTAAAATGTATCGAATCAGTCGAGATGACGTAACTCTCGATTGCAGTGTTTGAAAACTTTCGACCTTGCATGATGGATAATAAATATATGTATTATCAAAGATTGATATTATGAAAGATATTTACATATAAATATATATTTATTTATATCTAAGTATCGTCTTCTAAATCCAATTAAATCGATTCTTAATAAATTACATGAAATATAAAGAAATTAAAGAACAATCAAATTAGTCTTTTTGTAATTTGAAATATATCGAATCGATCAAGATGGCGTGAATCTCGATATTTTATCGTTACAAGATTTTAAGTTTTGTGTAATTCGATAATAAATGTATTATGAAGGATGATTCAAGATATGAAATTTGGCGAATGATATGTGAAAAATGCTTTATAACAATATAATACCTATAAGTAAAGTAAACCTTTTATTGTCGAATTTATATTATTACACATTTATACAATTTATTATTTAATAATGCGTCGATCCGATCTTATCTTCTGCTATCTATAACATCCGTTTTGGTAACGAATGATACAGTTTTCAAATATAACCCTATGAATATCTTGTTTCATTCTTCTTCAAGGCATATTTGATATGATAATAAAAATCGAGATCATCTAGACCATGTAAGTTAAACCTCTTTTCGTCTGTAAATATAACTTTTCTCTACTCCTTATTCTTCTTATTATAGAGTATATGACTATACTGCACAAAAAAATAAGATGAACTTCCTCGTTTATAATTTCACAGTGATATATAATTGTAGCATTATGCAAACAACATTGTTAAATCTCATTTTAAAGCACTACAAACGCTACTTGAATTTTTAAATGAATATTTTGTTACGATAACTTAATAATCTTGTGGAACATGAAAAATTTTAGTGTCTCATTTCAAGTAATAATGGGTCGATGATATGTGAATGGTATGTAAATAAATTACATAATAATTATTATTATTGCTAAATATTTAAATGAAATGAGAAAATATTTTAGTATTTTAATATTTAATAATTATTACTAAATATAAAAATTTAATCTTTAGGTTAAAAGATATTTACTAGATTGTGCGGTCTTTTAAAGAGTCAAGTATATTTACGATTAATTCATGAATTGTTGAATATTCAAGAATAAAAAATTGAAAAATTTAAATAGTTTTAAATTATTGATAGCGTGAGTAAAACTAGGTGTATGATGTTTTTCAAGGAATAATTAAGATTTAAATATTGCTTAGAGGTTGAAGAAATATATTCTTTAGCTAAGTTTAATTGTATTCGATCAATCTAAAAGATTAAATGAAAGAAGAAAAAAGCGTCATATGAAACACGTTACTCTATATTTTTGATTTGTCGATTGTATTATGATTATTGGGACATCTTGTATAAGCTCCGCTCAGCTGCGTTGAACCTCTCGGCGTTTCATCAAATTTGGGAATGCGAAGAATGAAATATCATGGTTTATGACTGAAAACATTTTTTTTGTGATTACTCGGGTATTGTATGTAAATATCCCAGTGGACGTTTGTTCAACGTTCCTTTTCTGTTAAAATTTCCGTTTACAAAGATATGGTATTACGTAGTTTAAACGCGTGAATCTAACCTGATACAGTACTGGAAAACATCTCTTGTGTCTGTCAGTACAATGTTGCGAACGTACAAGTGGGGATTAAACTGCCAATTTAAACAGCTTGCTCGTAATTTTGGAATATTAAAGGTAATCTCATTTCTTAAAACATTATTCCTAAAATCTATATTTGCAGTCTTTTGCAATATAACCAAAATTTTATTTAAAGCATCAACCAGCTCTTGGATTTGAACATCATGTTGCTAAACTGCCGATAATACAACATGTTAGATGTAAATCTAACACTCCAATGAATACCATTATACTATTTGTTCCACAACAAGAGGTTTATAATCATTTCTATTATTCTTTTACCAATTGAGAATTCATTTCAAATTTCTTTCAATAAATCCTTCTAGGCATGGGTTGTCGAAAGAATGGGAAAGTTTCATAGGATTCTAAACCCAGGCTTAAATATTCTTACACCAATAATTGATAGAATTAAATATGTTCAGTGTCTCAAAGAAATAGCTATAGAAATACCTCAACAAAGTGCTGTTACTTCAGGTACATTCAATTATATGTTTAAATATTACAGATATAAGTATGGTATTAATTATATTGTTCTTTTATTGTAGATAATGTAACGTTAAATATTGATGGTGTATTATACTTAAGAGTAGTTAATCCATTTCTAGCTTCATATGGTGTTGATGATCCTGAGTTTGCCGTAGTTCAAATAGCTCAAACTACAATGAGATCTGAGCTAGGAAAAATACCTTTGGATAATGTGTTCAGAGAAAGAGAAGGGCTCAATGTTTGTATCGTTGAGAGTATAAATAAAGCAAGTGAAGCTTGGGGAATAGCTTGTTTAAGATATGAAATACGTAAGGCTAATTGAAGAAACTTTTTCATTTGATATAAAAAGTTATTGTCACTTGAATTTCTTGTAACAGGCGACATAAGACTACCTCAGAGAGTACAAGAAGCAATGCAAATGCAAGTGGAAGCAGAACGCAAGAAGAGAGCCGCAGTTTTAGAATCAGAAGGAACTAGAGAAGCAGAAATAAATATAGCAGAAGGAAAACGTTTAGCGCAGATTCTAGCATCTGGTAATAATCGTGTTTTTAGTCAACAATCTATTATGTTTAAAAAATTATAAATAACTTACATGATACCATAACAGAGGCTACAAAACAGGAAGAAATAAATAAGGCAACTGGTACTGCACAGGCTTTAGTAGCCATTGCGGAAGCACGTGCAAAGAGTTTAAAACTTGTGGCAAATGCTCTCAATATGACAGATGCAAAAAATGCAGCGGCATATAGTATAGCAGAACAGTATGTCAAAGCATTCAACAAATTGGCAAAAGTCAACAATACTTTGATCTTGCCCAGTAATGTTTCTGATGTGTCTTCCTTAGTAACACAAGTATGTCACCCAAAAATTTGTCCCTGTGTACTACTTTGCAGATTGTATATTGTTGTATATGATTACTTTATCTTTTAGGCAATGACGATTTATAAACAAGTTATGTCTCAGCCTACTTTAGATAATCCTGATGCAAAAGAGAACAAAGATGCTCTCAGTGTTGATGACTTAGACGAGTCTTTTGAATATTTCAGTGATAAAGAAGAAGCAGAGAAGCACAGAAGCAGCAAAAGAAAGCAAAATCCTAAAGTATTGTAAAATATTTATACATAATATAAATATATTTTGATTTTTATTATCTATCTTTTGTAGTTCTGTCCTTATAGAGATGGGGAGAAATAATTAATTAGTCAATAATAACAAAACAATTTTATGCAAAGATTCATAAGTTAAAATAGTTACAAGAATAATTAGTTTTTTAAAAGTGCAGTAGTGTAATGATTAATAAATTTCTCTGACTTTTTATGATTCTTTTACTTTCTTTTCTTTGTGTGAACTGAAACTGTAGGTACTGGAACAGCATATGTTTCTTGGGAAATTCGATTAATATAATATAATGCAATCATAGAAAACAGGAAGCACGTTGTAGTTGCCACACGATGTACTAGACCTGATGCAATTAAACTGATTATCAATGAAAAAATAACTGTAACAAGAAAATTTGATTATTATCTTGAATTAGTGATGTTTGACCTTTTAATATCAACATCAAGTAACATACCTTCAGGAAACAATTTTTGTTGAAAAGATTTGCCAAATATCGTTGCTTCCAAGTTTCCTATTGCAGTTAATACACACAAAAACAATATAGATCCAATATATCCTCCCAATATTGTATAAACCTGTGACGATGCAAGGGAAGCTTTATATATTTGCATTCCCGAAAATACGAGAACTGTTAAAATAGATGACAACACAAACGATACTCCACTACTAACAGCTGAAAAATAAAAGAAAACATATTGTTTCCATATTTTATTTACTTAAATCGTTATTTTGAAGAAAATTAATTTACAATAGAAAAATTGGCATAGGAATCTGACTATAATATTAACTAATCAGGAAGTCTAGTATACTATTTCTCTTAATATTTTTACATAACTTATCACTATATTACGCAAAAAAGATTTCTATAAATGTTTTGAAGTATAGTGCTTTATAAATTCATACGTACGCATTTTTAAGGAAAATTTTTGTGGTTAGAACCGGTTCGAATTGATTCGTGGATCTTACAATTTTCAGCACAGTGCTATGTTGTCACTTTGTCACAATGTGCCAAGACATACCAACATTAGTAGCATTAAAGTCCCTCAAATTTAAAATTTAATTAAATTAAGAAGCGTTGAACAAGCTAAGACAGAGGTTAGGACAATAATTGAGAATCTGTATTCTCTGTAGCTATAGATTTCTTAATTAATTTATAATCTGTATAATTGCAGATTAATAATAGATTTTTAAGGAAAGTTATTTCAAATATATAATTTAGGATTATGAAATTAAATGTTCAAAAAATATGTACATAAGTCGTGCGAAAAATTTTGAAAAAATTCATTGGGATATTTTCAAATATCTATATTCCAGATAAATCATCATTTATTTAAAAATTTAGCTGTGACTGTGAAGAATTATGGTAGTGCAGAATTAAATCGTCTAGTGACATTTTCTCTTTAGAACGTGTAGAAATTTCTCTCGCATATTTAAATGTTTAGTTTGCTAAAATGCATTATCAAATTATACAGATATAAGGATTGTCGAAACATTTAGAACAAAGGACAATATTATTGCTATCTAATCATTGATATAATATACATTAGATGGTTTACTTGGCAAGAAATATGCGTGCGCAGGGATTGAAGCGTTGTTATCGATTTTGAACTTGTTACGGAGACTCCCTTTTCGATCGATATTTTAATTAACAATTCTTTTACTATTCTTTCTTTATCGTCCTTGTAAAATTTTGTAACTATTTCCAAATAAGAATAACACCTCCCATTTTATGTATAACTATCACCAAAATAATGTATCATTCAAATTATACAATATTAAAAATAACTAAATTGATCGAGAAAATAAATCAACCATAATATTCTATAAATATCTAAAATATTTAACATTCAAGTTAAAGATATTTTTTTATCAAAATTTCGTACCATAACACTCCCTCATTAAGTGGCCAGAATCCTGCCTTGTAAATTGACTACTACTATCCCTACCACTTGTTCGCAGTTTTTTCCATTTCTCTCATCTTCAATCCCGACAATCAACTTATACGTAGATTTATATCGGATATCTTAAATAAGATATCTGAAATCAGATACTTTTATCTTTTTAGCAATTTTATGTTGATGTGGAATCTCGTAAGCTATTGTTACAATGAATGTATGCTCTGAATGGATGAAATATTTAAGGTTATGATTAGAATGGATGCGTTAAAATCGGTTAAAAATACATAATTTTTTTGACAGAATTGTGTTTTGGCTATGTAACAACATACTTTTTGTAATTCTAATGCTATATTTTGTATTTTTAATACAATCAGCTGTAAAATGCTAGGTAGGAAGTAAAAAGTAAAGGAAAGCGTTTTTAATAAATACAAAAATGTGATTGTTTAGTAATATAAAAAAAATAATTGGTTAGCTGTGTCCATGTTTCACACAGGCACGAGCATTATGAAGTTAGTGAAAAGCTCAATCTTGTTTCTCAATTCAAACAGATGCTTCTATATCTGACCAAATTCTGTCTCAAGCTGCGGCCAGTTATCAAAGCAGTGTCGTATATGTTCACGGAAGTTGATTTGACTAGCGCAGTATGACGTCAGAGGTAGTAGGCCGTGTTCGCGGAGAAGGAGTAGGATTGGCTGTCAGGAGTGATCGGTCCGGCGAAGGAGTAGGAGGTCCGGGTCGCCATTTTGGCAGGTTGTGAGAGCCTTCTGTCGTCGCCGTGAGCCGAGCTGTCGTTCGCCCAGCTGAGCCCTTTACGCGCGCGCGAGAGAGCTCATTCGGCTCGATCGAATTCGCGACACCAAAAAGTAGAGGCCAGGCCGGTTGGTCGCGAAATCGAGGGAAATACTACTTGAACCAACGGGAACCGGCTTCACGCATGTATATTCGCAATCTTTACGTATATCGTTCTACACATAACTCTTCATTCCCTGTTGGTGCTCTCGAGTAGGTTTTACTCTCGTGTCGGTTGAAACGCCAGTTTGTGGTGGTGTGCGTGTGACACTATCGTCGAGGCTGCAGAACTGTTCCTGACTGTGATAGATAGTACGACACGAGAGACAGAGAAGGAGAGTAGTTAGAGAGTCGAAAGGTGCGTGAGCTTCAGAGGAAAAAAAGTTCGAGTGTGACAGAAGTACAGGGACAGTATGGCGGGACAGACGATCAACGACAGGCTATTGGCAGCCAGGCACAGCATCGCCGGTCAGGGTCTCGCTAAGGCTGTCTGCAAAGCTACTACCGAGGAGATGATAGGACCCAAAAAGAAGCATCTCGAATGTAAGTTGTCCGAAGACACGATTATGTGTTTGTAGACTAAGGAATTCTATGTATTTATGGGACATTTGGAAGTTGAAGAATGTACAGAATGTATATCGTAGGCAAAAATATACTGGGGCGTGTAGAAGTTTCCGAACAGATAGATCTTTCATTTAGTGCGATATTCAAAAAACTGTTAAGTAATATTGCATAACTATATAATGGTACTTGTGTATTATAATACCTTCTCTTACTAATTTACTTAAAATTACTTTTTGAATATAGAATTGAAAACTAATTCTGATCGGAGATCTTTACATGCCACTGTATGAAATAGGCAAAGGGCATCTGTTACGATATTCAGTAAGTAAGACATTTCCGTTTAAGTTTCGTGTTTGAAATTATATTCATAGGAATATGAATTTGCGTAAATATCCACGCTCTAGTTATTTGCATTGAAAGGATGGGATTAATGTTCTAGGTCTTAGGTGAATCGGATTTAGTCGAGGTGATTTTACATAGGATTTTCACGGTGACGAATCATACATATTCGTTTAGCACGTTTAGTGTCACGATGGTCGTCAATCGCTTACGTTACTAAATTTTTTAAATCGATTAAACTAAGATAAGCTTCATAAACTAATAAATTGTCATTAGTATGAATGATTTAGATAACAATGATAAATTTCATAGTCTAATTTACTGTCAATGGTGTGAGTGATTTAGGTAACATTAATAAGTTTCATGGACTAAGAAATTTTTAATGAATTGTCAGAAAAAGTGCACAAATATAATATTTTACAAAAATTGAAAGTTACGGTATAGTATATTCTAGGGCAAAATATACAAAATACGCGTGGTAGCGAACGCATTAACTACTAACTATACTGTTAATTTTCACGAGGAAACATTTTTTAGTTTGAAAATTTATTTCTTATATCTTGTACATGCTATCTGTTTATTAATCTGGTTAGAAAGTATTTCAATTAGGTCTATAGGTTAGATATTTTTTTAGCGTTCCTATTGCAAATAATTGTCTTGGCATGTTCACAAAAATGATTAACATATGCTAAGTTTTTCCGCATGGTCCTAGTAATAAATTTGTAATGCTGTATTTTTAATAAATATTGACAAATTATAGCCCATTTTAAAATATCAATTACCAGAAATAGATAGCTAGTACAGGAATAAGGGTCCTGAATAGATGTGGTTTAAGTTATACATTAGGTTATAACCCTTGAGAATCGTTTCAAGCGTAATCATGCACCTACAAGCAGACAAGTCGCTAATATGTTGCTTTACATATACATAATCTTTTTTAGAAATTCAAACTTTCTGCGATTCATTGTCTGCATAAATTTCGAAATCGACTTTTAGCCAAATTTTCAATGCAAATAGTCAGCAATGTTTTGCTCGTTATATCATGACATATAACTAGACTGTGAATTTTTATGTATTTAGGAATTGAATGTTATAACGAATTTATTAAATTTATAGGAAATTTGAAAATGCAGAATTCGTAGAACGCACATAATATGAGGAAATATATAAAATATAATATAGCGCTTTGTACAATATGTACTTGGTAGGGGAAACAATTTTCGACTTCTTCAAATGTATTTTCAAAAATATGAATTTGTATAAAAATTCTCAATGTTCGTATGACTTAATCGAGATATAATTGCGCTATATATAGATATATAATATATATAATTATTATAATTAGATATAGCTAAATGTAACTGTTTTTGATCTTCAACTTACCAGCATTTCGAGCAATTCCGTTACGTGAAAAAAGTGAGAGGATAGGTCCCCGGATAGGACCTTGTTTTGAAAACATTAGTCCTCGCATGGAGGAGTATCAGCGAGACGTACAGTGGCCACGCTAAGTATTGGCACATATCTTTCTTTCCCAAGGAAGCATAGTTTTATCAAGAACCACATTTCATTTTCATAGTATCAAATATTTGTAGCCGTACGAAAATGCCATTATAATCTGTTATTACTATAATCTCAATTGATTTTTATACATTTATAAGAAATTTGAAGGTGCAAAAATCCACAGAGTGGACATAATTTGCAAAGGTATATAAAATATTTACAGTATAATACTCTCTGTAATATTTAGTAGGTCAAGCAATTTTCTACATAAGTTTCATCCCTTTAATTAATTTGCATATATATGTATTTCTTTATTGTATTAAGAGTCAGTGTTTTTTATCTCAATCTTTTCTAAAGTTTGTGAATGTTGGATATATTTTGTTTTTATCTTAATTTAAATGTTGAAGCTATGCCATAATTTACTATATATCCATTAATACATTTTGTTGTATTATTCTAGGTTTTATCGGCTAAGATAGGACGTTGTAATGTACATATTCTTCAATTATATTTTTAAGAATATGAATTTGCATAAATATCTACAGTCTAGCTACTATATTAAATACAATAATGTACCAATGTATAGCTAGTGTGTATAGTCAACTATTGTTATATACAAAGCGATTCGTAGACTGGCCGGAAGATGAATCATGTTCCGACGGGAATATCTGCATTTTTTTCTCGAGATCAAACGGTTTTTCAAGGTGCATGAACCTAAGCCAATGTCTGGGTGTTGACGTTACCGCATTAGTCACGTCTGATGTACGAGAAATGAAGCGCGCACCTTTCGTGTGTATGTGTGTGTGTTCTGTCCGTTACACGTTAACGGGTTACTTTCCATTTCGAGGCGTTGCGCGGACGAAAGTGCCTTGATCGAGAAGGTTTTAACGGGAGGAAGTCAAGCCATGAATGTGGAAATCCTTTTTCGAAATTTGGGATATTAGTGCAACTTGTATTATATAGTGTGTTCCAGTAATATGGCATAATGGTGATTCTACGTGCAAAAATAGGACGAAAATACAGAATAAAATTTGTCAAATACTTTTAAATTTAATTTCCCCCGAAACGACGCGAGTTATAAAAAAAATTGTATTTTATGTTTTTTCGATTCATTTTTTTTATATAGAAATCGTAGTATCATCTCCGTAACAATTGTATTGTGATTATTGGGAAACATTGCATATGTACATATCTACTACTGCAAAGCTCTAATAGGGTTTTTCAGAAGGGGCCCACGTTTTTGAGATATTCGTGTTTGAGGTCTAGTCTATCCAATTCCGTTCAATTCAGTTTTACTTTTTATAATTATATAAAATACTATTAAATATGTAAACACTTTTTATTTTTCTTCTTCAATTTGGCACTATTCTTATAGCGTAATCAATTGTTATTTTATCTTCTAATGATTTTAAAATCAAGCATGAACATTTCTAGAAATTATCTACATTGTCAAAATTTCATTAAATTGAAATAAATTATAAACAAAATAGGGATTTCATTTTCATGTATTTAATGTGTTTTATATAACTGAAACTTTGAACTTCTATATCGGAAAAATGACGATTCATTCTAAAAAAAAAGTCCTCTAGCACGTTATAAAAACCTTATTGGATCATTCGACATATGTACAGTGACAGATAAAATTGATATTCTTCATTGAATTCTAATAACTCTTATACTAAAAATCTTCCGTCATGTTGGTAATCATATATTCTATGGAATATATTTTATTTATTTATTGCTCTTAGTAAATGTAAATCAGTTTTATAAAATTACGATTGTATCAAATTTTGGTACCTTTTTACATCTCTTATCTTATGAACCGTACATTACACGTGCATTGTACCTAATGTTAAGTACTTCTAAAGGCAATTTTCATATTTCATGCAGTTTCTATTCGCGGAAGTTAACGCCTACTGAGAGCTAGAAATTGAGAAATCGATTAGTCGGCTGAAAAAAGAAATGAAAATGCATGAAAATATTAATAGATGTTGAATGTTGGATAATTTCATGCCGCTGAGTTGAGAACTCGGTTTGCGTCATCAGAAATTTTGAATAACTATCACGGTATCAAGTTACGTTCATTCGCGACCGTTACACCGATAACGATCGTTACTCTTTATTGAAGAAGCAAGTAACTTGACTTAGTAGACTTTTTGCTCGTATAGCCACACCGCTCGCGAGCTGCTGGTATCGATTGTATAGTTTGCTGGCAAAGTACTTGCCGACCTATACACGCCCATTACAATTATGTTAACACGAATAAGTGCCATCTATAACCGTGAAATTTTGTATTAACAAAAATGTCCAAAATTTATGGAGAATTCCTTTTAATAACATGGAATTAACAATATAAAAGGCCTTTCTAACAACATAACCTCTATAGTTCAGAAACAATATGGAGTTCATATATCTACATATTAGCTTTAAATTGGTTTTAGTCGATCGTTACATGAAAACCAATATATGTGCATATCGTTGCAAAATATTCGAAGGGAATCGATCGAGATTTCTAGTTGAGTAATGGTGAAAGTTTTTGAACGCTGGATCCTACTGATAACAGATGTTTCGTGCGAAAGTAGTTTCCGCCGCTTCCTGCGTGAAGTTGTTGTTACGATATTATCGGTTTATGAATGTTGCCATGAAGTCGAAGCTTGTTAGTGACATAACGTTCTTCGAATGCTGCCGGGAATGGGAACTTTATTATGTTTCTATGCCTATCAATCGTATCGATAAATACATTTCTTGCCCCTTTATAACCTCTATTACATTACATTTACAATGTTATTAAACAGCGATACGATAGAATTCAAATTTCGTACTAAAATCACTTTTTTTTTCTTTGTTGATACATAAATCGTTCTAATTTCGACTACCGACTTTGAATTAACAGAATATATAGTTTGCTTACGAAAGTATTTCCGTACTTAGTATGAAAAACTTGTATATATACATTCAAATAAAAATTGCTGGAAACGAATTTAGCATTTGGTAGAGGCAGAGATTTTCTGTATTCCATTTAAATAATCTTCTAACGTAATAATTATTTTAGAACAAACTTTAACTGAAGAAACTATGTATAACAGTTCTGTTATTGAATTTTAGAATTGATAAAATTCTGGAACAATTTTTTCTTTTCTGGAACAATGAAACTAAACAGTTGTTGGGGAAGAGTTTTGAATTATGAGAAAATTGGTTCGATTAGATACATATGTATGTAACGTGAGGTTACAGTACCATATGAAAAACACTTAAGTAAACCTAACTTAACATGTACATTGTCAGATTCGTTTAAAACTTTACCAATATAATCATAAGGGTCGATCTCATTACAGTGTTAATGGAATTTGAAAATGTCTCGTATAACGCACATGATATATTCATAAAGGATTTGTATAAGTGTTGGAATATCTTCGTGAGCCAGTGTATGCTGATTGTTTTAGGTTATGAATATGCATTCTAGATTATAAATAATAGTGGAATGCGAAAATGGCCTGAGGAATATTTTAATATTAAGGATGACGTAGGATGACTAAGGGTGACATGAATGTTTATAAACTGCGTTATGTCGCGTTCCTTCGATTAATTAAAGTTGGACAGTTACTGATTGTGTAAAAGTTTGGTTATCGACAGGAAAATACGCAATTTTATACGTGAAATCATAGGAAACCGCACCAGTTCCTCGTGATTATCGATTCTACTGTCGCATGGGTTGCATCAAGGTTTGTAGATATATGTGTAGGTGGTGTGACCTGTATCTGTTCCAATTTAAAAGTCCACCCTCGTCGGAGACTGTGACGTAGGGTCTTTGCACTTTTCAATCGTATTCAATTATTTCTAATTGATTCAGCCGAATTAAGAAAGGAAGAAATATAGAAAGAAGCTCTCGGGATATATATATATATATATATATATATACGAAACATATATATATTTCATAACCATTGCATCATGTTTCGTTAATATGACGTAATTTGTGACTGCTTTTTTTTTTGTTCATCACTACTTTCGTAAAATATTTTTGTAAAATATTTAAAGTATTCAAACGAAATTCCTAAAAATTGCTATGAAATCGCGATGGTCATTTTGTCTTTATGACATAGAAAATAAGAAACGTTTCAAATACATAATGGTTTTTTGGTTAATTAAGAAATTATGTGCGTGTACACATATTTATTTATACATATAAGTAATGGCCAGTGAATATGTTATGCAATAAATTTGGAACCTAATTTATAGGTTATTAATACACCACAGATTTTTATGCATTTTTGGGAAATCTAATTTTTTAAATTTTAAATTTTTATTTTATATACCTAAAGCAAAGTACTTATCCTAATGCTTAATAAACGAAACAAATTTCCATTTGGAATCTATTTCTGTAGTCGTATTTGTAAAAATGTAAAACTGCATAGACATCCGCAGTCTAGTTATTAAATACGAAAAACACGAGTCACTCTTATTGAAGGAACCACTATTGTAGAATAAAAATTACTCAATAGAATTCGAAACAGCAAAGGAAATTAAATTACACAATATTTTGGAGAATAATTGGAATTTTTTAAATTTAATTTTTCAATTCTCTTGGATCACAATGCACTATGAGTAATTTCGCGATACTTTGTTTAATTTTAACGCATTGCAATGTTAATGATCGTTTTATTGTTTTACGTAGTAGCATTTGTTTCAGCCAACCCCTGGCGAGCGAAAACGTTAACATTATATTTCGTTAGTAGTAAGAGCGCATTTCCGTTTTAACGGAACGGAACTCGCAGTCTTTCTTCCGGTCTGCTAATTTAGATAGCGAAACGAATTCCTGTCGACGAAACCTTCAGCAGGCTCGAACTCGTCCTTTTTCTCGGAAAAATTTCGACGAACAACTGTTCTCAACAATAAAACTAGAAATTCACTTTTTTCTTCGTTTCATAACTTATTATTAAACTCTGGATGATTATGCATTTGCGAAAAATTTAAATGACCAAACATGTACAGTTTTAACGCCGTCGCAATAGTAGATTTTTTGTTGTCTTTAATTATAGTCGTAACTTTCGATGATACTAAATTTAGATGTGAATATGCGTGAGAGCTTGATAGTGAGGGGGTGAACAAGCGCGAGTACATTACATATGTTAAATAAATATACTGTATCATACACGCAAACCAAGTTTATTTCTCCATATTAAACAAATACACGCACACACATATACAATCAGAAAGGTAAAATATTGGTAAAAAATTGTTTTACCTAGCAAGTATCATAGAAAGCGCTAGAAGTATCCAAATATTTATGTACGGCAGTATAAATGAAACCACTTGTATATTTAAAAAGTATTTCATGAGACAGTATCGATCCAGAAATATCTCGATTACGGACGATAAATTATTACTATGATTGTTGATATTTTACTGGTGAAAGGTTTCCGATAAAAAGAAAGAGCAGAAATGTGTGCATATTTCGTGTCTCTTGATGGCAAATTTCATCGACAGTACGTAGAATGGTGCTATCTTTAGCACGACAACTGATCATCCGTGGCCTCCGAATGGGCATGCAATCAGAACGATCGCGAGGTCATCGGCTGGTAATCGAGTGTACGGCCGATCGATAGACGGAATCTCGAACGAAAGCTACCCAGCATGCATTGCTAGTGGGCATGTGCGAAGTACCGTCTAGTCGACTATCTACATCTTCTCGATTCTACGATCGATTCGATTCGATTCTTCCTGGTCCTCATATGTCGTTTATAACTATTGACTCAGGGGCGGAGGGATTCTGGTGTATCAACAATAAAAGCAAGTATTTCTTTTTACACTAATTATTGGTTATGTGGAGTTAGATCTTTCTGAGATGGATAGTCTTGAAGTATAAATGTATCTTTTTTATTTCAGCTCTTCTTGTAGTTTATCGTATATTATACAAGTTCTGCGGTCATATTGGACAATCATTATTGACGTGCGGTACAGCGGCTGTCGCAGTCATCAGAACGCGAAAGAGAAATTTTTTTTTAAAGTTCGATGGTTTACGCTGGGATTGAAGCTATTATCGAAAGAGAAAAATGAAACATTGGAAAGTTCTAACTTTCGAAAGAAAAATTTATTTTGATCGGGACAGACAAATTGAGTTAAGAAAATATTATAATGAACAAACAAAGAGAAACTTGAGGTTCCTTGGAGAGATTTGTAATGAAGTGAATGAGCTTTGTTTGAAATTGATTGATCGGTTAGTCTTTCGTGCATGCCAGTTTAAAGATTATTAAACCAGGTAGTTTAAAAAATTTATACGTAACAAGAAGAATTGAAATAAAGGAAATTAAATTTGTACTTCAAGATTATATTTACATTTCAGATATTAAATAATTTGTAGTTGTGCAATTCAGTAACTTCTTCCAATTTTCATTACACATTTGATGCTACTCTTTTTTGATGAAGTAAGGAAAATGATTTTAAATTTATGTTCTTGTGCTTTATTATCTTTATTTAATGGTCCGAATTTATAAAAAAAAGAATTAGGTCAAGTTATGTTAGGTTAGATTATGTTGCGTTAGATTAGGTTAGATTTGGGCCAACAATTCTTTAAACGTAACGAGGTTACATACTTTCGTTCATTCAAACGCGCGTTTAAATAAATTTACTAAAACTTAATCCGACCTTCTTTGGTAAACGTTAAACATTATATGAATTAAACTTAAAAACTAGCATAAGTACATCTAAAATACATCTTTATTTAGATTGACGAAATAAGGAAGAAATTTTAAAATTTGACTCTTTCTGAATAAAATAATAAAAAGTAGGTTCATTTCTCGAGCTCCCCGCCCATTGAAATTTCGTATTTTGATGATAAAAGAAAGCTTAAAAGAAAAGAAAATTACGTAGTGAAAATTAGGGAAAGTCTATATAAACCGCATAATTATCAATCATTGTTCTTCCATAAATTGCACAATCTGGATCCCTGTCCATAGCTAATCAAAAAACATCTTAGATAATAAAATTAAAATCAAAAGTAATACGTATAGGAATAACAAATTTTCTCTGGGCGATGAACATTATTTTGCCGTAGTAAACCAGTAATGCAATTACTGGCATGATTTCTTTTCCTGATTATAGCTAACCTCGCCTTCCTTCAAGAAAAGTTGATTACCAACGGCTCAGCCTGCTTTTTCCTAGGGAGAAAGGGGATCTTAATTATTACGTCATGATTTATGCAGTTTGTTAATAGAAGCTTCTTACGTAATTTCAACGTGATGAATAGATATTTACGGAGATCCCCGTGGTCGCTGTCGTGGTCGTCGTTAATCATACCGTCATTCAGAAATTGAGAAACGAGAAATTAAGGTGATTCACACCAGTCGCAGGACTTCTTGCTTGTCACTAAACTGGGGATTTTTATACGTTTATAGGGAATTTCATTTAAGATTACTTTTATCCTTAAAAACGAATTTTCCGATAAATTCCTATTCATTCACCCGGGATAAAATCATTCATTATGGTAAAGACAGTTTACGTAATTCTCTTAATTCGACACGTAAACGTGCAGCAATGGAAAGTGCCTATGATAATCTATTCGAAGACACGTCGAGTCGTATAATTTATGTGCAAAGTGTAATTTGCTCGCGGGCATTGTACGACCAACAGTCTCGAAGATATCTACCATCGATATTTCCTGTGTCTCTTCGCACGCTCCTTTTCCTTCTTGGATAATAATCATTGTCCTTCGGACTGTTCCATTTCGAATTCCTGCAATTATTCGCTGGATGTCGTGATTGGATTGGACTGTACTACTATCGCTGTTTTCTACGTAATTTCTGGCAGTGTGATTATTTAAAGTTATCCAGTGAAAGGTAGAAGACCACCCTTTTTAAAGTAACTTTTATAAAAAATATTTCGTATAAATAGAATACAAATTATCGTTCGAATTTTATTGCAGGAACGATCATCGACGTTCCTGGAGACAAGATTGTACTATACTTTCTAATTATAGCAAGACGGCAAAAGGATAAGAGATATATATAAATGGGAACCACTGGAATTTTCTTTCTGATTATATGGGATTTACAAATTTATGAATAAAACTGAAGAAATACGTTGTTACTATTAATGCGGATTTTTATCCGATTATCTGGAATATCTGGAAGCACAGGAATACAGAGAAATCGCATAATATGTACAAATATATCGTGTGCTTGATGCAAGAAGTGGCAATGTCGTATATTTGCAAAATGCAAGTTAAGCCCGGTATTGAGCTTGCAAGCGATTGTATATTTTATACAAAAAACGGCAGTTTCAAATTCTATCTAGGAATCACTATAATATAGCAGATAGTTTATTTTATGAAAAATTTGCAACAAATGTCAAAATACCAAAGTCAACATAAAAAGCACGAATAGCATGAACTTTAAAATTGTCTCTTTTTGTATTAGAAAAGAAATTTGAAACAGCAGAAACTTTTCTATCGGATATTATTTAAACATGAATTTTTTAACGTATGTTTAAGTGTTAATATCTCAACTTCATAAATACTGACGTTGATACTCCTTGCAACAAGCCACAGATATAGAATATCCATAGTATTGATTATGATATTTAATAAGTAATGGAAATCTCTGTTTAGGTTCCATTTTTTCATTTGTCACCACGAAAATTTGCATAAATATCCGCCAGTCTAACGATCATCATAATCGAGTCTCATTAAAATACTACTAAAATTTCAAAACGTTTCATATTTCATATGAACCAGCCTACTAATTCATACAGTTGGGGACAAAGCTAAGTTTCTGTTTTTCTAATTTTCTATTTTTATTCTCCAATTGTGAACTAGATTATCCAAAATATGTATTTGTATCGTCGTTGGAAATATGAAACGTATCAGGAGCCGACAGAAAGTTTGTAAAACGGAAAGCGAGAAATAGAATGATGCAAGGTCGAGGTAACCATATGTTCCTATTTTGCAATATATGAAAGTTTGTTCATTTTGATAATCCTCGCTTGTTGCAGCTATCGTCTTACCAAAACATGTTATCGGTGACGCCCCCCATTCGAGTCTGGACTCTCGGGAGAAACATCTCAGCATGCACACCCCTTCAACTTCCAGATAAATTCCGATAATGATTGCGTTCTTCGCTACATTTAACGACCAATCTCCCGTTCTTCTCAACAACTGTTCGATTCATCAAGTTTCCTCTGTTCCAACGGCTATAAACATGTTGTCCATCAACGATACCCGCCACAATATGCTTCTCGTTGTTTATTTATAAAGTCAGTTCGAAAACAAGAGGCGGAATGGGTCTCTTTCTATCGATTTTTATTCGAGGCTGTATATACATGGCAAGCTTTCCTTCCTAGGCAATTGCAAGATACTTGTAGATGCTATTTTATATTATATATTATATTAGAAAAATTTTTAGCGAAATTTAGGAAAGATCCATCGAGAATTTGAATTTTTGCTATCTGTAACTTTGTCAGTCTCTCCTAGAAAAATTTCTCGTCTTTTATCGAGAATTAATTCTTTCAAATAGTTTTTACGAGTTTGTGTCTTCTGAATAAGTTTTGTAAAGACCAGAACAAATAACGTTGAAATTGTGCTATGTTCAGTAACTCGAGATAAATAAAAATGGAAATCAACATTCCATGACTCTAAATTTCCTGGATGTATGAGGTTAAGTGTTATCTCATTGAAGAAGAGAAACCCATTTTATTAACAAATTTTCAGTTTGATTTCCTAAGGATAGTATTCGTATATTTCAATGTTTTATTATTTGATAGAAATCTATATACTTAAACAGGTGTCTCTGGAAATACTTCTCAACAAATTTAAAAGAATTTTATTAACCATAGGACTCAATTGAGAAGAATTAGGAAGAATTTCATAACTTGTATTCTGTATTTGCCTTATATATTGGTTAGCTCAAGTGTAGCTTTTTTCCTGGTCTGTAAAGAACAGATAAACAGCCGTGGAACCTGATATCGCAAGTAGGTAGCGGTGCCACTTCAAAACCTTGGACAACGAAAAGTCTTGCTTCCTCTTTACTTTAATCTTCTTGCTTTTTGCTAAATGCATTCAAATTGAATCTGTAACTATTCCTCTAACTTTATTTTTCTTCTAGGGGCCACCTGTTTCCTTTCTAATCCAATTCGAAGATTCCTAACCTATATTTTGGCTATTTTCTGGGAGAGGAGGAAGTGTAAGTGAGAAGAATTAGTTCTGCAGAGAAGCACTTGTTCTTGCAGAGAAGACTGCGTATATTTCTGCAAATTCATATTTTTCATAATGTTCATATTCATAAATATTATAATATATGCTAAACTTTACATATTTTATACACTTTCCGTATTATGCACATTGTGTACATTTTTTCACCTCTGAATTTCTCATATATACATAAGAATTCGTAGTTTATAGTAAATATTGTATTAGGTTGTCCCAAAAGTTTCTTTCGTTTTGTAAGAAAATAATAAATGCATAACATTCTTTGTTTATATTATTTTATTGAATTTTATTATTCCAATAGAACAAAATAGATCATAATATTCTATAATATTATTATTAGAAGAAGAATATTCTTTAAAATATTTTATAATATTTTAATATTCTACATATAACATTTTAAAGTGCAATGTAAGATCAGATGCCAGAATTTGGATATACCATTAGAATCTCGGGTAAACGACAGGGAAGAAATAAAATTGATTTGTACTGTTAGAATCATAAGGAAAAGACTGCAGTATAGAAAATATTAGCGCATTTATCATGTCGAAGATCTCACTTATACTCCTTAGCCCGCCTGCCAGATTGTGACATGTACAATACATATAGACGAATGGCGTCGGTTACACTTGTTACACCACTGACAGAATGCAAACAGTAAACACTAAACTGCGTGGTTTGTGCCTTTTATAAATAGCAAAGAGCACTACTCAATGGAGACGGCTTGCGGTCTGTATTCGAGAGTACATTATTAGAAAAGAAGAAGCGTGACAAGGTCGAGCACTTGCCGAGACATGTTTTCCGTTTTGGCAACGGCTACGACGGACTTTTATTCGTTGAAAACAAACAAAGAATTTCACGTCGAAAGATCACGTCGAGCACTTCTGCGCTCTCAGATTACATAAAATCTAATCTGAACAATGATAAAAGTTGTGTAAGACGTTCGAAGACCTTTTACAACTCCGGAGAAAACAGAAAGTAATTGAAGCGGAAAATTTCGATGAAAGAAGGAACGCACGTGGTGGTGCGCTCGATATTCTTAGAAGTCGGTTGCAAAACCGCTTGGCGATCTATAGCCCTTTGTCGGCCACTATACCTTCTTTCTTATACCTTCTAATTGTTATTGTGCCATTGGAAACCATCATAAAATGCGTTCTTGCCGATGCGGACGTAGGGTTTTAATTTTAGATCCCTTTGCTTCCATACCAAGTGGCGGAACGGCGTCTTCTAGGAAAGATATTTCAGTTCAAATAAACGGATCGTTCCATTCCGTGTTTAGAGAATGAATGGGACGGGGAGACGCGGTTTGAAGCCATGAATCATTCGCGGAAAACTAGTTCTATGCTCTGTTCCGTGTTTCTTTACACAGATCCTATATATATGGGCAATGTAAAATAGAATGAGTGTCTCTTTCGTTTGAAGGTCAGTTTCTCGACCACGAGATTTTTCATCTGCTATGGCAGAAAACAACGGTTCGATCAATAGTGTAGCCTGTCGGGATGAGAAAGAAACGATAGTACTCTGTCGAGATGGTAGATAGCCCTTGATGGTTTCACTGGAAACGGCTTGGAAGAGATAATGACTAATCTTGGTTTTCTTTTAATTGCTACTAGTCTCGAGAACAATGAGAAAGCTTATGGGTGGTCGTCCTCTCAGGGGAGAAGTAAAAGAAAATCCTTGGTTTACTATTTATGAAGATTCTTTATCATGTCATCTCTTCTACCTTACACAACTTTACTACGGTGTGCATATATTGTGTCTACTTCTAACGTGAAGAAGAAACTATTCTCATTGAACTAAACTAAAAAAAGAAAAGAAGAAAGGTAGTCTTTTTATCTGTGTAGGTTCGATTTTCTTAAAGATGAAGCGTTGCAGGAAAAAATATTTTTGCCTTATTTCTTCACGTAGAATCGCATCTTTCATGATTCTTGGGGCGTTCTGTACAATAAATTACTGTAAATATATATATCATTACAATTAATACTAATGTATTTTGAATAAGTATTAAAAGTAGAGAAAGTAATTTTACTAGAAAAGGAGAAAGAAATTCGTGACTGTAAATAATTGGAGACTCATTATTCACTGTTTCAGACTTGGTGCGGTGCACGAACGAACCCAACGTGTCGATACCTCAACTGGCGAATCTGTTGATAGAACGGTCGCAGAACACGAACTGGACGGTCGTTTTTAAAGCTCTGATCACGGTGCACCATATGCTTTGTTACGGCAATGAGGTAAAGGCCCCGTATCTGCAATGCAGAACAGGATTCAGGAGTACTCATGAGTGGCTCTCTCGCTAAAGTGACTTCTCAAAAGCAATCAGACGAACTTTCTTTCCCTTTGCCTCTTGATAAATGCCAATTTAGGAACGATATGGTAGTGAATATCTGATTACTTAATTGTAGAACACGAGAAACAATTGTACTTTCATATTCTTTTTAATTGGCTCTCCATTATAATGATTTTCTGTTACTTGAATATTATGCTTTATCTTATTCTCAAAGTTCACTGAATTTATGATAACATTTTATACTTTGATAAATTGAATAAATGTTTAAAGTCACTTAGCTTTTAACGTCACAATAACCTATTAAATATACTTATCTATTTAATGTACTTAATATAAACATAATACTGTTTGCAATATTTAAGGCTAAATTGCAAAGGATTGTTAGCATGGAATTTTTAATTGGCAACATGAAATAGAATGTTTGGAGTATTATTTACATTTGTCGAGAGGTTGCCTAACTCATTTTGGTTCAGTAATGAGTTGAAGAGGGGAAGTGTCGTCGCCCTTGCCAGTCGCCTGTGCGTGAATGTGCACGGGGTCGAATAGCATGCGTCCGTGACCAGAGTCTAACATTTACGGTTTGCACATGCAATTCAATAGAACAGCAACTGTAACATAGTCATTTCCTTGGACATAGCCACAACGGCGACAATAATGCTAGTAATGCGAGCGACGATCTGTTTTAAAATATTGCATACATTGTTCACCATAACTCCTCATGGAACTTTAATAGGATATTATCCTATAGGATCAATTTTTTAATTATTCCTATTGTTTTAATAATTTTCTTAGAAATTATTAAATACAAGGAATTATAAAAATTGTATGTTTTTTTTAAAATAAAATTACTTGATTACTTTAACTTATGTATATTGTTAAGAGATGAACAAAGTGTACATAACAAAAATATATATATATATATATATATATATCAGGTGATCCTAAAAAAATAATACTTACAAGTGCAATGACCTTTCTGTTGCAGAGGTTTACACAGTATCTGGCGTCCAGCAACAGCACGTTTCAACTCAGTAATTTTCTCGATAAAAGCGGCGTTCAAGGTGACCACAATGTTTAAAAGAATCTTCTTGCATTAACTTCTGCCGAGTGGTTCAATTAGATGGTCGATTCCGGTCATCTCCCTATCAATGTTCATTGCTCCTTATTCTTTTTATCTTGACAGTGATTTTAAATAAATTGTAGCATTTTATTTAAAACGGTCAAATCTCCTTGAAAAGGACGTTGCAGTATAAAGTATAAGTACTAATAAAGAAATGGATAAGGATTAAATGGAAGTTTGCAAAGGCTGTGAAATACAATTTTTGAAATATGTTAATACAGGAATGATGAGATGTAAAAAATTATGGGAGAATTATTCGAATCCCAGATATTTTAGAGAAATTTTTAATTGAATTGAATTTTAGCTGTATACATTAACCGAATGATAATCGCTAAAATAGCCATTAACCAGTGAATGTAATTAATTGATAATTGTATGATTTACTTAAAAATTGCAGGAGATTAATTTGATAAATTAAAATCGCGTTAGACAGTGATTTAATTGAACCATTATCCGGGTAGCATGAAATTATTTTTGTTGTTGCTTTCGTCTTATACAATCTGTATACTGTATAATCTATTTACAACTTTACCAAGAAGTAAAAAGGATACATCCGAACGCAGCATGCGCGCGAGCACATTCGCACATAAAAATAGTCTCATAAAGTTTGGCGATTCAACGCGTTAATTGCAATATTTTATTTTATAACATAATAAAAGATATGTATTTCTTCACTCCTTCAAAAGTATTAAAAATGTGAAAGCTAACTTGCAGCTAAAGTATTAACATAATTAATATCAAGATATATTGTCAAAATCAAACAATTAGTTATATGTATACATATAGTTAGGGTATAACTGTTTCTAACAAACACCATCACCTTTATTCTGCAATCAGCAATTTAATAATAAGTTTTTCCTGGCTAACTTCCTACCATTATGCAGCTATGTATGCGTATCTGGCATTCATCTATGATTTACTAACCTGGAACTAATTTTCTCTCTATTTGGGCACAGCAGGAGCTCGTATTGGTGAGTTAAAATATCTTTCGATTTCCTTTCTCTGTGAATGTTCTTTCTGTATTACTATCCCTAACGATAACTTAATACTCTGTTTAACACCTCGCAAACAAATTGAATAATAAAAGAATGTTGATCAAATTTTAATGCTGAATAAAATTAACAATTAGTCTAATTCCTAGTTGCTATTTATTGATGATGTTAAACAGGAAATTGAAAAATTGTATCTTCCGTATTCCAGACCATTATTTAAAATTTATGATGCCAGTCGTGTGATTAAGTATCATGCAGTAAATTCCCCGAGGAAATCAACATTCCACTTGTGATTTCTAGCACTAATTAAATTGACATCATCACACATTTCTCGTGAAATATGCGTTCAGGTTTCGTGTAGGAGGTGAAGATGAATGTGTTCATAATTTGCATGTCGCACACATTTTTCACGTTACAGGCTGAAAGCGTGTCAAGATCGATAATTCTAACAAAGTCTATGCCCGCTTTCATTTGCATGTACGCTAACTTTTTCACTTGCACAATTTCAATTTTCAGTTCATCTTACCTCCTTTGGGAAAAGACTGAATGTTTATTTGTTTTATTAACTATATCCTGAAGTTTCTTTGGATTCTTGTATAACAATATGGACGGGGGATAAATTTGTCTTCTAAACTGATCTTTTTTCTGTCATTAGGCTATGACATGTCACCATTTATTAGGAGATACGCAAAGTACCTCAATGAGAAGGCTCTTTCTTACAGGACCGTAGCGTTTGACTTTTGCAAGGTGAAAAGAGGGTAAGCGATCAACTTTGATTAATAAAAATGAAAGAAAGCTACTTGTACTTGTAGCAAATGATTTATTTTGAAATTGCGTTTTAGGAAGGACGACCGTACTTTGCGCACAATGAACGCTGAGAAACTGTTGAAAACCTTGCCAGTTTTACAGTCACAGTTGGATGCTCTATTGGAGTTCGATTGCACCGCTAATGATCTCACCAACGGTGTCATAAACATGGCTTTCATGCTCCTTTTCCGAGATCTGATTAGATTGTTTGCCTGTTACAATGATGGCATTATTAACTTATTAGGTAGTACACTTACAATTTAATATTTTCTATGTCATATTTTGAGAGAAATATTTAATTGTTGGTCCTAATTTTAGAAAAGTATTTTGATATGAATAAAAAGCAATGTCGCGAAGCTCTGGACTTGTACAAAAAGTTCCTCATACGAATGGATCGGGTGGGTGAATTTTTAAAGGTTGCCGAGGTAAGTTGAATTAGTTTTTACGTATGAATCGCATAATTGCGCTCCAAAAATTTGTTGAGATTAATTTTTGTGCTTCTCCTTAGAACGTTGGCATTGATAAAGGAGACATACCTGATCTAACAAAGGTAAGAAATATATCTCAATTGGACTTAAATAGCGTAACGTTGAATTCTATAAGAAAGTATATTTGTGAAATTTTGAAAATGGATATTTCTTAGGCCCCTAGTAGCTTACTGGATGCGTTAGAGCAACACCTTGCCTCCTTGGAAGGAAAGAAGGGATCTGCAGCAAACACTCCAACACAGTCTGCAAGGTGTGTTAATTATAATTCGTACAAACATATAAAACCTATGTTAACGTTCAGAGTAGGATTAAATTCACTAATTCTAAGGAATATTTTGCGATTTGTCTGTTAACGAAATGTTATACATGATACGCATATTGTATAAAAATGCTACGAATAAGGTATTTTCACTTGGAAAACAATATTTTCTATAGAATTATCATGATTCAAGAAACACAATATTGCATATTTAGGCATCAAATCCTATCAGACTATTTCCTTTATTACTATTCTATTGCAAATTCAATGCAAAGATGCAAATCCCATTTATCATCCAATCGTTAATCATATTACTCTCCTCGCAAAATGTTTTGTAAATTGTAGGGTAAAAGGTAATGTTGGCGTTTCTTTTCTATTGCTTGAGAACGTGCGCTTCTTTTTTCGTTCAGGAGATTCTTTACTTCTTTCCTTCGTTTCCTTCGTTCTTCATTGTCTTCTGTTTTGCGGGCTATAGTGTCAACTATGTTTGGTATCAGATCAGTTTGTTATTGCTTCTTATGATTTCTAGAGATTTTGTTCCAAGTTTTCTGCGGAAATTTCACTTAGCTTACTGCTCAAGAGATTACATTTTATCACAGATATTTTTTAAAATAGTTTATCGCTGATTATTGCACGATTATCTATGTTTCTGTTGATTCACGGTGTGATCACCATCTCGGTGATATATATATATATATATATATATATATATATATATATAATTTTTAAACACTTGCGGCGAGAGCGCTTAATAATATTTTAAATCTCGTTTACAATATAAAACTAAGATACGGTATTTTCCAGATAAATGATCGCATTTTTTATTAAGATTTCTATCCTGATTAACCGATCATAAATAGATCAGTTCTTGGATCATTTATTCGGAGACTATTATGTTTTCTGCGCAATGAGCTACCAAAGTTCGTACAACAGTAACAACCTTTATAATCAACATTTATTTCCAATTAACACATTCTTTAAACAATAAAATAGCCAATTTTGAATAGAAAATTAAAAGCTAGGTGATATTTTCTTGCACATATGTCGTCTGTATATAAGCGTGCGTACCGTAGCAGTAGCAAACGAGAAAGTGTGTGCGTGTGTGTTTTATTTCTTTTCCCTTCCTTCTTTTTCGTTTCTATTGTAAGACATGTTAGGTAGTATTACTCAACTTAATTGCTTGTGTGAGTTCATTTGGAAACGTACGTAGTGAAAGATATGTATGTATAAAAAGAACACATTAATATCTGTGGATAAAAGAAGGAAAAAGCTAGCGTTACGCATGTACAATAATTATGGAGCATATCTGTATGTACGTTTGGGTGAAAGAGCACTGAGTAGCTGAATTTTTTACACATCGTTGTTATCTTTATACGTACTACACTGTTTCTTTTTTTTCTTTGTCTTCTCCTTTGTTTTCAATGATCAACGTTCCTTTTCGCTCCTTTTTCGCTCCTTTTTCGCTCCTTTTTCGCTCCTACGGCCACACTTATCTTCGCTGCTGAAAATGGCTTTTCTTCCTTTTTTCCTCCTGTGTGAATCCACACCACTCCATCGACACACATCCATCGCCCAATCATTACCCGAGCAGCAATAGAACGAATGTAAAGTCGGGAGTGTCCGCCCTGTCTTCCACCAGTACTGCGTTTGGAACAGCAGCCAGTAATAATCGCCTCGACCACGCCGGAAATGGACATATCGATGAAGCATTGCGGCAGCAAGCCCTCGCGGAAGAGGAGGCTGCTATGAATCAGTACAAGGTACTGAAAGATTTTTTATTTAAAGACCACACGTGAAACACGTGATAAGTCACATTTCCTGTCTTTTATAGAAGAGCAATTTTATAATTCAATACGTTGTCAACCAATTCCACGTCAAAACTACCTTTTCATTTGATAATCCTCTTGAACATTTCAAAGATATTAAAGATATTAATTATGCAGCTTAATATTAATTAAGTTAGGCTACAAGATAACAATTATATTAATATTATTCGTTTCTTACAAAACATTATGGATTTATTATCGATTTTCGAAAAGATTATACTTTTGGATCTATCATGTTATTCTCTTCTTCAGCTATTTCATATTAAAATACTTCTTTTTAACTACCAAGTGTCATAAAAGTCATAAAAACCAACAATTTTATATGGATTTACCATATTTTTCCATGTGGTCTTCATTTATTGTAGTTAGATTTGAAGACTAAGGGGCTCAGTTATTATAAAAAAACTATTGATTCCATAGCTGACCCGATTCCCTTATTCTAGGCGAAAGTGCAATCCCCATCGAGTGGACCTAGTACGAATCCATTCCTCAGTTCACCAACCAACAACGCTAATCAACCAATAGTAGATCTATTCAGTTCACCATCAACGACAACGACAGCTGAAAGTCAGGTAATTAGGAACTTTCCTCTTTTTAGAGTACATAATGTCCTTTGTCTCCGTGATAATTTCTTTATAAATTACATTTTGTTGTTTTCAGCCGCAAAAAGCGTCAGACGATTTGCTCCAATTAGCAGGGAATCCTTTCGCGGATATGTTCGGAGCGCCTCAGCCTGCAACTGCATCGACCACACAAGCGCAAAACAATATGTGGATGACTAACGGTAACGGTAAATATGAATATTTTATTTTATGTAATTTAATTAATTATGTTATTATTGTATCTTATAATAGCACAAAAACGATACTAAACCTTTTGTTCTCTTTTATTTATTATCACTGTGCATTTTTATTTGGTGATTATCGTACGATGATTATGTTCCTTATGTTATTTCATCGGTTTGTTTTTATTTTTTGATTTGTAGGTTTCGCTGCAGTGCCCCCGGCAAATAATAACTTTGTTACAGATAACAGTTTCTCTTCCGTATTTGGTAATCAAGACTCGAAATCTGGTGAGTACTTGAATCCGACCTATCTCGCTGGTTTACGAGATAAAGATTTTTAATCTCTCACTTATCAAGTTAAATGCACTGTATCTTCTTTTCTTCACATTCACACTGTACATGTATATATTCATCTCTTTTTATGGTGAAGGATTTCTTGCTTCAGATTTTGTATCATATCTTTGCATCTTACTAAATCGTTTAGATTCATTGATGATGCCTGGGCAAGTTAATCCTAAAAAAAGGTTGTAGCAATATTTCAAGAACAATTCGATTAAATTGAATCTTTGGATACAGTAAGTAGTTTTTATTTTGTGATCAATCTCAAAATGGATTCTTTAAAAACCTTTGGGGTTAACCTCTCAAGTATCATAGTATTGCTAATGTAATAAGAGGCATTGTTATTTAAAGAATATGAAAACTATGGAGAAGGAGTACAATAAATCACATTCCTGCTTTTTACAGGAAAGCAGTTTTAACATTTAGTATGCTTTCATGTTACCAAAATTGTCTTTTCATTTGGTTCTAGAGTTAAGCATGTGTTTTTCAGTCCTTTCAAAATTTTCGAAATACTCCTCATTGTAACATAAAAATATTGCAGATATGAAAATGTTGCTTCTCTTAATAATTACAATTTCTAGCTCCCATAAAACTTTGTCAACTTATTAGATACTTTTAAAGGATTAACATTTTTGAGACTAACAGATTGTTTTAATTTTCAATCATGATATATTAAAATTCTCCTGTTTGATCATAAAGTGGCATTAAAATCAGAAATTCATCAAAATTGTGCTTATCGTGTTTTTTACCTGTGATCTTCATATGCGAATAACGACCATGCTTCTTACTACAGATCCATAGAATACACGCTGTAACAGTAAAGTTTACCTTTTCATACAAAATTCAACAAGCTTTCATTGAGAAATATATCAGAGTATTCTATTAATCGGCCCGATTCAAGAACTTTATTGTCAGGCACGTGTACAGTCACCTATAGTATCATCTTCAATGCAGCGTGCACGTGTTAGGACAAGGCACGACAAGTAATGTAGTCAGAAAGCATATCAGACCCTCGCGAGTAAAATGCAATTAACCCCGCATTGAGAAAGTGAAAACGCTAATAATCGATGCACCTTGATTTCTGCGCAAGCTGGTGCTCCAGGAACGGCCGGATCCGTACCAAATCCTTTTATGTCCGACTTCCCTTCCCTTGGTTCCCAGTCAACGCAGTCAAACGCAGCCGCTTTCGGTCTCTTCGAGCAGAGTGCCGCAAACGTTGCCGCTAATGTGAGCGGTGGCGACGGCCAACAACAAGGGCAGATCGGCGGAGACCTGTTCAGTGCTGGCGGCCAGGCAGATCTCTTTGGGGGCGACTCTGCAGTGCTCAGGACCGCGGAGGGTGTCGCTGGGGACGCCGCCGCGGAGGCGGCATCCTCTGTGACTCTGACCTCCGGTAAGTCCACTGCCACGCCGCCTCCCAGACCGCCGCCTCCCGCGACAGCGATGAACGGTACACCTAGACCAACCTCGCCTACGATGTCCGGAGCGGCAGCTGGGAAACTATCCACTGGAACGTCGAGTACCACCGCCGCCGCTCCAAGTAAGAGCGCGTTCGATGATCTGAATGATAGCATTCGTATGGCACTGGGCGGGTCTCCGTCAAGACCGGCACCTATATCTCAACAACTACCAACCGCCGCGCAACAAGCACAGCAACCTCTGCAACAGGGTTTTGGCATGTTCGATATGGCTGCGAATATGGCTGCCACCGGGCAACCGGTCATGCCTGGAGGGCCGATGGTCGGCTACGGTATCCCAACCCAAGTCCCGGCGGGGTACGGTTCTCCGGCTAAGCAGCCGACCTCAGGTGACGGGAATGTATAGATGACTATCATCAGTTTGCATGTCAGAAGAATCAGTGATGCTTTCCAGTGGCCCTCATGAGCCTGTGTACTCTTGTGTACCTTATGATTAACTCTTTCACGCCAGATGTTACATATAAGCAATGTTGTGCTTTAAAATGAAGACTACAGAAAAGCATGATAAGGTGAAATTCTATCTTTATAATATTTGTACACTTTTTTGTGGAATCTATATTTCATTATCAAGGATTTTCTATCAATATTGAATTTTACTAATTTTATGTACACTATCATCCACAAATAGTTGGACACCTGGCTTAAGTTGGTCAAAAATTAATAATAATAATAAAATAATACTTTTGGAAGAATGATAGGCATAACGGGGTTAAGTGATAACTGCATCTATTTTCATTAAAACTGGTTCTAATTTCAATACGGTACATATTCCTTATAAAGACAAAAAGGAATATTTTTCTTAATGATTGACCAAAAAGATTTTTGCTTCTATAGCTTCCAAACATTTGGTTGTGAAAGGATTAATATTTGCGATATTTTAGTGTAAAGAAAAGGGGATCTAGTAATTTAGAGATAATATAAAGAGGTGAACCAATCTTGCATTCTTAATGTTTTAGATTCATGTAATGATATAATAATTCTGGAATAATATAGAGAGGGAAAGCAAATTTGTAATACCATTTTCAAATTTGTCACCAAAGTACAAGCTCAGAGATATGCAGCATCAGTGATTTGTGTATCTGTTCTTGGTTTGTGAAGTAGATTTTCACTGAGTTGTTCATAAAGGTTGATTATTTGATGTATTTGTAATGCTTGGATGTATACTTGGTACTGGCATGATGTCTTTGGAAAATTTTTACAATTTATTTTTTTGGAGAATGTAGAGGTATATTGTAAGTACTATCTGAATTTACTATTTAATTACCAATGCATAATATATCCAATAGATTATGTATATATTTGAAATATTCCTTTTTCTTTACATTTTTCTCCTACTATTTTTAATTTTTTGCAGTTGCATATTAATAAGTCGATATTTCAAATTAAACTGCAAAGAATTAAATGACTATATATTGTATATTTATTCCATATAATACAATGATAATTGAATATATATTACCTTTAGTCAAGATAATGATACACGTATTCGCACTGTATACTCTGTTAATGTAAAAAGCATGGCTTTTCCAGAGTTACGTACTTGCAAATGTTGTAAACTTCATATATAAAATTATAAGGGATATATTCTTTTATTTTATTATAATTTATCCCAGTTAATTGCAAGTAGTTCAATTTTACCATCTTGTTTATCGAAACCCATGCTTTTCTATGTTCAAAAGTTTGGTCCTTATTTGTGTATCATTCAATGTGCAATAAGAACATGTAACCTTGGGTTATGCTTTATGGGGCTTTGGCTGATGTAGATGTTGCTTAGGTTTTGACAGTTTGGGCATGATGCTGATGCCTACCACTGTAGCTGGAGATAATAATATTTCAGCAGCAGGACAACAGCAGAATGCAACATCCACTGGCAAAGTCCTGACTGGAGATTTGGATAGCAGCCTTGCTAGTCTTGCTCAAAATCTGACAATCAACAAAAGTGCGCAGCAGCAAGTCAAGTAAGGTGTACAGAATTTTTTGAAAACTTGATCTTGAAGACAGGAAAGTAGTATTTTTGTTTCTTTTAGGGGTATGCAATGGAATTCTCCAAAAAACGCTGCTAAAACTGGTGGCCCAGCTGGAGGATGGACACCACAGCCTATGGCAGCTACGACTGGTGCTGGGTATCGCCCAATGGTGAGTTCAATGTGGTGACCAGTTCTCCAGTGCTATATCATTATCAGCACGCTGTTATTGGACGTGATATCTTTGTTGTCAGGGTATCATGACCCCTACTATTCTTATATTACATGTCAGATATCTTTATCTACTCTCGCCATTTGTTACTGAATCACTATCAGCATGCTATTTTTTATCGTTATAGGATTATTATTTATTGTAAATAATTATCCTATAACCATGTCTAATAAATTATCTTCGTCTTCGGACTTGCGACACGATCTCGTTTAATTCGTTTTATATTTCCAAGCATAAATGTAGTCGATAAGCGAGTTTAATGTCAGGAAAACACCTGCGAGTAATTTACAACGTTTATATGACCGTAGATTATCGTAGCACGCTTGCTTTATCGCTCACTAAGCTTTTATATAATCAATGATTACGATAGATCCTTGTCCTTTTTAATACTCTGAAACACTTAGCTCGGTTATCGTGTTGCACGTTTGGATGCACTGTGCATTATTTTATATTCAAGTATCACTGTAACACTAAACACAATTATTGAAAGTTCACGAGATAAATATCTTAAATATAAATTACACTAGACTTTCTTTGAATTAAAATAAATTAGAATTGTAAAAAACGTTGACCCCCTTAGTACTTTAGGTAAAGAGGAAATGAATATTAGAATATAGAAAACATATTCGTCGATCCATACACTTAGCTATACAATGCATGCATGGCATATGGCATGCTACCTGCTGTTACAGGGACAAGGAATGACGCAACTCCCTTCAACTGCTATGGGCTTCCCTCCCCACACTGCACCATTGGTAAGTTCCAGTTTCCATGGAATTAAATATGGTTAAAAAAAAAGAAGTGAACATATCGCTTGATCAAAGGTTTGACTTCACATTGCTGTACATAACAAGTATTGTTACTAATTGGTTCCCTGAAAAAAAGTTATGCCATTAGATGATTATTGAATGTTTAAATATGACAAAGTTTGTTTTTAGTTACTGATTGTAGAGGAATAGTTCATAGAATTTTGTAACCATTGTTCTTATCAATGTATATTATATCCTTAATATTTCCCTGCTTTGCATTTATTCATATGTGTGATGCACCTGAGTGTTTGATTTAAACTACTCTCTCTAGCAGAGTTGTAGGTTTTTCATAAGTATGTTGTTTGATTATTGCATATGAAATACCCTATTGTATCATAAACTCAATGCTACTTTCATAAATATCTATTGTACACTAGATTCAGATTTGTAAAAATGTAAATACACTACTTTTGCTGTTCCATATATCCACACATGTGTAAAGCGACACAAAACCTACAATGCAAACTAAAACAACCCAAATATAAAATACTAAAACACAATGAGCTCCATATATATATTGATTTGATTGAATATAAATGGTCAAATGTTGAAAGCATTGTTAACGAAGGGAAAACAATTACTGGAGATAGTTGGACTTGGAGTAGTAAGAATTCCAGAAGTACAGATACAGTGTATCTGACCAGTCGGCTTTCTGGTGTCCCTAGGGAATGCAAGGTGTGCCAATGGGCATGCAGGGCATGCAGGGCATGAGGCCAATGATGAGCACAATGCCTGGTGGTCCTGGTGGCATGATGGTCGCAGGAGGAGCTGCATCAATGATGATGCCCAGCACAAATCCCATGATGGGTGCTAATCTTCAGCAGCAACCGCAGCCACAGCAGCAGCAACAACAATCCCAGGCTGTTCAACAGCCGCAAAATAATCAAGTCCAACTTGATCCATTTGGTGCCCTGTGAAGAGATTAGGTATCTATTTGCTATGCCCTTGTCATGAAGAGAAATGTCAGTGACAAAACTGTGAATTGTGATTGGAATTAAATAGACATTCTGGAAATTAAAAGGTCTCCTGATTTTTTACGCTGATACGTAACAAATCTTATCCACTAATTCATCTAATTGAATTTTTGGATTTTAATCAATTAGTTTGTAAATAAAATAGAAAAATAAGCCAAATGTATAGACTTGGTGATTTTATACTAGAGAGTTTTTCTTAAGAAGGAACAAAGCTATGCATATCAGAGCATATTGCAATGAATTGTATCTGTATATGTTTGTGATTAATATATAATATAGCATGATTATGCAAATCTGTCCAAAGGCAGCTTTGTTTGTATATGATTAACAGCTGTTGAACAGATTTCATTTTACACAAGATACTTGTATAACGATGCACAGTTCCATCTGAAGTACATACATAATTCCTATCAGGCTCATTTACTAATGGCACCGGTTTCTAGTTAACATTGTCTATCTGCACTCAATCAACGATTCAATAACTTTACTCATAAAATGTAAAAATAAAGGCAGCACATCAAAGGGTTGCAATTTGATTATTAAACAGATACAGCATTTAGTAGCTTTTGGATAAGTGAAATGGTAATCAATTAAGAAGGTATGAGGTAGCTTTTAATAGATACAAAAAGATATTGTATTATATAATATCATTCTTTATCAAACTTCATAATATTTATAAAAGACTAACTTAAGAAAACATGATCACCTATCCAAGAATTACCATGTTTAATATTAGTAATGAGTTTGACAGTAACCTTTATATGACTAAAAATGATTTTTTCTTGCAGGAATTCTAATTGGAATCGAGCAAACGAAGCACCAACTTTGTAAATACCGTGTAATATGCCTAGAAAATGTGCCCTGCTTGCTCTTGTTATTCTATGTCATCCGTAACGAACCGGCTCGTCCTCACGAAGAAAAAAGGAGAAGAAGAACAATATTGAAGTTTATCGTTGGATTGTTCTTCGGGAAACGCGACGGCGCCGACGGATTCTCATTAATATACATATTATATATATACATATATTTATAAATATGTATATATATATATATATTTCTACTGCTGATTGAGTATAATCGTATATACGGATTTACTCAGTTTACGGCGGTTGCCTTACAGAGATACGCGTAGTCTCAATGTATACATACATATATATACATAGTCTTGCGGGACAACTAAAAGAAACAAAAGATAAAAAAACGAAAAAAAAAAAATAGAGAGCTTAGAGACAAAGTTATGAAAAACGAAACATGAAAAATAAAAAAAAAAAAGATTGTACGAACCGTATTACGTTTAGAATTCCATGAGGTACGTGGATGCAACTATTCCGTATGAGTTGACTGTGATAGTATTGCATCGACATTGTAGTGTTTTTCAGTGATCGAAGGGAGAGCTGGAAGAAAATGAGGGAGAGCCTGATAGAGCGTGTACATGTATATTTGAGAGCAAGAATGAATGGAAGTTTGAACGAAGAGACGGAGTTATTAATGAAAGTGTTTCGGTACAGGAGGTAGGAGGTCCAAAGTAGTTCCATACAAGCTTTATATATACTGGAACGTGTATCGAGTTTAACTGAGAATCATCTTTCCATATAATATAGAAAGAGTAACTATGTTGGAGTTGGTTTTAGGTCATGTCGATTCTAAACGTACATACACATCGTGGAAAATTATACATAGTTGGCTGATGCATGATGTATCCATAGTAAAGATGTAAAGTACGTACGTATTTTGCGTATACATGTGCACACGCGCGCGCAATTGTGCAGGTGCATACGTACCCGACTATATTTCACAATTTGTGCGAGAAGATATAACGTTAAAAATATAAATATTATCTGAAAAAGAAAAATTATACATATATATATATATATATAAATGTATGTGTATGTATATGGCGTAATCCTAATAATGGCGCACCCGTGTCGCTCTGTTTCATTTTTTCGTACTATCATTACCGGTATATATTTTGATTTCGACTCAGGGCGCTGAAGCAGTTACGACGTATCCTTTATTAAAGTATTAAATACTAAACGATATACATATATATATATATAGCGAACGAGAGTGAGATTGTGCGAGTGAAAGAGATATAAAATGGAATGTTAGGTGGTCTCACTAATGTTCTTTATCCGTATACCGTTCCGAACTGTCTTAATTAGGTAATTAAAACGAACTATATATACAAGTTAAGATTATGATACTCATGCGATAAATTATAATGAATGTAACACGCGGATCTACGATTCAGTATGGTACTATTAATATATATAGTCAATAATTCCTGTTCTAAGGTCTAATTCGGGATTCATTTCATCCCCTTGGCGCGTGCAGCTACCTCCATGAACAATGTTTGCTATATATTATCGAATACATTATATAGTAATATAAATATCTTTATTCCTGTCTGGAATTCGCGACACTCGAAGAGGCTGCACGAGATCCTAAGCGGAGAGAAAAAAAGCCCTGTAAATTGTACCAATTTCTTTTACTTTATTCCCCGTGGTGTTGCATCTGTAAACATTCTTTCTGGCTGATTCGAATGGCGTTGATTAGAGGAACACTGGTGTATAGGAACGGAAAGAGAACCTAGAGAAACTGGAAGTGAGACTTGAATGCTTCGCAGTCACTGGAACCTACCTATTTGATACTCATTCAGTGATCACTATGATTTGTGAATTAGCAGCGGTTTTCGCTTTATTTGAAGAAATTTCGAACGATGTAAAGCAAGCGCTGGTTTGTAAGATTCTATGAATTTTTACAAAAGTTCGGTAAAACCATTTGACAAAATTGAAAAATATTCTTTAATCAATGAATTTATAAAACTACATTAGCAAATCGAGTAAAACATAGCTGTTTTCAGCACAAGAGGAGTTTCTTGATCAAGATCCCAATATTATGACTGCAGAAGAGAAGGCTGTAAGAAAGGAAGAGCGAATCAATGAGAATGTGAGAAAGTTTAGTTCAAAGTATTGGACTTTGGGAGGTCAGGAGTGCACAGATGTTTCTTTCACATTGGACCACATGCATAAACCACATTCAAGATCCAAGAGGTATAAACTATACTTGTTCAAGTTTAGTACGACAAATGATTTCTCAAGTAATGAATCTCTTTGTTGAAGCGAGGTTAAGAGGTTCCCAATTATCTAAACGTGATTATTCAAGGAATTTGTGCACTCCTGATGCGAAGTTTGTGTCTGCGACTTATTTAACTTAGGTGTTCTTGTATAATATGGTTCTCGCAGTTGGCGGAAGTAATGGCCATAGGAGACTAGATCATAAAGTACATGTTCAATTAACGACTACAGATCATGCAAGAAGAAAACTGGTCACCATTAAGTTTAAAAGGGTGGTCTCTGTGTTGACATTCTGCGTAACCTTGGAAACTTTCCTTTCGTACAGTAGAACCTCGTTAATCCGAATTTCTTGCATAGAAGGAAACTTATTTCGAATTAGTAGGAATGAGGTTTGAATTAATGAGGTTTTATTTTCGGAGGAGGAACTGGACCGAAGAAGTTCTTGAACAAAGTACACTGATAGGTAGAAAAGTTTCTTCGATTATATTTTTCTTAACTCTATTTGCAAAAGAAAAAGAGAAAGGAAAATATTTCTACGAAGAAACCTTTGAATCGTGACGAACGTGAAAGAAAATCTAAATCGAAATAGTTAAAGTGGAACATCCAATGGAGTTAGGGTTAATGAGGTCTCACTTCGCACAAAAGATGTGGAAACCATGATAATGCAGAACCTCGTTATTTCGGAATCGTCCAGAGTTGTCCAGATTAGCGAGATTGTACCATATTATCAACGAAAAGCGGAGGAGAAAGGAAATTGTAATTCTCTTTAGGCTTGGGAACAGTGGAATAAATGTAAATCGATCTTTTTATACTACATGCTTTAGCTTTCTTTTCTTTTGTTCTGAAGAGGTTTGGTTGTACGATCGTGTAATGCGTTTAGAACAATGTTTTATATTGCAGTACACAAAAAACAAACGTTCGTGTAAACTTACTGGTGATCGAGTGTAACAGGACAATATTACATATACATATATAACACATATTTTATCGAGGATTATAGGGCAGTAGCGATCCATGTAACTCTCCCCTATAAGCTAGCGAAAGGCAAGGCGATATTCGGAGAGGGACAAAACAAGAAACGAACACTATATCAATATTTTTTGTCGATCAGCCATTAACACGTTCAGTGTTATGAAACCCAAGAATGATCTCCTAACTTCCCTGTTCTTACTGCGTTCCAGCGTCGTGGAATGAATGTTGAACAACACATCATTAATGATCACTAATTGACTGACAAGGGTCCAGTAGTATTGTGATTTGCAACTGGTAGAGTGGAGTCTGAGTGATACGTAGCTCAAAATGATACTCGAATGCTATGTAACTTATGTATTGAGTGAAATTATAGTGTCCCCTCTTTTCTTTTTTGTACCAATAATTACTTAATATTTCAATTATTTTGAGCAACGTAGTGGTAGTCAGCAGAAACTGTATACTCTATTTTCAGTCTCTAGCTAACGTTAGGTTAAATAGTCGCGGAATCTCTAGTAGACAGTGAGTTGAACTTATTGTCATTTAACTCTATTTCTCATTAATTTTCAAGTGTACAGCCTATTCCTGAATAGAAGTAAATATTTATATCCATGATTATTGTAAATACAATTAGATACTTAGTTAGATGAATTGTACATATCATTAATTTCTTCTGCGAGAGTCCATTCTATCCGATTGTAAGTTGATGTTAATACAATGTTTAACTTATTTACCAGTAAATGTACGGGAATATAAGATTAGTCGAGGGCACTGAACGTGTTAAAGAGCGTTCTTGAGGGAAATCCTGTGTAAAGTCGCTAGCCTTTAGCGGAAATATTTTGTTTAACGAGAAAGTAAAATGAGAGAGAATGAGAGAGAGAGAAAGAGAGAGAGAGAGAACTAAAAAATTGGACGAGCTCGGCCGAATCGATATATCGGTAGCAAACTAGAGAGTCTAGAAACACGGAGAGAACCCGCTATTTTTTCTGATATCATCTAATGGGAGGAAGGAAACCCTAGTATGCCATATTATACATCTCGTTTTTCCGTTCTATCTTCTGTTAGGACGTCTCTCTTTAACGTAAGTAGTTATAATTCATGCGCGTGAAATTCAAAACGGAAAAAGTACACCGACTATAAAATATATTAGTTGAGATGCTATTATTTACGGTTAATTTGTATTAATTGTCATTGATATCATTATGCGCTACGAATATGTTGTAAACGATTATTATGTAACACATGAATGGCGTTTAATAGAGTATTTATTGAAATTACTGGATGTGTCCATTCTTCTTCGTGAAAAGAGAGATAAACTAACATTTACTTTATCCTAGCACGCTTTTCTTTTCTTTTCTATAACTAAATATTTACTAACAATAATATATAAAAGGCGTTTAATAGAATATTTGTTAAAATTAGCGGCTATGAGACCACACTTCTTCATTGTGAGGAAGAAAGAAAGATTAACATTCGCTTCGTCCATTTGTTGAGTGACTAGATTACTTCAAAAATTCTTTTTAAAATTATTTTAAAAATTTCTGTACTTTTTAGTTCTAGAGTTACTTCGAAGATTACTCTACTCTGTAATTCTCTTCAATAATTACTCTAATCTTCTTCGATTTACCCTGCTATTTAATTGGTTGAAGAATGTCAAATTATTTTTAGTTAATCAACAAAAAACAGCTTATGGTACAAAAGTACTTTGAAGTACTGTTAATTTAAAAGAAGAAGAAAGGGAATGCTATTTCATTATGATGATTCATACAGAAAAATACTATGTATCAAGCAGACAATGATGAAAACTAGGTTTGTAATCGAAACAGTCAAAGGCGTAATATTCCTCTTTTGTAACTATCTTTATTGCAGATGGTGGGGAGAGTGATGCAGGAACGCATTACAACGATCGTTTGGAAGTTCAGTCAATTTAAACGATACCCACGCGACGATTGTGTTGCAGAACTTGTCTTGCCAAAAACAGTTACAAAATTTGCTTCGTTGAATTTGCAGTTCGAATACTTGTGAACATGAATGGTATTCAGAGGAACGTTCGGTAAGTGATTTCACAATTTTATGTAACGATCACTATGTCAACAATTATATCTAGAATTTTATATGGAAATATGTATGATCCTTTTGTTATATAATTATATATCTATATAGATATTACAAGATATTTGCTGCACGTAATAGAAGATATTAATATAAAAATGTCTTAAGTAAAACGTTTTGTGTAACATATAATATATTGCATAATATACATAATGCACTGTAAAAAGAACTATTATATATATTGTATGTTTTATATAAAACATTTTCAAATATCACTGCCATTTCCATGAGGCACAGCTGACATGATACATATTGGTGAAATTCGAATGCAGTCCAAGAATGTATGTGGAAGCTAAGAATTATATATCAGTATCTATTTATTATATATTAGTATTTAGCTATGAATTTAAAAAATGTCAAAACTGAAAAATCCGTCTGTTGGAAAAACGTGAAAAATTTCGAGAACTAAAACTGGAAAATTCCAAAAATAGTAATTACTGACTATTATTTTTCTAAACTACATCTCTTTTCCTTTTTTTTTACTTTTTATTAAAATTTTGTGTTCCAATAAAATTGTTAAAATCAAACCATTTAAACAACTTTGTAAGCTGTTGTTGCAACTAAATAATTGTTTTCCACAAGTTGTTTATTCGTGGCGATCAAATAACTATTTTCTACAAGTTGCTTATCTTTCTTACAACAAAATAATTGTTTCGCAAGCTTCCAAACAGTTTTACATTTTCACTGAAGAACTTATCGAGGTCGTATCACTTTTGATAGCATAGTTGCTCGCACAAACGTTTATAAGAATTAGATCATAGATGTTCTCTGTTTCTGCTCGTTCGAGCTGAATAGCGTGCAATTGTTCGCATAATTCTGTCTACAGAGGAGAAAGTTACAAACATCGTTTGAGATCCAATTTCGTTAAGCGCACGATGCCAAGAAAAAGTGAACGACTCCTTCTGGCCCTACGATAAATCCCAGATCCTTTCACGAAGAGTGAAAGCCAATCGTTGTTTGCTAAGAAGCGATCGATGCTGCTGAGATTTAAGAAAACAGTTTCTTGAACAAAGTTAAAAGGCATTATCTCGAATAACAGAAATCATTCACTTGAATTTGTCATAGTCGAATAAGCGAGTTTCTATATGCCGTGTAAATTGAACTTCGCGAATATTGACTGTTCACTGAAAAGAAACTACCATTTGTCATGAAACAGGTTTCAACACATTTCCCGTTTCTTAGATGCATATGTATTTACACGATTTACACACAATTCGAATCAAAGATAAATTTCTGCGATTTTGCATGTTTACTTCTAAATTTGAAAAATTCATGAAAAAACCCAACTGTGCGCTTATTACCAATCGAGCGGTAGGAGAAAGATTTTATTTAGTTTCTCGATTCTTCAGAGTCCTCGAATTTCATTCTCTCGTGTAGTATAGATGTTAGTTATTAATTTTTTCAATGTTTTTGAATTTTTCTCTTTCGTATGCAGTCAAGGAATGATACTGATTGTCAAGTGTAGAGACCAGATTAGATTAGATTAAATGGGATTAAATTGGATTAGATTAGACTAAATTGGATTAAAAATTGAATATAATTGAAATATAAATGCAGAGTATAAAATTTCGAGAGGAAAAATGCTACGTATCGCATAAGGAAAGTTCCAGACCATGTAAAACAATTTGCAAGCTTTTCTAATTCCTCTCTATAATTTAAAATTATATAATTATGTTAATAATAATTATATAATATATAATTATATTATGATTATATTATAAATACTATAATGTTATAATATAATATTGTAAAAAAATTAAATATAATAATATACAATTATAAATATAATTAAATATAATATTATAAAAATCTGCCTTTAATAATTAATATTTAGATACTATAATATTATATTCTTCCTAATATTAGATATAATGTTATATCTGAATATCAACTACTAAATAGAAACAGATTTTTCATTGGTAAAATAAATGTAATTCAAATATAAAATTAAATATAAAATTTCACAAGTAAAAAGAAATATACTGTATTGCATTTTATATTGTATTGTATTATATTATTGAGGCCTATGCCCATTATAATGTTATTACGTATGTGCAGTGTGCACGTCTGATACGTTCTATTTCATTATACATCACTGTTTGGTATCGATAGTGGCACAACCTCCAACCACTTCAAATTTCCTTTTATTGAATACAAGGTCCACGTTAAGCTTCTATTTCTATCTAACGTTAGCGATCAATGTTCAGTTGTGCCATCACTAGCACACACACTTCCGCTTCTATTTTTATCATGTAATGTAACAAGTATTTAGTATTTGGTATAAGTATTTAGCCTGTATTTAGTATTTCCAATAATGTATACATTAAAATGCCTCTTCTCTAAAATTTTCATTTCTTATTATTCCATAAGAGTATAAATAATTTAGGTATAATAATTCGCAATTATGGTCGCAAAGATGATATATTGATCAAGTGAACAAATTGCTTTTTACAGGGGTACAAAATTAATGTTCAACTTGCAGATAAAAAATGACAATGTATATAGGGAAATGCGAAGAAACCGATAATACGACCTTCAATTATCCGAGTTAATTTCTTGTAAAAAACAAGAAGTCCATTATGTCATTGCAAGTACATGCATTTATGCAAATCCCCGACATTTTTAACAAGGTGGATAATCAACATATAATTCACTACAAGTTGTTTGAAACTGAAAACCAGAATATTATGCGATTGCATAACGATTGGCAATTGGTAATTTATTGTCACGATGAAATTTCATGTTTAAAAAGTGTAAATCATTTAATGATTTAATAACTTTTTCCTTGAAGTACTACTACTATACAAAATATGTAACGTGATATAAGTGTTGCTTTGCTAATGACCGGTATATACAGGGTATACCAGTATTGATGGTAGAATCACCGAGAAGGCGATTCCACGTGAGGAAAACAAATCGAAGATACAGAATAAAATTGTTTTGTTACATATGACGCCTCACGTTCGAGAAGATCGAGTTTGAAATTTCGTCAAGTGTAGTCAAACTTGATTAATCTCGAACGGGACAGAAACGAATAACAAAAAATGTAGAGAAAAACTTTTACATAGAATTTTTCGTTTTTGAAAAAATAAAATTTAAAATTTGGCCGATACGCGTATATCGGACTTATTTTCTTGAAAACGAGGCACTAAATGGAAAAATACTTTTGCAGGTAGAATAATCTCCTACTGATTGTTAACTTGTATCTATATCACCTAAATTTACATACAACAATAAGGTTTTCGAAGTTGGTTTCTTCGGCAACAAAGCTTCAAATGTAAAAAATGTATTGAATATTTTAGACATATTTTTTCATGTAGACTTCTCAGTTCCTCGATTGTGCTATCAGTTCTTGGACACTCTGTATATGAGAATGTTAAATTCTATGGAAAGATAGAGGAATATTATTAAAATATAGCAAAATTTGTTAAAAAATAAGAACGTTAGATTTTATGGGAAAATGGGAAAAGAATAGTATAGTAGTATATACTATTACTATGGTATAGTATAATGATATATTAGTATATATTATGGTGTAGTAGCATACTAGTATATAGTACTATACTATGATATACTAGTATAGTAATATAGCAGTAATAGTGTATAACTATATACTGGTATATAATAATAGCATATATTATTGCTATATTACTAGTATGATACTAGTAGTATAGTACTGTAGTATTAGTATATTACTAGTACCATCCGTACGTTATTTAATGTTTCGCGGATGTGATTCATAAAAATACGAAATTGCTATTAAAGTATAGAATAAAAGTATTATTACGTAAATATTCCATGAAATATCTTTCTAATTATACTATAACTTGCTTCGAGATGAGATGGAAGACAAGATGGAATGTATCGAATGTATATTCCTGACCACGGTCAATTTCATTTCCATATTTCATAACTTTCTCATCACATTTGCCAGAAATGATTTTTAATATATACATATATGTCGGGTCCACATTATAATTAGGATTAGGGACGTGAAACGAATCTTCATTTTGACTAGAGAAAACACCAGCGCAAACACGATTATTACACAACTTTACAAGTAACCGTGGTAATTAGATACTTGAGATGCTAATGACAATGATCCTAGGTTCAATAACGAATCTGCGGTCAACGGGATAACAAAATGCGCTTTCTTCCAAAGACCAAGTTGTACTCAATTTGCTTCTCTAAGGTACAAGTATTACTAAATTAACTGTTTGTTAAAACGTAGAATATTCACCGAGCGTAAAGACGAAAAATAGGGTCTACGTGTGGCGAGCCACGGGACAGAAACCGTTGGAATGTTTACTGTCACGTGCCGCTACAACTGTTTCTTTTTAAGGAGAGCTATGCTACTACTTCATACCTTTGTTAGACAAAACGTTCATCCCGTGATCGCGGCTACATTCGGCGACCGGTTATCGCCTCGAGTCCAAGCTCATTATCACCAATCTCGAACAAATACAATCGGATTGAACGACGACAATTGCTTAATTACGGCTATGGTAGAATCCAGATTAAAGTGTTAAGGGATTTTCCCAAAATTCCAGAGGGAAGGCTCCGGTGTCCTTTCATGTCCGACATATATAATAGCACTAACAATTTCAATACTATTTATAGTATATATGATATTAGTATATTATTTCATCTACTAAATATTATAATAAGTGTAATTTAACATATTTTTGCATAATGTATGCATTGCGTAGATCATTGTATCTCCCCTTCAATTTCTAGTCTGACTAACATGTTTGAGCGATTATGTTTACATAATAACTACTGGTTTTTCTCCATTTTGAATCGCGTTATCGCTTTATCGCCACTTTCGATAGCAGATACTGTTGCTCATATGTGAAAGGCACTGTATAACAGTATGTGTTATGTGTTATGTAATACACAACGTTCACTATAAAGTGTATTCTTCGACAGCGTGCCATTGTTATCAATCAGAGTTCCCTCGCTATTGCCGACTGTTGCATAAGATCATCAGAAATCGTGCTTTGATAACGTGCTCATTGCCTACACTTAGATGCATCTATTGTACATACAATTTGACTTGTCATTGTACTTCATAAGTGGCAAGAAATTCTAGTTTCACTGTCTTACACACAAGATTATTTTTGCATCTGTGTATATTTGAAATTCAACATATTCAACATCATGATGAAAATCAATGTGGATACATTGCAATCTTCTGCATGATCCTATAATTTTAGTAGATTTTAGTACAAAATCATTCAGTAAGATGTTCTATACAAGAGTATCTAATACTTGTATTAATATACAAATTATTTGTGCCAAAATCTATGTTAATATAGTTACATATATGTAAGAAATAATAATTAATGTATCTACTCTGAGTAGAATATTTAGAGTATTTACTATAATTGAAATATTTAATACTTTATTAGATTTTAGTACAAATAATTTTTATATTAATACAAGTATGTATTAGATGCTATTAATACTTCTAATTGGTGATCAAAGCATTTCTTATTAGTAATAGCAGTATTTCTGATTAATATCTAGTACAAATTTTATATTAAAGATTTTGCATTAAATTTTTTATACAAAATTTGTATTAAACACTAATTAATATTTAATACAAATTATAGTAGATTTTAGTACATACAATTACATATAAGTAATAAATAATAATTAGTGTAAGTAGATTCTATTCTAAGTAGAGTATTAGAGTATTTACGATAATTGGTATATTTAATATTTTATTAGATTTTGATGCAAACAATTTTTATTTGGAAATATGTTCGGTAAATTCGTAGCGAAAGTTCAGGAAAATCTATCCAGGTAAGATATCTTTATCTATCAAAAATTGTTCGTCTTTTTCACTAATACATTTTTTCCAAATACTTTTATATACATACAGTTCCTGGGTTATCTCATTTCTTGTCTATGTATTTCGAATGAATTTTATAGACATTACGATAATTGATGTAGTATATATTATAATATATTCTGTTATTCAAATAGATGGAAGAGATAATTAATTGCTATAGTTATTCTACTTATTATAATTACTGTTTATTCAGAATTTCTGAAATAGAAGTTCAATGTTATCTTACTAAACACAGAAACCGATTTTAAGTCCTTTTTAAAAATAATGTTTATTCAAACACTTCATTATCATAGCTTCAAAACTTTCCAATATTCTGTAAGCTACCAAAATAATTCTAACAATGATATGTTTGTAACAGCTTTCTCTTCTGATATTGTAATTTATGTGCTCAATTTCATCATAAATTTCGAATAATATTTCTTACCTAGCCGAAAGATTAGATTACATTTTATTGTATCCAATTACCAACACTTTTTAAAATACTATATCTGCTTTTTTACTTTTTAGCATATACCTGTAATAGTTTATTTATTACACATACTTTCTCCCTCCAATAGTGTGCAAAGATAGAACTTGCATTTTTATTTGCATCGAATGATCAGCTCCATTATAATAATAGGATGAACTGTTTTATTGCAGTATATAAAGTGAGCGCTCTAATGCTTTACATGATTCAGAACGAGTTTATCTCATTAATGAGACAGCAATGTTCGTTTCAAGTTTAAAAGAAATCAGTAGAATAAAATTAAACTAAATATGATGCTACGAAAGTATCATAAGTATAATATAACATAAAATAAAGATCGTGTTAATATCGAGTATGATGCCTATCGTCCTTTTGTTGAAATTAACACTCAGTTTTACTATTCTATTGTTCTATTATATTATATCATAAATAAAATATTTATATAATATTTTTTAATTTATACATTTTATTTATAAATTATAAATAATTTTGTGTGTGTGTGTGTGTGTGTGTGTGTGTGTGTGTGTGTGTACCTCGATTTATTAGTTAATGCAAAAATTATTGTTACAGGGATTCCAGGAAGGTTGTAGAATTCTCTATCAATGGGAAAACTTACACAGGTCTGAATCCAATAATTAAAGTCAATTAAAATCATTCAAAAGCAGAATAGAAGCAATAATGATGTTGATGGTACAACTATTTTTAGTGACAGAAAAGATCCCACCTGGAACATCCTTGAACGTCTTCATCAGAGATTATGCAAAACTACGAGGGACTAAGGCTATGTGTCATGAAGGAGGCTGTGGTGCTTGCATTGTGTCAGTGGAAGTCAAAGGTGAGACAATGTCTGTGAACTCTTGCCTGGTACCAGTTTTGATCTGCAATGGGTAAGTTTCAAATTAATTATATTTCTTAAAATTAATATTCAGATCATATTTTTTATATTGCTCACTATTTTAGATCTCATTTTAACATTCTTTTTTAATGCAGCTGGGCTATTAAGACGATTGAAGGTTTGGGTAACAAGCAAGAAGGCTATCATACCCTGCAAGCAGCATTAGCAGGCAAAAACGGCTCCCAGTGTGGTTATTGTTCACCTGGAATGATAATGAATATGTACAGGTATTTCTACCTTCTACATTTATATTCATTCTATATATACATATAATAAGAATTGAAATGTTATTTTAATATTGTAGATCATTAATATCAAATAATATGTTAATATAAATTTGACAAATAGGTTTAATTAACTTAATGTTTTCAGTCTATTGCAAAAAAAAAATGGAAAAGAATTAACAATGAAACAGATAGAAAATTCTTTTGGAAGCAATATATGTCGTTGTACTGGTTACCGACCAATTCTGGATGCGTTCAAGGCATTTGCGAGCGATGCTCCAAAAGAGCTTGTTAAAGACATTCATGACATTGAAGTAAGTCAGTGATAATATTAACATTAAGATATGAGTAGATCTTGAAACATAATTCCGTATTTATTCTCGAGTATTAGATACAACAGATATCTGTTATCTTACTGATAAAATATGCATTCATTAATTTACAGAATTGTTCATATCAATTCAGTAGGAAATTTCAGCAGAGGATAATGAACGCATTATTGTTTATCTGATAGATAGATATCCAATTTCATTTTGTTTTGTAAACAAACAAACAGTAACAAGATTCTAAAGAGTTTCAGGCGCCTATTGATGGGCAACCCACCGCCCACTCGTGGCTTACTAGTAATAGATAGATTGTATAAATTATATAATTTATATGCTTATATAATTTATATAGTTTATATATTAATTTACATAGTATATACAGTCTATTATAGGTTTTATTAATGTATTATAGACCCTAATTGAAGATATGGAATCTAAACATAAATCAAGTATCATATCTATATTTTCTGTGTATTTTTGCAAACAAACCAAAATATTTTTTCATTGCTATTCATCACCAGTTTATACTTCCTTCGACTTAATCTCCTCTGATCTTTCTTAACAAACAATTGTTGTTATCTAGGAATTATTCAAAATAAAAGCCTGCAAGAAAACTGGTATGCCGTGTGAAAATGGTTGCAATAGTTGCCAGACACTCGGCCAGAATACAGAAGCTGAGATTTCCATGAAATTGGATGGTAGTCAGTTCCATAAGGTTCTAGCAGTCGATGATTTATTCACAGTATTCCAGAATAATCCAAATGCGAGTTATGTTTTGCATGGTGGTAACACCGCACATGGTAATCATCAATAACCATTATTTTACATGAAAACTACACGTAAAGCTATTAAGTGATGAAAGTCGAATAAGAAATTATCATATTTTTCCTGTGTGGTTTTCATATTGTATTTATTTGTACTCTATCTATATTAAAATTCTTTTTTCTTTACAGGTGTATATCGAATGAAGACACCAGATATAAGTATTGATATTAACGACATACCTGATCTGCGTAATATAACAAAAACTGACGACGCTTTGATTATTGGAGGGAATATTTCACTTACTGTAGCAATGGAGGCTTTTGAGAAATATTCAAAGGAACCAAATTTCGAATACTTGCAACACTTAGCCAAACATATCGATTTAATTGCTAGCGTCCCAGTGAGAAATGTAAGTAAATATAATTAACATTGTACAATGAACCCAAACCACTGATGACATTTTATGTTGCAGATTGGATCTGTAGCAGGAAACTTAATGATCAAGCACACGCATCGGGAATTTCCATCAGATTTATTTTTGATATTGGAAACTGCAGGAGCACAAGTGCATATAGGTAACTGGAAAAGTTCAAACAAAATTATTTGAAACATTTATGCATATTCTCTGTATTGATATAAAATTTATTATTTAAATACTGTTTCCTATGAAAAGTGGAAGCTGGTAGCAAAAAGACTAGCATGAATTTATTGAACTTCCTAAACTTGGACATGAAGCACAAAATTATATACAGTATAATGTTGCCAGCTCTTGGAAAGGAATACGAGTACAGATCTTACAAGGTATGCCTTTGTGTATTGATATATTTAGAATAATTGGATTACCTGAAATCATAGATTTCATTGGAAGATTTTATTGGACTGTAGATAATGCCACGAGCACAGAATGCCCATGCTCACGTGAATGCAGGTTTCTTGTTTAAATTAGATGGAGCTGGAAAAGTGCTCGAGAAACCAAACATCATAATTGGCGGAATAAATAAGGATTTCGTAAGTAAAACTACAGGTTTACTCAGCAATGTAGGTTTAAATCAAAATTGATTTTTCCAGCTGCATGCATTAGACACTGAAAACTTCTTGATTGGGAAATCCATTTTAGACAAAAAAGTAATTAAAGATGCTTTGGATAAATTAGACAATGAACTTCATCCTGATCATGTTCTACCTGATTATTCTCCAAAATTTAGAAAAACACTTGCAGAAGGACTTTTCTTTAAGGTATATTTCTGGATGAAAACTATTAAAATTTTGGGTAATTGAATCTTCATGTCTGATCAGAGATGCAACATTTTTTGTAGTATATTTTAAGTATTAAGCCTGAGAATGTGGATCCAAAAGCACGCAGTGGTGGAACTCTTTTGGAACGTGGATTATCTTCAGGCAAACAGGACTATGATAGTAATAAGAATTTATGGCCTTTGAATCAGCCTTTGCCAAAATTGGAATCCATATACCAAGCATCTGGAGAAGCTCAATACTCAAATGATATTCCACCATTGTCAGATGAAGTTTTCTGTGCTTTTGTTCTTACCACAGTAGGGGCTGGGAAACTGGATAAAATAGATGCTTCTGAAGCATTGGTATTATTTTCACGATTAATCTAATTGATTTAAAATATTAAAAAAATCGTCAATTTCAAATCTTATTATCTATTTTATTTATTACTTATTTTTATAACATAAATCCAAATATGTTCTTCCAGAAAATGAAAGGAGTAATTGCTTTTTATACTGCCAAAGATATTCCTGGGAAAAATGTATTCATACCAGGAAGTGCTCAAGAAGTAATGTTGAATTACGATGAAATAGTAAGTTGATTCATAAACAAGTATGTTATGAACACACTGTAAATATTTATGCAAATTCATATCTTTATAAATAGAACTAAAAAAGGTAGGACTTATATAAAAATTTGTTTCATCTACTAAGTATTTTAACATATATTGTACCTTGAATGTTTTATACATATATTATGTACATTCTATGTATTTTTTCTCTTTTAAATTTGCCATAAATGCATAAAAACCCGCAAACTATAAATGTCTAAAATTTATAACTTGTTCTTATTTGTCTTAAGCTGTTTGCGGATAAAAATATCGATTATGCTGGGCAGCCAGTTGGAGTGATCGCTGCGATAAGCTACGCGATTGCAAATGAAGCAGCACAGAAGGTACACATTTCCTATGTCGACTTCATGCCTGAAAAACTGTTGTTAACGATTGAAGATGTGCTTGCATCCAAAAACCAATCCAGACTACTTCAATCAGCTAACGTTGAAGCGACGAGCAAAGGTGTGTACACAAAATATTTGTGTTAAATAAAATATTTGATTAATATCTCCTTTCTTATAAATTAATGCATTTTATGATCATTTACTTATAGACATTTGTACACAATTGATTATCGTTATTTTTTATTAAATATCATAGGAGATGATGTGAAGCACGTGGTAAAAGGAGAATTTAGATGTGGAGGGCAGTATCATTATACTATGGAGACTCAAACTTGTGTCTGTGTGCCAGTAGAAGATGGTATGGACGTTTATCCCGCGTCTCAGTGGATAGATTTGATACAAGTAGCCATAGCCGAGCTTCTCGATATAAAAAACAACAGGTAAAACATACAAAATATTGATTACAAATAGATAATATTTAAAACATTATTAGTCAATGAAATATAATCTTATTAAATAAATATTAAATATTACAATTACATATTAAACGAATATTAAATAAATATTAAAAATTAAATAATATATAATGTTTTATATTTTAATGTAATATTTAATATTTATTTAATAATATTTATTTAATTGACTAATGATGTTTTAAATAATATGTATATATATATAATATATTAATATTAATATTTAATACTACGTTTCCTTAATTATTAATTACAGTATTAATATAAAGGTGAGAAGATTAGGAGGTGGCTATGGTGCAAAGATAAGCCGTGCCACACATGTTGCTTGTGCCTGTGCCTTAGTATGCTACAAATTAAATCGACCAGCTAGATTTGTTATGTCAATAGAATCTAATATGCAAGCTATAGGAAAGCGTTATGATACTCGTCAGGAGTATGAAGTTGGTGTAGATGATGATGGTCGCATTCAATATTTAAATGCAAATTACTGGAGCAATGCCGGTTGCAATTTCAACGAATTCCATGCACCTATAGTTGCACTACATATCAATAGGTGAATATACTTGAACATATGTTATATTTATTATTATTATTGCTTAGTCCGTGCCTTTCGGCTTTGGACGAGCTTTCGGTTTTACATCTCTTTTACCTATTTCACTTCTTATATATCTACCTCCCCTCTTATCCACTTTATTATATTGCACTCCCTTAATTATTCTATCTCTAAAAACTAAAAACTAATAACTAAAAACTATTGCAACTTTTGGGCTTTTGCCTCCTTGCCATACTTCCTTCTTGTCGTTTCTCCTCGTCTTGTATTGCCCTTCTATTCTCTATTATTGCTTTTAGTTCTGTTAGTCCTTCTCCAGTCTCATTTAGTGTTTTTTCTATGTCCTTTGGTCCTCCCGTTATTTCGCATTCTTTTATTACATATCTCAGGTCTTCTTCTTTCCTTTTACATGGTCTGCATCTTTTTCCTCTCTCTTTTTTCCAGTATTCCCTTGCTTTGGTCTCGTTTCCACATCTGAATCTTGCTAATATTTTTCTGTCCTTCCACTTCATCCTCCCTTCTAAGTACTTTGGTAACTCTTCTTTGGCGATTTTTCTGTAATGTATGTTATATTTGGATTCCCTTATACTTTTCCCCTTCTCTTCTGCTTCTCTCTTTCTTCTTTCTTCTATAGAACATATGTTATAATAAACAGTTTAAAATAGTTGATTCTTATTTAGTTGTTATGAGTACTCAACCTGGGCCTACAAAGGTTTTGAGGTTAAGACTGACCTGCCTTCCAACACTTACTGTCGAGCCCCAGGTATTTCAAATTACTATGAATAATAACTTGTAGCATAGCAAAAATGATGATAGCCTCCCTAAAATTAAGTTTTCTAATTGACAGGTTCAACAGAAGCTGTAGCTATGATAGAAAACATAATGGAGCACATAGCAGAGACTATTGGAAAAGACCCATTGATGGTTAGATATGCAAATATGCATGAGGACCATAAAGGTGCATTGCAGTCTATGATAAATGACCTATGTAAAAACGCGGATTACGAGACGAGAAAGAGAGCTGTAGATACTTTCAACAATGTAAGGGAGTTTGAATATCCACTATAATTTCAGTATACATAATATGAAATATTAATTAATTAAATAATTTTGTAACTTTTATAGGAAAATCGATGGAAGAAAAAAGGAATATCTTTGTTACCCTTAATGTATCCTTTACAAATATGGGGACAATTCCATGCACTTGTGTCAATTTATGCTAGGGATGGAACAGTTTCAATTACTCATGGAGGAATTGAATGTGGTCAGGGAATTCATACCAAGGTGCCAAAAAATATAAATATAATAAAATATCTTAATAGTGTACATGTACCATAATAAATTATTGGTAGTAATACACAAATTACTTAATTAATATAAATTAACTATTATTAGTAATACATTTATTATAATAACAGTTTTATTACTTACATATTCTTTTTCACTACAGGTAGCTCAAGTAGCAGCATATACTTTGGGTATCGATTTATCATTAGTTACCGTAAAACCAAGCAACAATCTAACATCTCCAAACAACTTTGTTACTGGCGGTAGTATTACTAGCGAGACTTGCTCATATGTAAGACTTATTTTCATTTATTAATACATTATACAACAAAGATTACATATATAGTGTATCAGAGAAGTAATGAGTAGATTGCATATGCCCATGCATTTTTGGGAAATTTGAGAATGCATAAATCTACAAAATGTAGCAAAAATAGTGTAAACATTGTGCAAAATATTTCTACAAAAATGTATGTGTAAAATATTCAGAGAGTGTTTATTATAATTCTCTTTAAATGAAACAAATTTCTTTAATTATATTCATAAATATATAAAAATGCATAAATATTCGCAATTTAGTAATAAGACTGATTTCATTTCTCAATAATTGGTAATATTATTAAAACCTAATTTCTCGAGGATTCTATTTTCCAGAGACCAAAATCCATTTACACTTGAGCTACATGCAAATATTTTTAGAGGTCCCATTACTTTCCTAACATCTTGTATTTAGGAATACCTATGTATATGTGTGTTCTAACAATTTTAGGCAACCATGATGGCTTGCAAAGAACTGCTAAAAAGACTTGAACCTATAAAGAATGAGCTGAAAGACCCCTCGTGGCAAAAATTAGTAATGACAGCACATACGAAAGATATCGACTTGTGCGCCCGATATATGTATGTGCTTCCAATAGTTAAATAGCTATAGAAATATTAACCTAGTCTTTCGAATATTTACGAAGCATATTTTATAGGTTTACTGCAAAAGATGATATAAAATCTTATCCTATATACGCGGCAAGTATTGCGGAAATTGAACTGGATTTATTGACTGGACAGCACGTATTACACAGAGTGGATATAATTGAAGATGTTGGGAGAAGTATGAATCCAGAATTAGACTTAGGACAAGTGGAAGGCGCCTTTATGATGGGCCTTGGTTATTGGACCTCCGAGGATCTAATTTATGATCCCAAAACTGGTCAGCTGACGAATTATAGAACCTGGGTATGTTGTTAAATTTGTTTAACCTAATATATGGAGGGCTGAGAATTATAGTTGTATAAATCAGTCCATTACTAGGTTTTATAAAATGCTGTATACTGTTTATTACTATAAAAAGTATAATAATATAAGAGATATCTTTTCAAGTCATGAAAGCGGTTCGCGGCAGAGAATAAAATTCGAACTTAATTAATTATGGAATGAAAGAGATGATACTTTTAAAAGTTGAGGTACATAATTGGATATAAATTCTCAAAATCTTAATTCACAGCAAATTGGTTTTACCAGTCTGTCATATTACACGTAAGAGGAATTCTTGAAAAATAAAAACTAAATTTTTTTTGCAGAATTATAAGCCACCCGGCGCGAAAGACATTCCTGTTGATTTTCGAGTTTATTTCCGTAGAAATAATTCTAATTCGTTAAGCGTTCTTCGTTCAAAAGGTAAAACAACAAACTGAAGCAAATGGTTAATAACTCTAAGTCCGAGATGTTAAACTTGGTATTTATTAAATTCTATAGCTACTGGTGAACCACCATTATGTACGAGTTATGGCGTACTTATTGCAATTCAAAATGCGCTTAAGTCAGCAAGAGAAGATGCTGGGAACAAAGATCCTTGGAACAGATTAGGTAATGAAAAATGATAAAAAAGTATGTGTGTGTGTGTGTGTGTGTGTGTGTTAATATAGCTTCACACAATTTTATATAATGTAATCTAATCGTACTCTTTTTTTCACAGATGGTCCCGTTACTACCGAGAAAATTCTATTGAATAGCTTAACCAGCAAAGAGCAAATGATATTTTGAGATAAAAATTTATTTTTGAATAAAAGACATACTTTTGTTATCCCTAATCTACTTTTAATAATCATATATCAATACATACAGTTATTTAAAATAAAAAAATGTAAGAATATAAATAATTATTTTTATCTTACAGTACTTGATATGTAATAATAATATAATAATAATATTAGACAATAAATATATATTTCTAAAATTGGTATATCGATTTCAGAAATTTGTACGTATTTAAATTTCCACGTTAAAATGTGCAAAAATTTGCAAGAAATTACCCATAAACCACTATCCCATCGCACAGTTATGTATGTAAATATGTTATTCATGGAGGACTTGTAGAAAAATAAATAGGACGAAGTAGTTTATTAAAAAAGAAAGTTGTAAGCAAGCGTTATATATAGCTAAAAATATAGCAATTTTATCAATAAATTAATACTATGTAGTATTTATAAAATTATCATAATAATTAAAATAAAAAAAAAATTTGGTACCTTAGTGCATACGATCCTGTTACTAACTGCGCAATAGCAGACTTTTTAATCACTGCGCAGCATAATAGGCTTTAGCTTCAGTTTACGCGCGGTAGTCCAGAAGTGACTGTTGTTATTTGTTTGTGCGTTTTCTTGTCGAAAAATTTCTGCAGTTTTCGATAAATAAACTGGTGTGTAGTGACGACATTTGTTCCTGTCGTGTGGAAACACTGGAAGACGTTACGGAAACATCGGCAGAGTGCATGTTGTGGCCATGGAAAGAACCCTGGAACGTCATCGGTGAGTGATGCTATCACTGACTATGTTGTTTCCATATAATTTGAATAATCACGTTTTCACAAATAATAAATTTAATTGTTATTAACAGACATAACCTCTTGCAATATTGAATTTTTCTAAGCTACTTACACAGATTTTAGATTAATTGTAAGTTGTGATTGTTTTTACTGACATCTTGAATCTTAACCTTACTTGTATTCGTTCAAAATGGTGCATGCTCTGACATGTTACCCCGCGCGGCTTTTTGGCGGTTAAAGGAGTATCGCGAATTTTAAACTTAAATATCTTAAGAATCAAACTTCAACAAATTAATCAGAGTCATTTATGACTTCAGCAAATTCTTGTATGTACACTATCGTGCATAGGTACTTATACGCTTGATGTAATCCAATCAAAACATTGATATTTTTATTATATTTTCACGTATTAGTAGAAAAATGTTTCTCTATTGTTAATTTTTCTTGCCATAGCCAAAATAACCATAGCTAGGATCAAATGTTTTACTAAATTGAAACTAAGACAAGGGATATACCTGTATCAATTAACTTTTATATTTATTCCTAATAAATAAAATATATGGACATTTTTAGAATATGGTTGGGAAAACATATTCCAATTCTAAAATCTTAACTTGAGCAGATACACTTAAAGTCATTTAACTTGGATGTTTTCATAGAAGCAATTTTCATTCATCTTCAATTATTGCTCTTTTATTTACACTAATTAATATCAATTATTGTTTTTATCAATATCTACTAACTGGTTTATATAGGCTATATATATGCCAGTTGCTTGAAATGAAATCAGAAATGAAACTTTAATTACAGAGTTTCATTTGAAGTATATTTAATATATTTGCAATAATTTGGAAGTGTTCAAATACTTTTACACGGTAGTGTATATATAAACTAGAGACTAGATATTTGATTCTATCTTTTTAATATAAATTTTTACAAATATTAATTTTTATATAAATATCCTTTCTTTTTTTTTTAATTTTGAAACAAATTTATGAAAAGTTAGTTTGCTTGCTGTATTGAATTCTTTTTATCAAGAATAACGTACTTTATGTTCTTTACAATTATCCTTATAAAATCGAATGTAGTTCTGATTCTTGAAGTCATAAATGCATAATTATGAATACTACTTATATAATATGTTAATATAACCGGAAGCACAATTAAGTCATGCATTCAGGAATACATGTATAGATTCTGAATGTAATTATACAAATTAATCAGTTCCTGTATGTTTATAAACTCACATGGTCATGAAAGTCAATATTTTAAAATCAGTCTGATGGTAAAGAAGGAATCGCGAGTAAATGAACTGTCGGGGAATTTGTATTATGTAATTTTGTTTTCCAAATTAGCCTATAAATATGTATGAAGTACTTTTCTTTGATCTCTATAGGCATATTTCTTCTGATTTCTACTTCTTCTACTTAATTTCTGTAGTATTTCTTTTCTTTTTTACTATTTTCCTTTTGCTGTAACTAACTTTAGTTAGGCACATTGAATTCCCAATATTTAGTAACACATGATGGGTTAGGTTTAATTAATATTGTTAATGATATAAATTGGCCAACAAAAAGATACTGAATGCATAAAAATGGTCGGTATCGTGATGGTGACTTTATCCACGTTATATCTCATGTTATATACCAACGTTTATATGCAATATATGTATGTATATACATGAACTTTATATACGCATAACTTTTCAAATAATAATCTCCGTGCCTTAAAACCAGTATTTTCGAATAGTCAGAAACAATCATAATACGTTGTAAAGAAAGTTACAATTTCGGTGTGTCGCTAAATAAATTTCAATTAAAAATTTTATAATTATCAAACTGAGAAAAGTTGACGCAAAATTACATTAATACATATGGTTGTTCGTCGTACTGTTGATGATCGAGAAACTACATCGTTTGTAGGGTTTCTTTTCCCTCAGCAGATCAGACTATTTATGTATTCGTTTTTTTTTTGCATTTTATTCTCTATATATTCAATTACTTTTAAGCACCTGTTCATCACGCATGTCGTATTTGATCCGAAGGTTATGGGGCTTCGGCAAAGCGATTTCCCCGATCTGCCTTTTTCCGATCAAAAATCTTATCGTATATAGGGCGTCTGATAAATAGACCGCGAACTTTTATGCATTTATGGGAAATTTGAAAGTGCATAACTATACATAATGCTAATTTTTATCCACACTATAGTACTTTTTACGATATTTAATAGAAAGAACAATTAAAGAATATTGTTTTTTTTCTATTAAATAATTATAAATTGGTTCCTTAATTATATTCATAGAAACATGAATTTGCATAAAAATTCACGATCTGCTGATAATTGATAATGTGAACTGGCTGGCAGAATAGTTTTTATAATATTTAGTAAATGAAACAAGGAATAATGATGGAAAAGTGATGTACCCCTTCAGGTACTTAAAATTCTAATGAAACATCATTCTAGAAGTCTTAAGATATAAAAATCGTCATTTATGGCAAATTCGATGAGAAAGTTGTGAAAATCGTAGATCAAGTTCACCGTGGCCCGCAATACATTCAATACATTCCATCTCGTTTTAGAAGCAAGTTATTGTACAATTAGAAACACATTTCATGGAATATTTGCATTGTAATATCTTGCCTTAGTTTGTTGTGTTGTCGTTATTAATTTAACAACTTGAGCAAAATATGTGTTTTTACATACTATATAAATATCGACTTTCCTTTAAATGTTTAAACATTAAAATAACGTTTGAATTTTTACATTTCATGCATTTAGTTGAAGTTACGATTATATGAAATCAGAATACTTTTGTGATACTTTAGGGCGTGATGCCGTGTTATAATTTTAAATGCCTGAAGGGATACAAACTTATTACTGTTTGATTACTCTCCTTCAGTTTAATTATCAAGTAATATAGATGCACGTACATCACAGTTCAGATTCCTTTCACTAGGTGGCAATACGTACGTACTTATATAAATTGTTGTGACAGAATCTGCGCGCACTTTTACCTTTGGTGAGACGTGGTATTAAGTAGGTTATGTCATGGCAGATGGAGAGCTCGTGACTTTTTGATTATCATTGATTACATAGACATAGAGGGAGAGAGAAATATATAGAAACTATTTGATTACGTCTGGTATAAAAAACTGACGCTTTTCCTGTTTAGTGAAAACGAACGTATCCCCAATTGTGGGTCTCAGTCGTTTGACGTCAGTCTCGTTACTCATCGTCTGTGATAAAGTAAAATTAATTGTATTAATTCCCCGCAATAAAATTAATCCCACCATAACCGTACGCGCGTCGAAATTAGTGGTAGCACAATTTTGATGTATACGTTTAAACGACACGGGTGACGTCAAAGTACATCATTTCGATAGAAACCTGTTTGAACTGGAATTACGCGATAGCGTATCACCATTTTTATAGAATGCTTAGTTATAAATATTTTTTAGGCTCGTTCTTCGTGTTTAACCTCTGAAATATTCTAGAAAAGCGGAACATCGTTTTCCATTTACGTAACGGATATTAGTAGAAGGAACTCATATTGTTCATTTAGGTTATTTTTCATCTGTATTCAGAAATTATAGAATTTTTCATACGAACATCCTGTTAAGGTCTGTCTCTTACATTTAATCCTAAGATTATTTTATATTATTATTCAAACAGAAGATAATAACTTCATTTCTAATTTACATAACAAATATTAATAAAAGAGGATTATATTGACCACTTTGGTTATTTTTCATTTAAATTCAGGAATTGTAGCATTTTTCATGTAAACATCATTTTAGCTTCGTTTCTTACATTCAGTTTTAAAAATATTTTACTATTTCATTTTATTATTCGAATAAGAGAAACATAAAGTTGTCTTTAATTTATAATTTCCGTTTAGATTATTTTTCGTGTATATCGGTAAAGTATTGGATTTTCAAATACATGCTCAATTATTACGAAATCAATTTGATGGACGATACGGATGTCCATAATTTATCAAGCTAGAGTGCATAATCAAATGGTTAGTCGCGTTCCGCCGTAGCAACGGAAAATATCGTCGGGGAAGAAGGGGGTTTGATGAATTTTTCTTGGCAGAAAATATTTTGAGGTTTTGGAAGCTTCGTTGGACATGCGCGGCACGAGTTCTGCAGAGGCAATCAAAGATCACCGCTCTTAATGCGGTGAACCGGCTGATTCCTTTGGAGAAATAGGAAACTCTAGTTCAAGAATCTAGGATGACGCATCGGTGCTCCTAATTATCGTATGGGTCATCGTTACAAAAACAACTGTATCCCTCTACCACATCACCAGAAGAGTCTTTCGAATTTGTTGTTCCACTTATATCTGAAAATGGAACCAAATAACCTTTCGATGTATCGTAAAGCTATCTATTTCCCCAAAACCAAAAAAAAAGACGCCTCTCAAATTTATCATCATTCCACATTATATTTAGAAATGCGATCGTCTAACCTTTCAATGTATCATAAAAAACTATCTCTCCCAAAAGTACGAAAGTTTTTCAATCGTTCCACATTACATCTGAAAATGGGATCGATGGGATAACCTCTCAAGGTTCACGATTGTATCATAAAAGCGATTGTTAGAAAAAGAAGAATGAGGTTAGAGATATTCGAAAAGTGGTTGGATAAAAGTGGAATAAGGAGTTCATACATATACGGGTCAGGGACTCGGAGAACTTAATTGTGCGATCTCCGCGGTATTTTCTCGGTTGGCGTGAAAATTCCGCGAATCTGATCGCCCTAGAAGCATCAAGAGTTATTAAGAAATATCTGGGAGGTGAATCGTACGATCCTCCTTATACCGGAAGATTTTTAAGTTTTTTAATGTTTCTTCGAGTATGCGCGCTCGGCTGTTCCAACAAAAGGGTGGAAGAAGGGGTGGAAGCGAAGTATGACTGGTCATAGTACACATACATACACGCAGTGCCGGATTCAAGTTTTTAAGGCCTGGGACTATTGACCCAGCGGAGGTCTCCTTCGTAGAAAAATAGAGGACACGATCAAAGAGAAATAAATTTACGTAAATACGAAACAGAACTTATTTTGTGATAAGTTGTGTTTAAAAAATGTTTTATTATGAATTTTTAGAAGATAGTCAGCTTATCTTTATTTCTAAATTTTTTTTTTTTTTTGAGATCAGCGAGTGAATTGCTCATTATAGCGTATGCGCTATAATTTCGTGATAAGTTATATTTCACAATTTTTGGTACGCGTTGTTAAGAAATAATTGCATTTTTAGATCTTTTTACCGTAAATGAGTCGTAAAATAACTTGTATAATATTTGGCTCGAGTAGGAAGATCCAGGGCTATAGCCGCCCTTAATCCGCGCCTTTACGACCATACCACAAAAGTCAGGCAAATACATCCTACTTTTATATGAACCCGCAATCATTATCCTAAAATCATATTAAGCGATTTTAACGGATAAAGAAACACTTTACTTAGATAATAAAATTTTCTAACGAGAATGATAACAATGAAAGGAAGGGGGCGAGAGGGAGGTAGAAAAATGGAAATAGTACAAAGACAAAGAAGCAAAAAGAAGGAGATAGAAAACGGGGGTAGTATGTTAGAGGGTTGGGCGGTCGGGGCGCCAGAGTGTGCATGCGCGTAAACTCGGGACATTTCGGACAGCGTAGGTATGACAGTCGAACGGAGACCGCAGTGCCGTGCAGATCGGGCGCAGTGGCTTGCACCGAATTCGTGCGCACGAAGGACCTTCAGCCTCTCCCTGCCTCTCGCGCGCACTCTATCCGTGTCTTTTCTTCTCTTCTCTTTCTATTTTCTCTTTCTCTCTTGCTCTTTTTCTCACAACACATCGACGTGTAATACCCAGTTAGAACACACGTACGTACACAACCGTAAAATAAATATACTATTATTAAAAGTAAAAGAAAGTAACATTACACGCGCCTATGGACACCGAAAGCAAGCTAGACATACGTACACAGAAGTAGAGAGAAATTTTGACACACATTTAGCACAGAATAATTGAATACGTAATATACGTATGTACAGTTGGTGACAAAAATAAGTGGTTAGGTAGTGAAAATAGGTATCAATGAAGTTTTCTTAAATACGGCTTGTTTACACTAAAATGTAAATCATAATTTCGATTAATTGCTTCAGGATATATAATGAATAAAACTTAAGAATATATAACGTAACACTGGTATTAGTTCGATTAAACTTTATCGATGTCTATCTACTTCCACTATCTGTCCGCTTATTTTTGTCTCCGACTGTATATAGCATACAGGGAGAGGACGAGAGAGAAAGAGGAATTGTATCTCGATAATACAGGCCTTGCGGGAACGAACGGACACACGAGGCCAGCGACATACTCGCAAAACGGAAGACACGCTCGCGTGCGCGCGCACGCAAACGAGGCTCGTCCATGCGCGGACGTTGTGTGGCTCGCTGTCCGCTGATAACACGCGATACGTCTGACCCGACCAGCCTGTATGAGAAACGGCACAAAGGGAAAGACATCGACCTGTATTTCGGTGGATATCTGTAATTTGTACCGGTATCGAATATTTCAAGTGATAGATTCGAACGAGAAACATTTATATATTTTCATTTTCTTTCCTTTACTTTCGATTTCTCTCTCTCTCCTCTTCTTGTCTCGTGATTAACGAAGCAGGATGGAAAGACACGCGTATCGACGATAATAGTATACAGTAAAGTCTGGATAAGTGTTCGCCACGATCTATGCCGTAAGTGCCCGGTTGTCATCCCCAACCATAGACATAATAAATATAGAACGCGTGTGCTATGAAGAGCGTGGTCCTTGCTAAAAGAAACAGACATATGGAGTCTCTTTCAATGGGGCCCATTTTTTAAACATCGTGTCCGCGGTCTACACTTCTTATAGTTTATGTCGCCACCACTCTTGAAGCTCTTTCAACGTTCCGCTCCAACCAATGGTCTATAGCTGTGCTGGATAAAGCTAGTAGTTATAGTGGATCCTTATTCGAATAAACTGGTGGTTCTGACGAATAGGAGAAGTCATTTGAAGGTTGCAACGCATACGCTCATAAAAATTGATATATATATTTGATTACTGTGACGTATTGAGTTCGTCAGAATGTTGATTCGTCCAAATACGCATCCATTATAACCATATCCTAAGTGGTCAACATGAGTCTCGAATTTCGAGCATTTATCCAGACTTTACTATATTACGAGTGCAGAAGTATTATAATATTGAGGGGGTGGGGGAGAAAAAGATCCGAAAGCACCCCTTTTTATAAAGATACAAAAATCACCTGTACCGTAGAGACGCGATAAACCGAGTGTGCCTAAGGTTATAGGTGTTCTCCGTGTCACAGCGGAGACGTACAACGAGGAGAAAAGAGGAGGGGTGTCCAGGGAAGGGGGTGGCGGAGGGAGAAGTGATTTTCCAACGGTCGTCGGCATAGTAGTGCATGCGCGGCGCGTCGCGACGCGGCGCCTCGCGGAGAAAGAGTAAGAAGTAGCGATTTCGTCCTCTCCTCGGTTTCTTCCCGTGCGTTTCTCCTCGTAGACGTCGGCTCTCTGTGCTACATTCTTACGCGTTCCCTCGTTCTTGCCCGTTCTCAAACCGTTCGGAACCGTCCTTTCTTTTCGTTCTCTCTTTTCCTGTCCGTCAAAACTCTCCGTATTCCCCTTGATATTCCCCCTTTTTCTTCCCCATTACGACATACATATACATACATACATGTACACGTATATATACACTTACAATTACTGTATACTCCCCTGAAACCTATCCCCCCCTTTTACGCCCGTTCCTTGGTTCTTCTCTATGTGTTAGAGTGTGTCAGAGATTTTCACCGGTGTGTCGGCTGGATTACTCGGTACGCGTTTTCTCGTACTTCGAATCAGAGGAGGAAAGCTCTCCGGGGGCTGCGCGTGTATTTTCGTGCGTCGCGCGGGGTCTCGTGTCTGGTGGGTCGCGCCGCGCGAAACCTACGAGAGGCTGCTGTTTCTTCTCGCTTCTCTGTCTGTCTCCCCCTCGAAGTCTCTTCGTTTACATTTTTCTGTTCTCCCTTTCTCCGTTTTTCTTTTCTTTCTTTTTCAAACTTTTCTTTGGTCCAATTTCTGTCCATCAAGAAAGAAAGAGCTGCGTGTGTAATACATGTGAGAGAGGGAGACTCGAGGACCGTCTTTCTTTTTTTTTCTTGGTTCCTCTTGGCAGTCTTTCGTCGTCCTCGGCGTGCAGCAGCGGCGACAAGCGGCGGCAGCCAGCAACACACGGCAACGAGCGGGCGTCCGTGACACGATCCAGGGTAATCGAGCGATCCGTTTGTTCGTGGTTGCAAGTATACGAGTGCTTCGAAACGCGCGAATAAATGTGTCGGTCACGGTACAAGACGTGAAGCGGGGGAATACACGGCAAGTGAGTATATTTTTAGTAGCAAGCGCCAAGCGCTAAAGGCAGAGTGGTATAAACGGCGCGCAGTGGCCTGATGAAGCGGCGTATGTGACATCAAATTTCTCTCTCTTGCCACCTCGACGAGACACCGAGACATCTTGCAGACCATCAGCGCGCGGTGAGTATTGCCCCGAACCCTCAACCGATTGATTCGCCATTCCGCAAACAGCCGCTCCCCTGCCCCGCCTCCCTTTCGTCTATGTGTGCCCACCCAATACCATCTCCTCCGCAGGCTGGTGCCATCTCACCACCCCTCCGAATCCACCCGTACTTCGTGCTCGTGTGTCTTCTGCTGCACATAGACACACGTGTACGAACCGTTCGATCATATATTTCTACTCGCGATCGTACAAAATCTTTCTCCCTTATGTCTCTTTATATTCTACGTATACACTGATTCTCATATACGCGCCTATTTTCTTAACCTTTATTTTTCTTTTACTTTACCTCTTTCTCAAACACCCGTTTCTCATACATCAGTTTCATATAGTATATCCCTTAACCTTTTTTCCTAACCTCAAATTTGTAGCTGAACTTCCTCCCCTGTGCCGCAAGACACATCCGTCGTCTGGACCGGATCGTATGTGCACGGATCGCCGCACAATAGTGACATTACGAAAATTATGTAACCGTTCGTCCGTTCGTTCGCTCGCTCGATCCGTCCTTCGTTCCTTCCTCTTGGTTCCTCTTCTCCTTCTTCCTCGACCTACCTACCCTCGGTGCGCGGCTCTCTCACGCTACAACCTTCTCCCACTCCGGCGCGACCGCCCCTACGCCGCTCCTCTCGCCCCTCCCATTTTTGCACCGGTCGCGGTTGAACATTATTTCGGGAGTGTCAGCCAGCCTGCCAGAGCCCGCGTACGATCGACAGAGACGCCCAGACTCGCCGTCCTTCTAAACGGTCTCTCTTTTCTACACCTCGTCTGTCCCGGGATCGGGCAGGCGCATTATCACGCGCAGCTTCTGCTCGCGCTGCATTCCTCTCCAGCATTGTTGCCTCCGCTTCTCTTCTTATTCTTCTTCGGCTTTCACCCTTTCATAGAGCAAGGTATACGTGAATGACGCGATAATGGCTCGTATGCTCTTATGGAATAACGTGATGCCTTGAAGTTTGTCCGTCTAAACGCACGCTGTTACGAACTTGCGGATGCTTCTTTGATTATTCTATGCATATGCGATACCTGAAATTTTGTCGATGTACCGACATACCATACAAATTGCATTATGCCGTTAAGGAATAAACGTTGATGCGCTTAAATTTTGGATCCCTAGATTCCAGGGTTATATGGATGCTGAAATTATGTACAGCGATATTTAGTCAAATTCTGTTAGGTTACGTAAGGAGAGGAAACATTGTTACACGCTGTTCTCGTTGATTCAAGCTAAACGGAATCGAAGCAGGCTCGAATTACACACTGGGAGAGCTGGGTGAGGTAATCCTGTCCATGTGCACACGGTGTACGTGTATGTACGCGCGCGAATCCGGTAGTTTGTCGTTTTTCGTTGTTACGACGTTTCCACCGTGCTACGCTGGAAATATTTATTTTCTCAGAACACGATCTCGAGTTACACAAACCTCGGCTCGAATGTAAGCACGAATTATTGAGACCCTGGTACACACTAATGGTACGCCTGGTACGTTTTCGAATGAGTCGTTGTATATAATATGCACGGGTTTAATAGTAGACCCGATGAATCAGAGGATTGATAACAGTTTTGTAGAGTCCGGGGCCGGTCTGATCTTGTGTACAGTAGAAAGGGTCGCGATTAGTCAGACCCGAGTAGTCTCCGTCCCTTTAACTCAGCCATTCTCGTTGAAATAATCGTGCATAAAATTCCTCAACCCCCCACTACTCGTATCAGCCCTTGGCTATCCCCACCACGTTGCCACGGGCGCACGCCTTTGCTCTCCCCGATTCGCTTTGTCCTGAAATACATCGAAGGCTCGTTTTCTCTCTCTCTCTCTCTCTCCCTCTCTCTCCCTCTCTAGCACACGCCAGCTTTCTGTCCTCGTTTTGTCCTGCTTTCATAGTATCGACCCAATACGGCTGACCTAGACTCACTTGCAAGGAAGTGTACTCAACCTTTGACACTTACTCGCGACGCTGACGAAACCGGCCGCGATCGATAGCCCGTCAAAACTAATTACGCACGTGGGGAAAACGGTCGTGTTCGGTGGTTGGCTCAGGGTTGGTCTTATCGCGCACCATTCCAACACCTTTTTACGGTGTTTACTACGGATTTACGTATCGCCAGGATTACCACTTTATTACGATGGAAGGTCTAGGGAATTGTGAATTAGAATTTGGAGGTCGTAATAAAAGCGAAGTTGTTTGAAGGAAAACAAAGGTTGAGTTTCTTTGAAAGCAATTTCGTGCAAATGACGTTTAGGTTCTAGGGAAACTTCCGTGAGGGGAGAAGGTGTCTTAAGAGACCAGCCGGCAAATCTCTGAGAATAAATATTTTAGGTAGATGTCGCTGTTTGATATATTTTTAAGGTACATGTAAATAAAATATTTCTTATTTGCTTGTTTTTTGTATTAATCAAAAATACTTTTACCGAAATCAAGATCTAGTGATTTTTGTTGAAACCTGAATTTTCTGTAATAGTATTAAGAGGACAACACTGACCGCTGTTGGTTAATCATCATCCAAAAATTTCTTATTAGCTCATCATGCCAACTTACAGATATTTTTACTAATATCAAAATCTAGTGATTTTTGTTAAACTCGAAATCTCCAGTACAGAAATAGAGATATAGGAATGCTGGTTTCCATTAATCGTTATTTAAAGATCTATTTAACACATTAAATTTGATGTTATTTTTAACTAAAACCATGTGTACCACCAATGGTACACTTGTTTTACATGTGCTGAAAATATTAACTGGTTGAGTAGAAAGTTTAGTATGGATCGCACGATGCTGAGCAGGTTGGGTATGTAGGTTATCATCCGCGTTTTTCGAAATTTTCGAGATGGTTAGGGCGAACCTATGCGTGGGTGGATATTTATAGGATAAATAGGGAAGAAGTTGTTTTACGGGCAGGTTGATAGTCTGCTACAGTTTCGTATGTCTTTCCGATGAAAGGTTAAGTTGTAGCCATGAGTATATCGACCTATCGACCTATATTAGAGACGGAGGTATATATATGGAAAGAATTAAGTGGTTGTGTGTGTATCGAATGTGATTCTTGATAGGGAACCGAGGGGAAAATGTACAGAATGTAGTCGTCGAGGAAAGTAAAAACAACCCTAGCTTTTTTTTCGTTCAAATATCTTATTCTTTATTTGTACTGCATTGAGACGAAAAGAAGGATTTTTGGGAAACTTACAGTTTCTCGTGAACGACGTTTTTTTCTGAAAGAAGTCATAAAAATGCTGCGTCACAATTGTGATTCGCAGAGAGAATATTGGCTTGCAATTTTGGGCTACTTTATTGTTCCACGAATTAATTTTTTTAGGTTAGGACGAGACGGTAAAACGTTTTTTTTCTACAAGTAGTATAAGTTGTGCTACTCCTCCCACTCTTGGCTCCTTTCGTCCGGTGATTTTATTGCAGGCGGGCACAATTCCCTTGAGAAAAACTTACTGTCGATTGTGTTGCAACTTTCCTACCCACCAGCCCTTTATGACTTACGGTAGTTCGGTTTGATTCCAACGGACATGCAGGTTTCGTTGAAACAAACGTGTCTCGGAGGACGCACAAGATATCGCAATCCAGATTCAACTTTTGTTATTCCATTGCAAATCTTACGCTTACATATCGAAAAGTAGGATTGTACATATATGCAATCATTTTTAAGCTAAAGTAAGAGTTAAACTTTTTACATTTATCGTAACTGATATCATATATATACGAGACTTAGCTTTCTCTGTTCCATTGGAAATTTACACTTACATATCGAAAAATAGAACTTTGCGTATACAACCATTCTTAATCTGCATGTAGGGTTATCTTCTTAGGTCATATCATAATTAATATCGAGAGAAGTTGCCTCGTGATAAATTACTAAATTATCAGATTGCGTTCCAAAAATTTATCGATTTTAGAGAAAAATCCAGTCGCCGCAGTGTAGTGTTTCGAATGGAAATCGCGAATAGGTATGCGCGGCACGCATGCGCGGTATGTAACTTCGTGACCATCACCGGTCATTCCATAACGTTTCTCCGTAGGCTATAATCGAGCAACGTAGCGAGATAAAAGATGGTTTCGTGTTCGTGTGTCTGGCCACTAGTGCTCGATAGTAATCGCCGGAGAGACATCGGGACTGCCACGTGCCGACAATTTATCGACCCGTGATATATACGAAAATTTGACCAGGAAGTGTGCTGTTATGTGTGTAGTCCTCGTCGCGCCGCAGACGCTAGCCCGTCTCCGTCTATTCCGTGTGGCTGGTACGCATCATAGTGGATTAAAAATAACTAGACACGTGTGTGAAACTGGTCGAGCGTGCGCGGCGGCCAGAAATAAATCAGCGGCCCGTCGATTAACTTTTTCGAGGCGAAACTTTGCCGCTGGCCAATATGCATCGTTGCTAACCTCCGAGATGCTTTTTCTCTTCTCTTCCGCGAGCCTATAAACGACGACGGATATACCGTTGTTTTCCTGTTAACAGAGGACGCCGCGGTTATTTTAACGTCAGGCTAGCGGGCTCGTTTCCCTGGAAACGCTTTTTTGGAAACTGTGCGTGTACGCGCGGACTGTGACTGGTTTATTAAGCCGTTCTAAAGAAACGATTTTTGGTGGCTTTCCGAAGTGTGGCGCGAGTGAGATCAGATCGAGGTTATTTCCTGGTGACTTTTCCATCGGTTGCAGCATCTCTCGAGCTATCCTTCGAAATTAAGGTATTTTTAGTTATACAGATTTCAGTTATACTAGATATATTGCTTGGTTTCCTTTTTACATATCTGTTTGGTAATCATACAATTTAATTTTCATCTTGTCACTAGGACAAGCTATCATTTGGAGAAAAAATTAATGTACTTCTTATTACTGTATTAAGAGAGCGTCAAATTCTATTTCTTTTTACTTTGTTACTGTTACTTCGAAACAGAAATATTTTTTGAGTTTGATTCAGTTAATCTTCGAAATATATACCAAAGAAATTAGCAACAGTAAATGAATTCTACGTTATTCTCGTGTAGCTTAAGCCACGTGTGCTTGTTACAGTAGCCGACACACGCGCCACTTGTCTTATATATATATATATTTTATATATATATATATCAGGAGATCCATGGTGACCCATGTAAGATCCACTGAATACTTTTATCCTTTTGGCAGCGTAATGAAATGAAGAGATCGAAATGAATGATTTACAATTATGTATAATCATTATTATTTCTTTGTTCTTATGATTATTGCATTTTTTATATCATATAGAAAAGATGAAAGTTAAAAATTGCATTATAATCAAACTACAAATTCAAACTACAAAATTCACAATACTATATAGCTCGGGGCTACACCGTGAAAGGATTAATAATTCTGTAAGAGAGATAGCGTAGAGCCCCTAGGGAATTTTTGGTGACGATAATCCTGTCCACCTCACCCAAATATCTCGACTTATTTCTCAGTATAACATAGTTACTGAATAACCACGTATATCTCGAACTTTGTTTCTTTTCTAACCGTGTTAGTTTCATTAACTTAAACTGTAAAATGGTTTTTAGTAATTTTTGGGTATTGTAGGTGGCGGGAGACGTTTATGGGGCAATCGAAACATTGTCTGTTTAATGTACAGACGCACAATACAGCCGTGTCTCGGGCTTCCAAGGCAAATGGTTCGAAAGTTTCAAGATTCCATCGGAATGAAATATCGTTCTCGCTTTGGCTGTAAGCCACTTTTGTACAGAAAGGAGGGGAAGGGGAGAGGGAGGGAGGTGGGCGTATATATCAGCAACAGAGGAGTCTTGCTCTTATCCAAAACTTTTCTGTTCGTAAGTTTGCGCGTGGCAGCGACAGTTATCGTCGTGTACCGAGACCTTCTATTTTTCATATTTCCTCGCCTTTAAATCCCTGCCATCGTAAAACCTTCCCCTCCACCGCCGCGCGCCCCGGCAAATGGGTCAAAGACGACGTCGCGGGAATTATTTTCCGCGAAACATCCCGGGCATTCTTGCGCTCGAGATCTCTCGATTATAAGCTAGGGGAACTAGGGTAACTAGTCGTTTTTTTTTCAACGCATTTAGCCTGAGAACATGGAGCTGCTCGCAATTTGAACGTTTGAAAGTCTCAGTTTGAAAACACAGAAACTAGGGAAATAGGGAAAATAGAAACATTTGCAAATATGGAACTTGCAATGTCGTTTACGTTCTTGGATTCTTTCCATTTAAACTTTTAAGCCTTTCGACATGCTCAACTGCGATTTTCAAATTTGAGTTTATAAACTTTCGAGACTTAAAATTTGGTTTTCAACGTTTCTAAATTAAAAAGTTGAATTTGAAAATATTTGAAATTCAAATCTAGTAATTTCGGAATTTTACAAAATTTTTAATTGTACAATAATAAGAACGTTAGGTTTCCTATAAAATTTATCTTAAGCTTTTTATTTCGAAATTGAAATTCGTAAGTTTAAGAAATCAAGAGATACGAATGATATCTGAAATTTACAATGCTCCATCTATGATAGCGAGGAAGAGATATGGAAACAGAGATGCCGTGTTTGAAATTCCAGCAGACAAACAGCGAAGTCGGAGTCATCCAGAATAGCAAATACGATGATTCACAGTGGCGGGAAGCGTTCGTGATCAGTGATCATTAGAGAAAAGGTCGTCGCCGAACGTGATGAAAATTTTTCGCTAACGAAGTCGTGAGTGTTTCATAACGTGACTCGTAATGTTTCGAAATAATTGAACAGAAGCTAATACGTTGCTCCAAGCCATCGGGGAATCGCGTTTCTGGATAATGCAAGGAGATAAAACATACATAGTCGTAACCAAGACAACACATACTTAAACCCAGCTTAATACCATAATACACTTTAATAATGGCTAAGGCTCCACTACTTTAGTATTTTTAGGTTATCACACCACTCTATCACTATAATCAATAACATATTTCAAGCATGATAATATTAGATGAACAAATCTTCTCTTAACATTATATGAAGCCACACTAGCGTCACACGAGTGTTAACTTATAATTACAGTATATAATATAATATACACATTCATTTATCCAATTATGGATTTGTAGGAAATTTAAAAATGCAGAAACGCAAAAATATACGAAATATCCAAAGTACAGTACTTATTAAGACATTCAGTGGATGAAATGAATTTCTGCTGAGATTTCGTTTGTTTAATTACGTGTAGAAAAATCTACAGCCAACTCGTTATAATATTCAGTTATATTCATAATAGCAGGAATTTACATAAATATTCACGATATATTTATCTTCTACGTTTATATTTTTTAAATATTCCAAGTTGTTGAATTTTCTTCCAAACATAACCTAACCTACATGTTATTAATTTCGTTAAAATTAATTATCGGCTCTTTAGACTAGCTGATCTTCACGAAAATAATTAATTTTTAATTAATTCGAAATTGCTTTTCAAGGATCTCATGGATATTAATTTCAGTAGGAATACTTCTGACACGTTATTTGCGTTATGTTTTCGCCCGATATAGTAGGAATGTTACTGTTTTATCGACACGAATGGTTCCCATCGAGAGGTCAATGAAAAACGTCGTCTGAAAATTCGGGAACGCTATTAATGGAAAAATATTGGTCAATCGATGCCAAAAGGATTGATGTACGTCGACTCGACGTCTAGTCTGTCGGTACTTTGGCACTCTTCACCGGCGCAGACGCTTAACGTGACCGTCTGCCAAGTTTCTTGATTGCCGTAAATCATCGGAATCCTGTGTTTAATGTTTAGACATCCGGTCTCTTGGAATACATTGTTCTGGTTATCGTTCGTGTACACCTTCGATCGAAAAAACTTTCTTATCCTTTTTCTTTTCATTTTCAATTACGTGCGCCTTCCGAGATTCGACTAATATGCTTTATATGCAACATTTTGTAGTTTCATTAACACTGCCGTAAAATACGACTTTACTGATCACTTTAGTCAGATTTGGAAACAATTTGGAAGCGTATATAGTTATAAAAGTTGCAAAGTATTTATTGCGAATTTAATAGAAATTTAATATACGAATCATATTGGTTAAATTTGGAAGAATCTGAAAGAGTAAATAAAAGTTTCGATATATATGTGGTACAATATTATAATAATTCTACCGGAATATTGAAATTTATTAATACAATAGATAATTGATTGTACAAATATGTTTACGTTAAATATCTTATAGCTTCCATTAAATTGGCACATGCGAAATGTGGATTCTTCGAAGTTTCAATCTGGCGATTCTGTGTCATCTAAGTTTTGCATTAAGGATGAAATTTGGTATAAATGAGCGATCAAAATATTCATGTGACTTTGTTAGACGAATTTCAACTTGAAAAATGGAAGATGAAAATTTCTGGAAACAAATTTAGCATTTGAGACGGGCTAATGATTTTTTCTGTTCCATCCAGATGATCCTTTAACGCATAAATTGTTTTAAAAGCAACTATAACGGTTCCATGCTAAGAATCGTTGAGTTCTAGAACTGGTAATTTTTATAAATCCGGAGTAATGAAACTAAATAAGCTTTGAGAAAGTGCGTTGAATTATGTGGAAATTGCTTTGATTAAATGTTTCATATGAACCTAACCTCTAATATGTACATATTACACAGGAACGTTATAACGTGTACATTTCATTTTAAAAAACATTTCATACGATATGTATGTACATTTTCAGATTGATTTCAGATTTGCCCGACATAATTATACTCGCGCCTCATTGCAGTGCTAATGAAATTTCAAAATGTTTCCTACATAGTCCACAACACGTATAGTATATTCATAAAAGGTTCCCGAGTTTCTACATTATTCGAATACTTTCGTAATTACATGTGAACTAGTACTATTCGATCAGGAATGTCCGATATTCAGTTAGGTTCGTCATAGGTTGACTGTGTATCCTAGATGAAAAGTTAATCGAGCTTGCACGTGAGTGGCTTGTGAAACGCGCCATAGTGGTCGCTTAAATCGCGCGAAGGCGCTTGACGAACTACTGCCACGCAATAGCTAGGTTCGTACTACTGAAACTTCCACCTTTTCCCATACGTGTTTCAGACCAGTAGATGTTACACTATACTATATATTATATTCTGCTATCTAGATGTGTTACTCATATTTCACACTGTCCCTAACCTCAATAGGACTGCTACTGGGGTTTTTCTAAATAAATAACGAAAATATATAATTTCACGTTGAAGCTATAAATTCCAGCAGGGCACAACAAATCCATCCATAAATATTTTGAAAAAATGTTGCTGTCCCTAACCTTAATATGATAGTTACTAGGGCCCCCTTTTAAATAAATAACGAAAATACTTAATTTTAGATTGAATTCTCTTATCAGTATTTTAATAAAGTCAGTCTTTTTTCGTTTTTCTTCTTTAAGATCCTTTATTCATTATTAATCTTATTAGTTTTTAGTATGAACATACATACATCTTCATTATATTCACATTTTTAATATTATTAGATAACCACATCTTTTTGCAAAGAAGTACCTTTTTAAAAACTGCAAGCTTATGCTGTTTTCGAATTCATGATTTCAATTATGAGGTAGAATTACATGAATATAGTTTTACGTAATAATTTCAAATAATTTTAATTTATAAAAGTTATTAACCTTCTGTATACTGTGTCTAAATTATTAGATATAAAGTGGATATAATTTTATTGAAAACAAAATTGGGAGTCCATTAGGTAAATGTAGGGATCGGTGACATAATTGTTTCAGTGATATAGTGCGACCCAGTTTTACGGGGCACCGTATATATAGCCGACCTTCGTTCCCTCATTTGCTTATTGGCAAGGGTATTTTAAACGCGATGTCAATGAATGATCAATAAGCGAAATGTTAGTGATTATAATCGGCCGACGGGCAGAATTTCTAATATACTCGGAAGAAGCCGTGTAATTACCTGACTCAGATGTTTTCAAGGTTTCCTCAGTTCGTTGAAACGATTACGCCAAGATGGGAGAAGAATTCTATCAATTTCCCTTATCATTCAATTTTATCTCGTTTCTCGATATAATCTCAAATTCAATTCAGTCAATTTTTCTGTAAAATAACATACGGACAAATCCTAACCTGTAATTAAGTTATACCTAATATATTTCGCGGTTAAAAATAAAATTAATCATTTTCTAGTGTTCTAGTTTTTCAAATCTTTTAGAATCACTTTTTAAAATCTTTCTAACCTCTTTGACCATGTCCTCTAACGTTCAAATTTATCAAATTCTGTTTTATTTTAGAAATTTAATTTAGAAATTGCCATTTCTATGTCTAATGTAACATAGCATGTCTAACGTAGCATAGCTTTGAAGATACATACTGATACATCGGTTTTCTTTCCATCTAATTTCATCTTTAGCTACATTTTCTTCATAATAAAATCTCCGAAAATTGCAAATTCATTGATCATATATATCTGGAGGTCGATATTTGTTGGTTTCAATTTACGTATGTTGTTTTAAACTCATAAAAACATTTCTGGTTATAGAAGGCTAACCCCCTACATGAAAATGTAACTACATAGTCGCGAGGCTTGATTAAAAATCATGGGATTGCATGAGGCACAGATTCGTGGAATAACCGACTAGAACACACAATGTCGTTGAAAAATGGGTCGTGAAAGACAGCGCAAAAATAATTTCAGCTATCGATCCCTATCAACTATGTGCACGCGTTAAGGACACTAGTGCAGCCCGAAGAGGCCTCGTATTGGAAATTGCACTTTAGAGCTTGTTGTTTCTCTCGCTCTCGCGCTCTCTCTCTCTCTTTCTCTTTCTCTCTATCTATCTATTTATCTATCTATCTTTTCACACGGTGCTGTGAGTAACGTAAACCCGGCGTTTCTCGAGTTCCTTTGTTCCATGGATCACTTAAAGAGAGGATGACGAAAAGTTCACCCTGTTTACCGACGGAGCATCGACTCCATTCAAACAAAAAGCTATCGTTTTAACGTTTTATCGTACACGCCTAATTGCAACTGCTTTAATAGAATTTATTGTATAGTCCTAGTAGAAAGATATGGATTATATGTTTTAGAATTACATATATTATCGTGCATAAGTATGTGAATACTTGGTGCAATCCAATTGAGATTTTTATTACATTTTCAACATTATGATAGAAAAATGTTTTTCTATTGTTAATTGTTTACTTCTCATCGTAAGTGGGATCAAGTGTTCTGCTAAATTGAAGGTGAAACGAAGAATATACCTGTGTCAATCAAGTTCCATATTCATCTCTAATAAACAGCTGACACTTCATAAAATCTATATAACTTTTAGAATGTGGTTGGAAACATATTTCAATTATTCTAAGATCTCAACGTTGAACGAATATACTAAGTCACTTATCTAAGTGTTTTCATAGAAACCATTTTAATTCACCTCCAGTTATTGCTTTTTCATGTATACTAATTAATATCAAATATTTTAATTAATATGTACGCTCTATATATATTGGTGTCTGAGATGAGATTAGAGACGAAAATTAGATTGAAGAGCTTCATTTGAGGTACATTTTATATATTACCAATTATTCGAAAATGTTCGAATACTTACGCACGGTAGTGTAGATGCAAACATTAGATAATTTTAAAGATATAAATTATTGAATATTTACATATCAGTGATACAAACATAAGGAGGACAAGAACCATCTTGTCTTCCACGTTTCTGTGGCTCCACTATCGCATCCGGATTCGTACATAACCTATTCTATGGAAGTCTAACAAAGCGAAATCAAGGACGCCGCTTATTATTACTAAGGGCTTCGATACCGATCAATACCGCATAATCCAGTAGCGTATAACGTTTATCTGCTCTCGACAGAGAGCACAAGTGGTATTCAACAACTTTTTTGTTCCGACAAGAGTGTATTCCTGTCCTAAAATTTCACACTTTTACGCCATTTTGGAATTGTCCACTAACCTTAGAGAGTTGAGTTGTGACGTAGTTAACTTATGATTCTATATCACAATGACAAATAAAGGTTATGTATTGTATGTACGTTTGTTTTATTACAATTTATCAATTTGAAACCTCAGGTATTTTTAGTTGATTAGAAATTTTAGGTTACTAATTTGAAAGTCGAATCATCGTACTTAAAAGAGAATCAGGTATCTAGATACCTATTTTTATATTTTTTCAAAAAATATCTCAAGCCAAAATATACAACATGAATGAACGGAAAATTTTTATTTAATATCATGCATTTATTACAAAACATTATGAAAGCATATAAATAAGAATTGGAAGCTTAAATATTAAAATTTCTTAGAATTTTCTATTACGAAAATATAAGTGTCCAAAAATAGGAATCTTAAAGCAATTTTGCAATATTTTCACAAGGATATAGAAAGTTGTTAAAGAAATGATAAAAGTTAGTGTACGGGTGAGGTTAAGTCGTCGCAGTTGTGACCGATTTTTCGATACACAGCTGTGTAGAGACTCGTCGAAAAAAGAAATCCATGCTAATTCAATATTCATTACCAACAGGGTATTTTAGGATACAATATCCGATAGTCCGGAGTAATTGCAGGTCCAAGGCGTGTCAAATTATTTATTGCATTCGTGTAGTGATATGTTAGTGTCATATAGGCCGGCTACAGTCGCGCATGCTTCTACGCTCGCTTAGAAAATGAAGTGTAACATCGTGGCGCAGGAAGATTCAGGGGACTTCTGTATTGTTTGTCTGTAGATCGATTCCCAAAGAATGTCTCACAAGTTGAGTTAATTTAGCCGGAGAACTGTGACTAAAAAAATAACTAGGGGAAAAAGAGAAAAGAATTTTTTTCGTTCGTTTAATACACTGCAAATTGCATAGTAGTTTCTAGTGAATATTGTACTAAACTTACAAGATGACAATAAATTATGCCCCAAAGGAATACTGTAACTAGAGCAGACGCAATAAATATTATCAGGGAATTTCTGATATTCTCTAGACTCCTGAAAATCCTTTCTTGCAAATGAATTCCTGCTTCCAGCAAATTCTTGCTAAACTTTACCTACTTTATATAATATATGACGTTAACTTCTGAAAACAATTAATTACGATAGGAAATTCTTTTATTGTGTATGTAGATAACGTGTAGGTTATCAGAAATTTTGTTAGATCACGATACCTCGAATAACAGCACCAATTTACGTCACATCGGCTCGATTTCTCGTTGTAGAGCGCTCTTTTCCAAGAAATCCCCTCTTATCGAATCTCTGCAATTCTATATCGATATCAGTATTATCTATCGGTTACTCTTAAAAAAGCGATTGATGTTCCAGTGTATATTTTTAAAGTAACCTTGCCTTTTAAATTGCTTTTTTAACTTCAAAGTTGCTGATAATTACTTTAGAAGGATAATGTCGCAATTCTATAGCCTATATTTCTTAATGTAAATTATTAATATTTAGGGTCATCTAATTCTATTTTGTATTTTACGTTCTTTATGCTAGCAATAAAATTAATTTAAAGATTCCAAAACGAAGTAATTTGGCCCTAAATTATTATGCTCTCTCGTGACCCAATGATATCAATCAAGAGTTAAACATTAAAATAAGATGCGAGTTCTTATACAATATTTTTTTTCGTTTGGATTATAACAGTCGTGGCCTCTGTCATGGTTCTAACGTATCAGAATAGTCTAGCATATCCCTAGCATAGCTGCGAAGCATAACTGATCCAGGACCTGACCGTCGAGCCGCAGTGACATCTCACGTGATCAAAAGAGAGGTTCCTGGACCGTGGCAGTCCTTCTTTATCCTTAGATCGATGCGTATTTCTGCATGATCTGAAAAAGGACAAAGAAGTGTCGCCGGGTGATTGAATAGAGGGCCCGCGTGTCGGACGCTTTTAATTTCCTGTTCATTGACGTCTGATGTGAATTAACCTTATTGGCAGTTTAACGGTTTATTTAGCTTTCTGGTTCTAATCTTAACCGGCGCATTAAATCGTGCATAATGGTGTCACGATTGTTACGTTCGTTGTAACACTTTCGCTGCGCGATGTCCGGTACACTTGACGCCTCTGAGTATTTATACACAGAATATAGCGAACAAGAGAAGGAAAGAGATAGAGAGAAGGTGGATGGGCTATATGGATGGCTTCAATAGGATGTGTTCCATCGAGTACGATATTGAATTAATATTATCCATTAGCGTGGTGACGCAGGAGATTCTTGTTAACCCTGGATTGCTTAACTGGGTTACAACAAACGTGGATACAGGACAATTAACAATTAATTGTCGTCGTCAGACGTGCTTCTACTGTTATTATTCCCATATGCCTCGTATCAAGCATTACCTTCTAATATTTGAACAAAGAGAGAACGTTCATTTTGTTGGGTTACGAAATGATCGATATTGAAATGATTGGGTTGGGAAATGATTCTTTTCCTCGATGAAGGGAAGGTTTCCTTAATGGTGTATCGAAAGTCCTAAGGATAATTCCTATTCACTGAAGTATTCTTGTTATTCACAATTCTATCACAATGGTACACGCATATTTCACATACGGTCATTAGCAAAAGTTTTCATCCTATGAAATGGATATATTTGTTAAAATAAAATGTTACAGAATTCCGCTGCAAAGTATACTATGCTAACCCAATTAGGAGTTGTTTTATTACCTTATTGCGTCTAAATAAAAA